>NC_044192.1:3722699-4070199 GCF_900880675.1 Sparus aurata | reverse complement strand
TGTGTGTGTGTGTGTTATTCAGCCATTGACCTGTGTGCTGAGGGGAAACACGACTGTGAACAAATCTGCGTCAGCGCGCCGGGCGTCTTCACCTGCGACTGCAACCAAGGATACACTCTGAACAAGGACGAGAAGACCTGCACACGTTAGTCGGCCCGTCACACAATCACACACATTCACACAAAGACACACATTTACAGTGAAAGGAAATCACTCCTGGAGCATCCGTCCTTTGTAGAAGTGGTACTTTCATTAACTTTGTTTGTTATGATCTAATGACCATGCAGTCTGATAATCCAGCAGTAGTGTACAAAACAGTTTCTGCTTCCTGCTTCCTAAATAAATCTTTTATGATATCTGGAGTAAAAAGGCAGTTTGAACTTAATATATTAAAACAATTAACAGATTAATCAATATTAAATATATATTGCTAAAGTTGCTGCAGCTCATAATTCCCCCTAAACAGGCTGTCAGCCGCATGTTTCTTCTCTTTCTTTCAGAATATTTTTTTACATGTTCCTCTCGCTTCACTTTAACTTGTGATTGTAGACAAGTAAAATCGCATTCACACAGAAACAAAGAACGACAAAAGTTCCACAGAGCGTTCCTCATGTGTGCATGTGTGTGTTACCAGCCATCGACCTGTGTGCCGAGGGGAAGCACGACTGTGAGCAGATCTGCCTCAGCGCTCCTGGTGTCTTCACCTGCGACTGCAACAAAGGATTCAAACTCAACAAAGACAAGAAGACCTGCACAAGTCAGTGAAGCTCCCACTCAAAAATATTCTTTTTTTAAATCGTGAGTTTCTTCTCAGCTCGACATGTGTGTTCTCTGGGTTTTTATCCCTGATTTAAAATCTACCTCAGGGTGATTTTGTCGACTATAGACTATAATCTATAAACTGCATGAAACATGAAGACTAATGTGTGATCTTGTGCATCCGACACTGAATGTATATTAATAACCTCTTTGGAGCTGAACAGACAGAAAAAAAAACGTATTATTATTATCCATCAACAGCCACATTTTCATCCTTTTCTCATATTGACAGTAAAGAATTGAACTATATTACCTGCATAACTTTATGTGCACCTCTGGTTTCATGTGTCTGTGCAGGTTGAATGTATAAGTTATAATATAATCTGTGTTTACTGACTGTGTTTGCAGACATGGACCTGTGTAACACGGTGGAGCACGGCTGTGAGCACCAGTGTGTGAGCACTCCTGGATCTTATTACTGCATCTGTCCGGAGGGTCAACTGCTGCAGGAGGACGGCAAGAGCTGCGGCAGTGAGTCGACTCTCTCATTCATCATCTGTTTCATATAAAATCAGCTGTACGGTCGCCGAGGCACAAACAGGACAGGTTCAATGTTCTCATTATTACACAACCTGGATGACTTTTTAAAAAAGGGACGCTGTGAACAACACAAACAGAACCGAATGTGATCATCTGCTCATCTGAAAACAGCACAAAGATATTCAAGATATTTTAGTTTTCTCATCAACTTCATCCATTTTTGTAAATATATGCTTATTCTTTTGGAGTTGGGACAGGATGAGAACACCTGTTTGGATCCTTCCACAGGTAAACAGGTTCACTGATAACAGGTGATAGTATCATGATTGACAGGCTCAGCGACGTGAACACTCATATATAGAGCAGATCACTACATGGGCTCCGGAACTGGGAAATGATCGAATTCTGGTGATGACAAACAGAACTTCATCAATACATCAGGTCTGGAGAAACTCAGCACTCTGTAAGGATTCAGATCCCGTGGGTTCTGAGGGACCAACAGGTGCAGCAGGAGCAGGAGGTCAGCTTCAGTCCGAGTTCAGTCTACAGAGAAAGAGAAAAACAGAACAAAGAAAACAATCTTTAGGGACGTGAACCCAGACCGTCTGCCTCAAACTCTGACTAACATACAATCAAAAGAAACCTGTAATATGTCAGGATCACATCATCTGATGTCATGACACCAAGATCCATCGTGGAGCGCTCGGATGAGGGAAAACATCCAGAGCTGGGATTAGAGTTGGAGTAAGAAAAGAATGTGGAGATTTTTCTCAGGAGATGAAATAAAGATGTGTTTGAAAATAAACCAACTCTCCTGCTGATGTTAAAAGCAGCTCAGTTATGTCTGGAAGGAGCCGGCTGCACAGAGCGAGATCTGTGTGAAGAGAAGCCTTCACACAGCGCCTCCATGTGGACGTTCATGGCAGTACACACAGTCTTTATCATCCAGCTTTAGATTCACTGCTCCGGCTGACTCCCTTTGACACCGAGACAAAATCTGATTTTACCATCTGAATTGTTGAGTAAGATATCAGCCTGCCTTCACTTAATACTGAGACCATATCAACCGTTTTTTTAATATACATATAGATAACAGCTGTTGTGAAAAAACAGCAACAAAGATTTTTGTGGAACGATTTTTATTTTCTTGGGAAATGTATTAATGTAACAAACACATCTTCAGGATGAAGGACTGAGGACTTGTCCAAGCATTGCGACCAAGATATCTACAGTTACAAAACGACTGGACCTCAAAGATATCTTTATCTTTTCTGTGCTCCAGTTTCTTGCGACTTATCAGCTGACGTACAGCATGCAGCAACACCATATTGGTCCAGTTCAGCTGTGCAACAGAAATGACACCAATGAATACTAAAGAGAAATCATTAGGACTCAGTATTCAGTCTCTCTCTGTCTCTCTTTCAGCCTGCAAGTCTGCCAACATCGACCTGGTGCTCCTGATCGACGGCTCCAAGAGCGTCCGCCCGCAAAACTTTGAGCTGGTCAAAAAGTTTGTAAACCAGGTGAGGCAATGTTACCACACACTCATGTATTATGTTTACCTAAAAAAATATGTATCAACAAGAATAAGAAACTCCTGCACAGATGAGATGAATGCATCTACCAGCAGCTCATCTGATCACAGGCTGATCTGTTAAACAACCAGCTGATCAGTCGAATCTACAAATGGTTTCCAGCGTAGATACATGAAATGATGAGTGTTTGTTTGTTTGTTGTGTGATGTAGATCACCTCCACATGTTTAAAGACATATAAAAAAATTATCTAATGTGTGTCTGACAGGGATTTTGATAAACACAAGTATAATTACTGAATCATACAAAAGTAAATATGTGAAGTGAAAATATTCTGCATATTCATTTCACTAGTTTAACTGTTGGACACAAGACGTCTCTGACTTCACTGTAAAGATCATTCAGTGTTTCCACATCACATACAAACATCATCTACAGTGAAGCTCGAACATTCAACTGTAGCAAAAACAAAACACAATAAACTGATCATTATTAAAGAAACTGATGGAGGAGCTGCACCTGTGTCAGATGAATGTCCCTGACCTCCTCCTGTGCTGCAGGTCGTGGACTCCCTGGACGTGTCCACTCATGGCACCAGAGTCGGTCTGGTTCAGTACTCGAGTCGGGTCAGGACAGAGTTCCCTCTCAACATGTACCACACTGCTGACGAGATCAAAGCTGCAGTCATGAAGGTAAAGGCCAACAAATATCTTCATCTCTATCTTTTATATTTAACTCCGGATGTATCATCACTGACTAGCGATGTACATAACGTTTTATTAAGTATGGGAGACTGGGGTAAGTTGAGCCACCCCTTGTTGCCGGGAAACGGTAAAAAACATTGATCATGTGACCAAATATTTAGGAGGAAGGCATCATTTCATGGAGTCTGTGAAGGTAAGAACCACATGGGTAAAGTGGTTCAACATTTATTTCCAAAAAACAATTTTTCACTCTTGAAAGTGAATTTAATCTATCATTAGTTTCATGAGAATTGTGTTTAGACCAAAATAGATCATTTTAAATTTGTTTTATACATCAATTGTGGTATCTATGAGCTACAACATGAGGTCATAAACCTAGCATAAAAGTGCACCATTTTAGCTGTGGGGACTAATAAAGTTAATATGGTAGCTCTGGGGTAAGTTGAGCCACCCAGCAGAGGTGGGAGATGGATGGATCGAGGGAGAGATGGGGATAGATGGAATAAGAGGAAGATGGAGGGAGGAGTTTAACGAAGATGGAGAAGATAGGATAGATAGAGGAAGGAAGGAAGGATGATGAGAGGATGAGAGTTTCAGTTCAGATTGTTCAAATGTGTTACTAGTCCATTACTGACCTGACTGTCAGCAAGAACACCAGGAAACTATTATTCTGGACCAAGAATTCAGTTCTAGTGTTTTCTTTCCAAAAACACAGCTGGTCATGTTCTCTTCCCAAGTGCACTTTAAGGTATTTTTATGCTGAAGTATATTTTTACAAAACAGATGTTTAGCAGTAAAATGCATTAATAATAAAAAGTTACTGGACCTGTTAAATTGTGCATAATAAATAAAAATATACATGAATGTGAAGAAGTGACTGATATTTAGGGAGCGAGAAGGTGCGGGAGGGGTGGGGTGAAGGAGGGATACGGCACAACTTACTCTGCTCCTATGCTCAACTTACCCCATGGGGTAAGTTGAGCATAGGAGCGGGGTAAGTTGTGTTGACAAGACCACTTTTTTTGGACATGCTTTATTATCGAAACAGTTATATCTACACTCATTCTGTTTGTGTGAAGGGATGCACAACATCGTGAAATATATGCAGATATATTAGTTAGTGACAAAATAATTATTGCCTTGACGTAGTGATCCTAAATATGAAAAATGGCTCATCTTACCCCGGTCTTCCCTATTCCCGCTGTCTGATTGCCCAGGTAGTGTCACTGTCACACAAGTTCTATGAGCTTTTACTGTAATAAATGAACCAAACTAAACTCACAAAATGTCAAAAAAAGGAAATATTTTTACACCTGTTTTACTTACTAAACAGAAAAATACAACCACACACCATCTGATTCAAGTTTGCTTTAACTGTTGTTACTGTGCCCGTCTAGGTTGACTACATGGAGAAAGGTACAATGACGGGTCTGGCCCTCAAACACATGGTGGAGAACAGTTTCTCAGAGGCGGAGGGCGCTCGGCCCGCCAGCCGCAACATCCCCCGCATTGGACTGGTGTTCACAGACGGACGCTCTCAGGACGACATCACAGAGTTCGCCAAGAAGGCCAAAGAAGCCGGTAAGAATCAACTAGTGTGAGGGCCAAACTGCATCTACAGGTTGTGTCCCTGATCTACGTGATGGTGGAGTAACGATCTGATTCCAGCTCCTGTAGGTCAATGTTGACATTAAAGGTCAGTGTGTGGTGTTTCCGTCCCTGTGTGCAGGTATCACCATGTACGCAGTGGGTGTTGGAAAAGCTGTGGAGGATGAACTCCGTGAAATCGCCTCTGAGCCGGTGGAGAAACATTTCTATTACACCACCGACTTCACTGCCATCAGCACCATCGCCGAGAACCTCAAACTCAACGTGTGCCCAGGTACAAAACTCAGGAAGGTTTCACAGCACGTTAACAACACATGACAGGTGAAACAGTCCTGAACAGAGTCCCGAACGGCAGCCGATCATCAACTAATTACTTACTTTCATCAGCTGTTATTAACACTTTTAGCAATTGAATAACCTCTTTAAAATCAGTGAATCATGACAGCATAGCTATATATTTTTTTAATTAGTTTTTGCTATTAAACAAATGAAAATTGGCCAATAAGGTTATTTTTAGATATATGTTATCTGAAGGTGTTATGAGCAGTGACAGTCCTGCTGCAGTGAGTAATCATGAATAAGTGTTACATCCTCTTGTTCTCAGTTAAACAGACTGATAAAAACTATATTTTTCATCAAAAGAAGATTTAGAAATGATTTTTATTTTACTTCTACATTTTATTTTCTATGGCTGATACATCTGTTCACCTGGGCCTACTTTTAGATTCTTCTTTGTTTAACTTATAATATGTAACATAATTCTAATTCAGTAAGCGTCGGCGTAATTAACTTAGTAAACACATCTAAAAATATATTCATTATTACAATATTTTTTTTAAAGATTTTGTTCAAAATAAAGTAAAATGTAAAAGATGAAGCTCACATGTGACACCAGCAGGTCTCTGAAGGAAGTCTTGTCCTCTGGCTCCCTCTACTGACAGCTGTAGAAAAAGCAGTACACTTTCTAGAAAAATAAAATATACACCAACAGAATAATACAACCTTATTAAACATAAACAGAAAAGGGTAGTAATTTGGAGTTTCGGCTTTTGTTTATTGAGAGATTTTAAAGTACTCAAGTGGTTCTGAAACCCACCATGTTTCATGAGCCTGCATGGCGCGTTTCCTCCTGGAGTAACTGATACCTGCATTAGGTGGAAGTAGTGAAGGAGTTTGTCTGCTGATGTCTCCTGTCTGTGTCCTGTGTCCCTGCAGAGGAGAGTCAGGGGGAGATCGAGGTGAAGGATCCGTGTGCCTGCGAGAGTCTGGTGGAGTTCCAGCAGGCCACCATGAGCAGCCTG
This sequence comes from Sparus aurata, assembly GCF_900880675.1. NCBI lineage: Eukaryota > Metazoa > Chordata > Actinopteri > Spariformes > Sparidae > Sparus > Sparus aurata. The sequence goes on along the minus strand of NC_044192.1, from coordinate 4,063,753 downwards.
GAGCAGCTCACACAGAAACATATCCTTTAAAACACAGCTTCATCCAAACACGAGCAGGAGAAGATAAAAAGAAATAATCAGATATTCTGAAGAAGCTTCGTGCTAAAAGTACAAACTTCTGACTTTCCCTCTCTACATCTGAACACAATCACCTGAACTTTCCCCTCCTCAGGTTTCCAAAACAGGGTTGTTACTTTAGTTTGATGCATTTGAGGGGAATTATTATTATACAGATTTCAACCTATGCCTTCTAAGACGTGAAAGCCGTAAGAAGGCGTAAACAGACAGAGAGGGAGACTGGAATGTGGAGAAAAGGCGTGTCAGTGTCTCGTATCTGCAGAGAGTTTCTGATTTTCTCTCTTTGTTGCTGCTCGGGACGCTTTACCAACCCAACATGTGTCTGTTTGACGTCCTGGGAATGAGACTCAACAATCAACTGTCTTTGTGGTGCGTTCAGGAACAGCTGGGAACAAATCCAACTGATTCTACCGTTAACTTTAATATTAATATGTCGTGAGCTTCAGTTAGCTTTGACCACAAATGTCCTTCAGAGGGAGACTTTTTACTCTGATACTCTGAGTCCATGCCTGTAATCTATTACTTTACTGGAGTACTTAGACTTTTACCAGTCTTTTTTTTTTTTACAGTATCTGTTCTTCTACTGGAGGAAACAATGTGTGCAGAGATATAGTGACTGACTACGACAGTATACTTTACAGTTTATTTTCAGGTTGTCTGTGCTCCCATCCTGGTCTTGTGAACGTGTTACCTCAAGAACTCCTTCAGTAGATTTTTTAAATTTGGCACATATTTAAAGAAATTGGTTAGAATTCATTCATTAAAGCTCATAAAACTAATTCAACAATTCATGAGTCTTAAACATGAAACTATATATTTGTTGAGGTGTTTTATTGAAATGTACATGGGCTCATAGCGGAGAGCCACAGACAGAGTAGAGAAGTCAAAATGATTGTGTTTTGTCTTTTTAGTTGGATTTGTTGATATTAACTCTTCTGTGGTCCTCATACCACAAAAATAATGTTGTGTACTGTGACTTTAAACCAACAAGTATTTGACACTTGTCAAAATTCTGATGGATGTCGATGTATGTACTTATGAGCAGACTTACAGTCGATACCTGTCATTATTGTTCCTTAATAATCTGTCTACTGTCCGGCATGACTGCTCGTCTGGAGCAGCTGGAGAACCAGCTTCTCTCCAGGAAGTGATCTGGTATCAAGTGAGCGAACAGGACACCACAGAGGAAGAAGGAGGAGGAGGAAGAGGAAGAGGAAGAGGAGGAGGAGGGCACATCCTGGCAAGATCATTAACGGGGGAATTCAGAAACCCTTCGAGTTTACGGACAAAACCAAAGTGTCTTCTCACAAAGCCTCTGAGGCCTTCAGTAGCTCTGCTGCTCTTCATGAGGATGACGTGATAAACATGATGATATAGAATCATATTTCTGGTATCATTGTAAATGACCTAATTTGTTCACTTTTGTCTTAAAAAAGAAAAACACCACCACGTATGTCCGCTTTCCCATCCATCACTGAACGAAAATGCTTTCATCACACAGATGATTTTATATTTTCATGATTCCCCGAGACGTCTGCTAACATCTGGGACTCTTAGTGCATGTGTACAAACAAACAAACCAACAGAATTAAGAATAAATTCAAAAGATTGTACAACATTTGTTATTGACCTCCATCCATGTAACACAGCAGCACACAGGGGACTGCAGGCTACCTTTGTAAACTAGATGTAATCAACGTACTGTAGATATTAGATAGAAGCAACAACATATTATTCAGTGACAACAGGAGCAGCCTCACACACACACACACACACACACACACACACCATCCGTCTGTCTCTCTTCGTGCTGTTTATACTTGATCTGTTTTGTACGGTTTGTTAAATATGATGTATTTATAGCCGATTGTTTTTTTAAGTACAGCGGTAGGATAGCAATTTTTTTAAAAGAAGTTAGAAAGAAATGAAGAGTTATTACCACTCCCAATGTTAAATTGGTCACCGGTCATTGTTCGCCCGTACAAACATGAGTTTTGATCGCAGGACTAACTGGTATGCAGTGTGAGGAGTTTTGAGGAGGACAACCACATCGCCAGAATAAATGTTTGCAATGTTTGTTCCTGTAAACAGCAGATATGTTGCAATATTAGGGTTCAGTTTTCAATTTCAACACTGTGCGTATGATCTGGTTACTTTTAGGCACAAAACCACTCTGTTAGTGTTGGGAAAAGACCATGTTTGGCTTAAAATGCTTGTTTTTGTCACCACAAACACATCCCACAACAGTCTCCTTAAGATGATCCAGCAGTGTGACGCTTACACATGTTTAAACGCCGTCTCAAACTACGATCACTGGCTTGGCAGCTTTCTCGCCAAGCTGCAACTCACCACTAACAAAGTGAACCAAGTGAACTTCATATGATGCTCTGTGCAAATGTCAATATCTTAAGTGTAACATGCACAAATGTGAACGTCTGAGCGGTTTACAGAAACATTAACTGCTAACATTTTATTCCAGGCTGAAGAGGAACGTGGTTTAGATTTTTTCAAAAAGGGACGTTAAGAAGTCTGAAGCTTCTCTGTTCACTGAAGCTGTGGTCTGATAACAACAACGTGATGAATCGGCCGTTCAGGAATCAAATTTGTTTCTTCGCTCTGCACTTTCTAGAATTTGTCTCACAGCGCTCTTCACATGTCTGACTGCTGGTTTACATACAAGTAAAATAAAACAAACTCTCCTGGGATGGCTCAAATCGATCCCTCCGTCTATCTTCACATCAAGTTATATATCCTCAGCCTCTGGTCACATGGAGGGAGAGTGAGAGGCCTCACAGGGCGATGTATGTAGATAAACCACCACATTAGCTCCAGTAGATCGTCTCATTCTTGTAGTTTTGTATAAAAAAACAACCCACCACAAATGTATGCCCCTTTATATTTGAAAGCCTGTATGTTTTTGTATATTTTCTATTAGCTTCACCTTTTTGTACTTTTCTGATGAATCCCTGTATTACAGCACAGAAGGCAATAAAAGACTGAACTTTTCCCCCCCGACTGTTGTGTTGTTTTACGTTTCAGGATGACATATGCAGAAAACTAAATGTACAAACGTATCATCGCCCAATCCAAACATTAACAGCAAAACCTTGTGTATGATGATGTAATGTAAAAATATCTGGATACTATTTGAAAGCCGTATCAACCAGCCAAGTATCACCAGTAAAAGATCAACTTAAACTTCTCAAAGGAAGAAAGAAATTGGCATTATGTGTAATTGTGTTTCTGAGTTTGTTTTATCACCTCATTAAGATTGTAAATATAGAATTCTTCAACAACAAGGCTCTAACTCCTCCTTCATAAGTGGAGGCAGCTGTGTGAACACATGTGCTGTCAGAGGAAAAATGAGACGTGTTGATTAGTACTCTACATTAATAAACGCTCAAAAATGTCCTTATATCTGCTTATAACTACAGTAGTGTGTTATCAAGATTTATTTGAAGGGTTTTAATACTGCTTATAAATACTAAAACTGACTTGTTGCCAAAGTTTCAGCACAACTGCCTTTTTAGGTAATGGTGACTTACAGCAGTATCTTTCAAAGGGCCTCTGGATTTTTATTATTATCATTATCATAAGTATTGTTATTGTTGCTACATGTACAAGTTTAATTTTTCTTAATTTTTTTTTGTATTATCTATTATATTTTTATATTTTATCCAAAAACTAGTGTTCTAGTTTTTGGATTTATCCCAGATCACTGTCTACTGATTAAGTTTGTGTGTTTCTGTTGAGAATTAGCACTTGTTGACTGCTGCTGACAAAGCCAATATTGTTTTTTAATCATCAGATTTTATCAAACCGTATGTGTGTGAAAATAAAATAATACATATTATTATTATTGTTATATTATCACTATTAGTAATTTTTCTATATTGTTTCTTGTTATATTGGTATTTCATATTGTTGTTGTTACTTATACTATATTTTATGGGGTGTTTTCTCCTGCGGATCAGTGTCGTGTCTCGCCCACTAGGCGGTGCTGTAGCACACTGATCTGTTTGGCCTCTGGCCCAGAAGCAGGACTGTGACGTCACTCCGCGCCATATCCGACTCTTATCTTTACTTTCACTTTGAGGCACGATGGCGCAGTTCCCTTTCCTTTCTCCCTGTAGAGGTAATGTAAACGACATATTTATACTGTTATACACTTTGAAATCTTTGTGTTCATCTTGTTAGTGAGTGTTAACTTCTGTTGGCTTGTTGCAGTAAAACAGCAGAACTTCTCCGGCGCTCGCAACTTTGTTAACAGTTAATGAGACTGAACGGCTCTCAACGCCATTTTATATGTGAGAGTTGTAAACGGAGTTACAGTCAGTCGGTCCTCGGTTGTTGAACACCGTCGGTTATACTGTGTGAAGGCAGCCGGTGAATGTCCATCATCATGCAGTGTGTATACTACAGGACTGATGTGCAGCTTTGTAAAGCTCAACATGTTCATGAACTCAGAGCTTTCCAGCAGTTAAATCACTTTCGGTTTTGATCAGTAATGGGCCCACATAATGATTAACTGCTGCAGGCAATAACGGCATGAAGGAGGCTGATCCAGATCAATGTTTCAGTGTTTTATTGAGAGATTATATTAGGTATTATATGGATCTATATTCTGAATCATCTTATTCATCAGGATTAGAAAGTAGAACTACGTTTACTTAAATACTTGAGCCTATGTAAGTACTTTTCATTTTTACTCTCAGTAAAAGGAGACGTTTTACTGATAAATGAGTTCAGTTACTTCTGATACTTAAACCAGATGAAGCTGATTTTTAGCTGAAGTTTACTTTTATGTGGATGTTGAATGTTGGACTTTTACTTTCACTCCAGTAAAGCTGATTGATGATTCATCATTTAATTTTAAATTAACTGCCAACTATTTTTAAATTCTATTATTCAGATGGAGGATTCTTTTTTTCTAAGAAAAAAGAGAAAACATTCTGGTTTCTTTGTATTGTGGACAAAACAACACATTTAAAGAAGTCATCCTGAGCTTTGAGAAACACTGACTGACAGTTTCACAGTTTATGCTGAAGGGGTCAGTCTGTATAATGACATCATGGTAAATGTTGCCAGACATTCATATTTTTCTATATTAATTTGAATGTCCAGGATGAGGAATCTGGTTGTTGAGAGCTAAATGTACATTTTGAGAATGTTTTGCCTGACAGCAGACAGTAAACTTAAACACCAGGTCAGAGCAGCAACATCAGCTACAGTGAACAACAGCCAGGAGATGAAGAGGGAGAGAAATCCCCCAGAGTCCATTATAAAATCACTCAATTTTGTGAGATATTGATTTTGGAGAAGCTTTCTAAACTTTGTGAAACACTGTCAATGACATATTCTTAATTATTTGGTTGTTCTTGTAAATTCAGCTTTAGTTACAGCCTCAGTTTAGATTTAATTCCTGCATCCATGTAAACAACTCGTATATAATTAAAGAACATGGTCGTTAGTTGCAACCATATTATTCACATATGTGAATATTTTTGCATATTCAGCTGACCTGCATTGCACTGATTTAAATACATTTTCTCAACAGTTCATTTGAGTGCACTAATTAGAAAAATACCAATTAAACAGTGTCTAGTGAACAAATAAATGTAGTGGAGAGGAAGTATTAAGTAGCAGAAAATGGAAATATGCAAGTAAAGTACCTCAAAACTGTACTTAAGAACAGCACTTAAGTTCACTGTACTTTGGTTTATTTCATCCCTGGTTGTTTGAAACCACAAAGAGTTTCATTTTACTGCAAATAACTATCAGTCCTCGACTATCGATCGACCTGATTTATAATAATTGATATAAACCATGAGAAGGTCATATCTGATGGCCCTAATAAAACCTATAATAAATTACTATAATTAGAGTGTGTCACATGAAACCATAAAAATATAATTAATTTTCTAACAAATAATGTTTTTATAAAAGATGTTTTTTATTGTCAATGATGGGAAATGATTGAATGTTATTACATTGGAGTTTTAATCTCAGCGGCTGGTGTGAAATAAACAGCTGTAGCTTGTTGAATCAGGTCACACTCACATTATCTTACCTCAGTAAGTACTGCTGTTGTGTCACTGAATGTAAGTGGTCCTCCATGCATGGTGTGTGTGCTGCTCTCCACCTCACTGCAGCTTCATGACGCCATCTAATGGATTGATTGTGAAGAACAGCAGCTGGAGGCAGCTTCCTCTGTGTCACACTGACCTGAAACAGACAATAACAGCCAATAACTGGAGGAGCAGCTGATAGTTTTAAAGGAGAAATGATGTAGAGGATGATCTCTGTTCATGATGAAGCATTTGTGTTTCCTCTACAGATTAAAGTGTGTGAGCTGATGCGGGTGTGAGATCAGCAACATGGATCAGAGTGAGGACAGAGAGGAGGAAGAGGAGGAGGAGGAGCACTCCAGCCACACCAGAGCTCAGAGGTGAGATGAGGGTCTCCAACTGTCCACCACTCTTTTCCATGTCAGAGCTCAGAACTTAAAGCACTCCATCATCAGTATTCACACTCAAAGCTCTGTGTGCGTTGTATTGTGTTAAAAGTGCTTTACACAAGAAACTTTACCAAACTTACTGTATTAACACACGTTTATATTCTCACATCTGACAGCTGTCAAGCACTTTGTGACTGTGTTTTAAGAAGAGCTATTGAAATAAAGCTAGACTTTACTAACCTAAACACATTTATATTCTCAAAGCTTCATGTCTGAGTGAACTTTGACTTCATCTCTGTCTTACAGGATCTATGAGGGACCAGATTCTGCTAAAGTTGAACCTGAAGCTGAAGCTGAATCTGAGCCTAGCCTTGTGTCCTTAAAGAGTGTCTGGTCAACTGATCGTGATATCTACTTTAGACGAGGCCAAAAATCCTCTGCTCGAAAGAGGTAAGCTGCTGATAAAATAAAAAAAATTACTTAGTCATATCTTTAATTTATCTAGATTAGTTTCTTTAAACCTGTATGTTTAGTTTCACCAGTGTTCTTCATATTATAGGGAAGACTTTTGGTGGATCTCCTTCTCTGTTTGATAGCTGATGGTCTTCCTCTCTGTCTAACAGGATCTTTGAGGGACCAGATTCTGCTAAAGTCGAACTTGAAGCTGAGCCTGAACCCAGCAGTGTGTCCTTAAAGAGTGACTGGTCAACTGATCGTGACATCTATTTTAGACGAAGACAACAATCCTCTGCTCCAAAAAAGTAAGCTGCTGATAAAATAAAATATATTACTGACTTGTTTGTTACTTGTTATTAATCAAGTAAAGAAACATTTTTTAAAAACCTGTTTGTATATTTTAAGCATTGTTCTTCTTCTCTTATTCTCAAATCTGAAAGCTGCTCAGTATAACCACTTCTTCTGGGTGCAGTTCAGATTATAACCTGCTTTTGTGTTTCTATCAGGAGGAAGCTGGAAACACCTGGACCCAGCAGTGTGTCCTTAAAGAGTGACTGGTCAACTGATCGTGATATCTACTTTAAACAAGGACAAAAATCCTCTGCTGCAAAGAGGTAAGCTGCTCATGAAGTAAAACATATTACTGATTTGTTTGTTATTTGTTATTAATCCAGATATGTTTTTTAAAACCTTTTTGTTTATTATAAACATTGTTCTTCTTCCCTTATTGTCTTAAAAATGGCAATTTTTGATCGTCTTAGGTTTATGTATTAAAGGGGAACCAACATTAAGCACATAACAAACACACCCTGGCTCATAAACAGCCTGTCAAGGTACAAGGTACTTTATTTGTTATTACATAACACATGGTTGTGTAATAAATTAAACGTTTGTAAACTCCTTCATGATACACAAATTATACAGAAATACATAGTGCATCTTTTGAATCTGCGTCAGGGTGAACGTGGTGATGATAAAGTGCTCGGCATCTTCATATCAAAAGTACAACATCAGGGAAACACTGTCCATGAACTCTGACAGTGTGTGAGCACCAAGCATCGATGTAATAAACACAGAGTCCACCTCTCCTCGTCCAGCTGTAGTCCTGCACTCTGTTGGGTCAGAACATGGTCCACACGTCATGTGCAACAGCAGATGTTGTGGCGGAGACAGATCTCTGTGGGCACAACAGTCTCTGATTTTGTTTCTGACCAGACATTAGCCAGGAGCAGTCTTAAACCAAGCTGGATTAGAAAGCATGGCTCTAGCTCTGACTCGCTTCCTCCCTGGGGCGGTCCAGTCGATCAGGTTGAATGGTGAAAAAAATACTTTGCACTCTGATGTTCCCAAAGTCTGCTGCTCCTAATCCAAAACACCTGCTTTCATCTTTCATCACTTGAGAGGAAATTGTGAATGAAAAAAACTCAGGTAATCTTTTTAAAAATATTTTTGGCTTCGGACAAATATCAGCAATTGGAAGCTGCACAGAAATGCAGGCTGGACAGTTAATTCACAGTGGGATCAACATAATGACCAACACATCAGGGAAAATTCTTGGATTCAATGCTGTAATTACTCTTTGGCTCAAAAGATCTACCGGTGTTAGTCTCTGTATGGACAGACATAATGTGAGCTAATTGTTCATGATTCCTCCACAGAGTCGACCAGGAGAGCTCAGAGGTTCCCAGTGGTCATTCTGCCCAGCAGCATCAAACACACCTGGACTCAGTATTTATGGTCTGTATAACTTTTACATCTATTCATCTATTCACACAAATCTCCCTACCACACTTTAAACATTAGTGGATTTACAGTCTGTTCAACATGAATATAATGTTTAGTTTCATGATTTTAGTTTGACTGTGCTCTTTATGACTGTGACTGTGTTCATTTCCAGCTGCTGGAGGAGAACATTGTCACGTATGTGAGGGATGAGCTGAAGAAGATCCAGAAGGTTCTGAGTTCAGAAAACCCAGAGAGCTTAGAGAGTCAGAGGGAGGATGAGGAGGTGTTGGGTGGTCGAGAGGATGAACAGAGGAGGAGCAGCAGAGAGGCGTTCTTAAAGATCACACTGCACTTCCTGAGGAAAATGAAGCAGGAGGAGCTGGCTGACCGTCTGCAGATCAGTAAGAGGATTTCTCCATAAATTGACAAGCTGGACCAATTGGGCATTTATGTCTATAGAGATGGAGGAAAAAATATGTTTATGTATACATTCTTTATAGGAATTAAATTGTCATATTTTCTTAATCAATCACTTATTGATTTTCTGTGTCCGTGTGTTCATCCAGAAAGTCATGCTGGTATTTGTCAGAGGAAACTCAAAAGTACCCTGAAGAAGAAGTTCCACAGTTTTTTTGAGGGGGTCACTAAAGCAGGACAACAAACCAGTCTGAACAAGATCTACACAGAGCTCTACCTCACAGCGGGAGGAACTGAAGAGGTGAACACCAAACATGAGGTCAGACAGATTGAAACAGCATCCAGGAAAACTGCCACACCGGAGAGAACAATCACACATGAAGGCATCTTTAAACCCTCTCCTGGAAGTGATCAGCCAATCAGAACAGTGATTACAAAGGGAGTTGCTGGCATCGGGAAAACAGTCTTAACACATAAGTTCACTCTGGACTGGGCTGAAGGCAAAGCCAACCAAGACATAGAATTCATATTTCTATTCACCTTCAGAGAGTTGAATGTTCTGAAAAACAAAAAGTACAGTTTGGTGGAACTCATTCATCACTTCATCACTGAAATCGAACATGCAGGAATCACAAGGTTTGAAGAGTTTCGGGTTTTGTTTATCTTACACGGTCTGGATGAGTGTCGACTTCCTCTGGACTTCCATAAGAATGAGGTCCTGACTGATGCTACGAAGCGCACCTCAGTAGATGTTCTGCTGACAAACCTCATCAGGGGGAAACTGCTTCCCTCCGCTCGCCTCTGGATAACCACACGACCTGCAGCAGCCAATCAGATTCCTCCTGAGTGTGTTGACATGGTGACAGAGGTCAGAGGGTTCACCGACCAACAGAAGGAGGAGTACTTCAGGAAGAGATTCAGAGATGAGGAGCAGGCCAGCAGAATCATCTCCCACATCAAGACATCACAAAGCCTCCACATCATGTGCCACATCCCAGTGTTCTGCTGGATCACTGCTACAGTTCTAGAGTATGTGTTGAAGACCAGAGAGGGACGAGAGCTGCCAAAGACCCTGACTGACATGTACATCCACTTCCTGGTAGTTCAGTGCAAACGGAAGACCATCAAGTATGATGGAGGAGCTGAGACAGATCGACACTGGACACCACAGAACAAGAAGATAGTTGTGTCACTGGGAAAACTGGCTTATGAGCAGCTGAAGAAAGGCAACCTGATCTTCTATGAATCAGACCTGAAAGACTGTGGCATCGATATCAAAGCTGCCTCATTGTACTCAGGAGTGTTCACACAGATCTTTAAAGAAGAGAGAGGCCTGTACCATGACACAGTATTCTGCTTCGTCCACGTGAGTTTTCAAGAGTTTCTGGCAGCTCTTTATGTCCATCTCAAATTCGTTAACAATGGTGACAATCTGCTGTCAGAAGAACTATCAACTAATGAACCTGCAGAGACACATTTCTACCAGAGTGCTGTGGACAAGGCCTTACAGAGTCCAAGTGGACACCTGGACTTATTCCTCCGCTTCCTCCTGGGTCTTTCACTGAAGACCAATCAGACTCTCCTGAAAGGCCTACTGATAGAGACAGAGGGTAGCTCAGAAACCAATCAGGTAACAGTTGAGTACATCAAGAAGAAACTTGAAGAGGCTCCGTCTGCAGAGCAAGGCATCAATCTGTTCCACTGTCTGAATGAACTGAATGATCGATCTCTGGTGGAGCAGATCCAACAGTACCTGAGTTCAGGAAGTCTCTACAGATATTATCTCTCTCCTGCTCAGTGGTCAGCTCTGGTCTTCATCCTGCTGTCATCAGAGAAAGATCTGGATGAGTTCAACCTGAAGAAATATTCCGCTTCGGAGGAGGCTCTTCTGAAGCTCCTGCCAGTGGTCAAAGCCTCCAAGAAAGCTTTGTAAGTAGGATATTTCAAAATCAATAAGTGATCTGCTTTCTTTTAACAGGAGAGATAATGAAATAACTACTTACTGGTTTCCTTACTCTTGTCTCCCCAGATTGAGTGGTTGTAACCTCTCAAAGAAAAGTTTTCAAGCTCTGTCATCAGTTATCAGCTCCAAGTCCTCACGACTGAGAGATTTGGACCTGAGCAACAACAACCTGCAGGAATCAGGACTGAATCTGCTGTTTGCTGCAGCAGAGAGTCCCCATTGTACACTGGAAACGCTCAGGTCAGATTAAGTCCTAGTTTGTCTTCAGTAGTTAAATTCATTTCTAAAATGTTAACCTAAATAAAACAATAAAAATATTTGAAATTTCCAATTTATTTTGTTCCAGTCATATTTACCAGATATTGTACAGCACAACATATGAACTGTGGCTGAGAATGAGAAACTCACTTATGTTTTTAACATTAACATTTGACTTTTATTTCTGGATGTCTGTGTATTTCAGATGTAGGAATGATTAATTGTCATGTCTTCAACGTCTTTGGGGTAAAGCTGGAAGGATTCTAACATGTGTTGAGAAGAGATTATATGCGCTGGAGTTTAGATCTTCAACACAAATGTTTTGTGTCTTCTTGTTCAATATTTCCTCTTTAGACTGACTGGCTGCAACCTCTCAGAGAGAAGCAGTGATGTTCTGTCCTCAGTTCTCAGCTCCAAGTCCTCCAGTCTAAAAAAGCTGGACCTGAGCAACAATGACCTGCAGGATTCGGGAGTGAAGCTTCTGTCAGATGGACTGAAGAGTCCACATTGTAAAATTGAAACACTCAGGTCAGATCAGCATACAGTCTGCTAGCCTTATTTAGATATGTCTCCAAAATTTCAGCTCCATTTGATAACTTTTAACTTTTCTCCCGTAAGGATTTGAAATTTCATACTAGAAATGTTTTTTATTTTCCCGGTGTAGTTTGTTCTAATAGAGACTAGCGTTGGGCCGATGGATGATGCAATTGCCGATGGCTGACAGCCATCTACTACTAATCCCTGACCATCCTAACATCGTAATTTAAAAGGCTTCCCACCAGAGAGCACAATTAAGTAGCCTGTCCCCTCAGAGTTGTTGTTGTTTGCAATATGTGGGGAGATGAAATTAAAATAAGTATGTTGCTACTCAGTGCACTAACATAACATCTCCATATCCTGATTATTATTTTCGTAATAAACCAGCTCAGTTTGGCAAACTGAAGACTCTCGGTCAAATCTGCGGTAGCAGGGTTTGTTTCCCAGTCAGCCGCTGTTTCTCTCATTTTAATACAGTTTTCCTAGCTTAGCACGCTGCCTCAAGTTCATGAACAGTGATGTCAGCATCCATCACGATGTTTAACTGTAGACATCGTCATATGCCCATTCAGCAGACATCAGCCAACCCTAATTAAGATTCAGTCTGGCTGAGATGGAAAAACTAATTTATGTTGTAACAACACGTGACTTCTATCAGTTGACAACTTTTTATCTTTATAAAATCAAAGTCATTTTCACGTTTCCAAGAGCCCAGAGTAAAACAGCAAGGATTTTACCTGAAGTCCACTTCACATAAAGTCCAGACTCATCTTTTTAAAATGTTCTGTGTCTTTTCTTTTTCTACCTTTTCTTTTTCAGGCTGAGTCTGTGTAACCTGTCTGAGGGAAGCTGTGAGGCTTTGTCCTCGGCTCTCAGCTCCTCTAGTCTGAGAGAGGTTGACCTGAGTAACAACGACTTGCAGGATTCTGGAGTGAAGCAGCTGTCTGACGGGCTAAAGAGTCCACACCTTAAACTGGAAACTCTCAGGTCAGTATTAATTGGCCCATTCAACTGATGACCATCAAGAATCTTTTATAAACAGCTAACCTGTGCAGGGTTTTATCTGCTTTTATGATTCTTGTCAAATGACATAACTGAACTTTGGCAGTAGTTTATAGACTCTTAAACTTTTAATTGTTTTTCCATTTTCTCTTCTTTTTGCATTTGACTCGATAATATTTTATTAATCATCTTTTTCTCTGTTGCATTTTGCGTCAAATGCGTGGAATACTGTCTCATAGTGCTGTCTGAGAAAGACTGGTTTGATTTTTGCCAGCTGCCTTAACTGGAAAAAAGCTAGACTTCACCACAGCTTTAATCTGGCTGTCAAATTTAAAGGGATAGTGCGAGTTTTTTGAAGTGGGCTCATATAAAGTACATATCTATAGTCGATCTGTTTCCTACCATAATCACCGATCAGCGCAGCCTCAGTTTGGAGAAGTAGAGAGCCGCTCCAGCCCAGACGCTCAGCTTTGTACTGCAGTGAACGGGGTCCAGAGAAAAAGCAAAATTTAACCACCTAAGACAAGGCTCACGTAAAAAAATCTATAACAGTTCAAGTGTAGGTTGTATAGAGAAAATTCACACCGCTTCACATCGCCGTAAGACCGGCCTTTCTTTTGGCACTACATTTTCTCAACCGTAGAACCTTGTATCCCTACACAGTTGCACTAATGCATAGGGATACGGAGAATTAAGTTTCATTTTTATCGAAAGTAAACCTCTCGTCCAGCAACTGGGCCTCACGCTGTATTCTGCCGCTCGCAGATCAGCTGTTGCCCAGTTGCACTAATGCGTAGGGATACTGAGGTTCTGCGGTTGAGAAAATGTAGTGCCAAAAGAAAGGCCGGTCTGACAGGGATGCAAAGAGGTGAGAATTTTCTCTATACCATGTACACTTGAACTGATATGGATTTTTTTAGGTGAGCCTTGTTTTAGGTGGTTAAATTTAGCTTTTTCGCTTTGTCTCTGGACGACGTTCACTGCAGTACAAACTGAGCCTCTGGGCTGGAGCGGCTCTCTACTTCTCCAAACTGAGGCTGCGCTGATCGGTGATTATGGTAGGAATCAGATCGACTGTAGATATGTACTTTATATGACCCCACTTTGAAAAACCCGAACTATCCCTTTAAGCTATGAGTCCACCTTCACACCCAGATTGTTCACAATTGGCTTGCAATACTGTACCAAAGAATACAGATCAACTGGGGGGGTCACAGAGGTGCCACTAAAGATCATGACTTCTGTCTTTTCTTGATTAACATTCAGAAAATGTAAGGACATCCAAGCTTTAAGGTCATGTAAACATTTTAGCAGTGGGTTAACAGAGTAGAACTCAGACTGTTTAAGGGGGACATAGATCTGGATGTAGTCCACATAGCAGTGAAAAGAAATGACATGTTTCAAAAAGTACAGGCATATGATCTGAGAAAAAAGCATCACAGACCTCCAGGTTAAGAACAGGCAAACCATAAGATAAAACAAGATGAAGTGTGTGACCATGTTCATGTGTAGGCTCAAGTACAGACTGCACGAGATTAAAAGAGTCAATGATGTTTAAAAAGTCTCGCGCCAAAGGGTTTTCAGGGCAGCACACATGAATATTACAATCTCCAACAATAAGGACCCGGTTATATTAGCGCATAATATCAGCCAAGAACTCTGTTAAAAAGTCTCTGTTATATTTGGGAGGCCGGTAGACCACAGCACACAGCACCGTGTGAGAATGCCCCAGCTCAAACAAACTGAGTTTAAAGTTGGTGAAGGAGGATGACAGCAATAACTGTTTACATTTAAAGTCACTCTCAAAAACACAGACACACTCTGTGTGTATTTTACAGCCAATACATGGTCAATAATCAATCAGTAATCCTGTGGTCAAACTTGCTTCACTGGTGGTGAACACAACATTAAACAACCATCGTTGCTGATTAAAATCTGACATAATTCAGGCAAAAAACATTCACAGACAAGATAATTCTCTAGGTTTATTCATTTTGTATTATAAAACATCCTTCCTCGCTCCTAGAAATTATTCCGACCGATGTAACACACCGGTATCTTGAGTAAACTTGTGGATTTCTCTGGTTTGAACATTGTGTATACATTTGGCTTATTAAAAAGGACACAACTCAACAAAATCTATAAGAAATATATCACAAAATTCACATATACCCCAGGGATGATCTGACGTGTGTTGTTTTGTGTCCCTTCAGGCTGTCTGGCTGTCTGATCACAGAGGAAGGCTGTTCTTCTCTGGCCTCAGCTCTGAGCTCCAAAGCCACTCATCTGAAACATCTGGACCTGAGTTACAATCATCCAGGAGACTCAGGAGTGAAGCAGCTTTCTACATGGCTGGAGGATCCAGACATTCTCAGGTATGAAGAGGCCATCTGCAGCCCCAGACAATCAGTCTGATAGAGAAATGTTTTCTGTGCCAGAGCTGATGACAGATAACCTAACATCTGGTAAGGCATCTATGGAAACTGTTTGATAAATCAAACTCATCAAAGCCAGTCGAGAGAAGAATGAAAACATGCTTTCCCTCGAGAAAAGCCTTCAGTGTTGTTCTTTGCTCTTCGTTCAATGAAATAAACTCTCCAGTTCTGATAAAACTGTTGCTATATCAAGTATGCTAACATCCTCAGAAGCCAGCATTGCTGTGTTCCAACAAACATTCAAGTCTCGCTTGTTGTCGCACCAAAACCATGCTGGTAGCTGCCAGTTGGTTCTCAAAGGATGTTGATTGGTTGAACCACTATGTTTCTCCCAAGGCACATAGTCTGAATCCAGGTGACATGGATTTTGAGATCACATGGTCTACTGCTGGTGCCTCTATGGCCTTTTTAAGGTTCTGTTGTCAGTGTGCCAAGTTTATAGTATGACATGTGACCAACAGATTCTGCTTTAGTCATATGTCATTGTTTTAAGTCAGTCGTCAAAAAATATTTGATGATTAGTGTGGCTCATCAATAGCGTTAGGAAATGATTCCAAAAAATACGAAATGTCATAAAAATGCCAAAATACACTGGAGTGGGGTTTTAATTTATTATGATTAGATTTTATAAGGGATTCATGTCCATGTTTGTATGCTGAAAGAAGATGTGCTGCTCTGACCCCCACCTTCCTTCTTTTAGGGTGGAGCCTGCTGGAGAACAGTGGTTGAGACCAGGTCTGAAGAAGTGTAAGTGTGTTTTCAATTTAATTCTTGAAAAAGCAAAGCAGCACACATTTAACCTTCTTCAAACTGTGATATCACTCATTCACATCTCTGATATCATGAGTCATCATCAAACTGTCAATAAATGAACAGATAATGATCAATAACTGCTGCTGTATTGTGACTTGTTCTCCCCATCAGATTCCTGTGAACTTACAGTCGACACAAACACTGTACACAAACAGATCCAACTGTCTGACAACAACAGGAAGGTAACATATGTGAAGGAGGATCAGTCATACACCGATCATCCAGACAGATTCGACTACTGCAGCCAGCTGCTGTGTAGCAAAGGTCTGACCGGTCGCTGTTACTGGGAGGTCGAGTGGGGAGGAGAAGCTTTTATATCTCTGTCCTACAGAGGAATGGGAAGGAGAGGAAACACAGCTGACAGCAGGTTTGGAGAGAATAATCAATCCTGGAGTCTGATCTGCTCTGACAGTTCTTACACCGTCTGTCACAATAACAGGAGGATATCCATCTCCTCCTCCTCCTCCTCACCCCCCGATCCTGTCTGCAACAGAGTGGCAGTGTATGTGGACTATCCTGCTGGCATTCTGTCCTTCTATAAAGTCTCCTCTAACAAACTGGTCCGCCTCCACACCTTTAACACCACTTTCACTGAACCTCCTCATCCTGGGTTTGGGTTTGGGTTCTGGTCCAGGATTGGTTCTTCAGTGTCTCTGTGTTCTCTGTAGGATAGAGAGTCTCCTCCTGTTTGAGAAACAGTAACTGCTAAACGGATCAGTTGAGTCCGTCCAGGATCACACAAAGCTCATGTTAGCTCTGTTCAAGATCCAAAATTGACTCTTGCCATGAAGAGTTAAAATCTACGTTGGCGAATACAGATAACGAGCTCAGCCACCATTGGTGAGTTGCTCTATTAGGCTTTCTCCACTTCAAACCTTCCTCACCAAAATACATAGTTTGATAAATCAAGTTTCTTTTTGTCCACCATCGCTGCAGACAACTGGCTAGCTCAGTGATTCTGCTCCTAACATTTAACCAGAGTAAGTAGTAGGGCTCATTCAAAGTACATCAAAATCTCATTGTAATTTCAGACAATAAATCATCTCACATTTTGGATTTCATTATATTGTGATGTGGCATAATTGGTGTCTTTTCCTGGTTTTAAAAGCTGAAAACTTACCACACTGTTCTACTTGTTCTAATATTTGTCTTTACCAAATGTAACCATTATATCCACATTACCGAGTGTTAATATTCTGTTAAAGTACGAATAGTCATCCCTACAATATTGTCACAATATCGATAGAGGTATCTGGTAAAAAAATATTCTGATATTTCATTTTGTCGCCAGTCTGAGCAAAGTGATTTTGAGGAGATTTGAAAATATTGTGACAATATTTTGGGGTCAGTTCACCGAGCTACACTAAGTAGCGTTTCATGCAACTCTGCTGAATAATGCAGGACGCCTTTGAAACATTACATGAACAGAAACTTTTGATTTCTGTTCTGCAACAGTGAACACAACACAGCCTTTTAGTTCTGATTATGCTTATGTAGTCACACTACAGCTAACAAAAGTAACTACCCCTTATAGCAAAGCAATCATCCATGGCTGCATCAGAGTATATATACACGGCTATATATACATGCATACATATATTCATACATATATTCATATATACATACACATTTATGTCTTTAAGGAGAAGTTTAACATACAAAAGTATAGCTGAAGTGAGTTAGTGTCTGGTTTTATCAACTATTGCCTTAATTTGTTGCTTCTTTAAATAATCAGTATTGTGATGTTGATTTTTTTTGTACTAGTTATTTTCTTTGATTTATATTTGGACATTTTCAGCATACATTCTTATTATCCTATGACACTTTCCTTAGTCGTCATTTTTACAGTGCATCCTTGTGTTGTCATTTTGTCTTTAACTTTTTAAAGTGTGACCTCCTGGTGAGAAGTTTTACATTTCATGTAATTTTCATGTAGTTTTTTTTGGAGTGTATCTCCTGATTTGCCTGATTTATTATGTTGATTATGTTTTGTTTGTCACAGTTACTCACTGTGACCACAGCAGGGCAGTGATCTTTTTCTGTTTTATATCAGAAAGCATTGTAGTAGCAAAATAATACTTACTCACATGTACAGTCAATTAGCTTGATTGATATTATTGCAGCTAAGATGCTACTGCTGACATCACAATTTATATTTAGAATGATAATAGATTACAGAGGGAGAATCTACAACACTCTTTTCATACCATCATCAAAAATGATTAGTTTTGACACATTTCAGTGTAATGTAGTGTTGCACTGACTCAGTTTGGCCACCGGGGATCAGTAACTACTTCACATCAGTTACATTCTGTCACAAGCCTATTCAACTTCTTTTTTAAGAGCCAGATTTGAAAAAAGTGCCAAGGGGCCAACTTTTACATTCCGTCCGTCTGACCTGTAAAGCTCATCATTAAAATGTGTAAAACAATGCAATTCTTTTTTAATGAAGAAATATTACATGTGGCCCACAAGCCACCAGCTGAGTAGGTCTGTACTATAAGATAACTATTGACATCAGTATTCACAGCAGTTTGACAATGTCTGTGTCACATATGGAGTGTAATCATCACATTACTTAACATTAATGCTGAAATCGTTTGTATTAATGTCAGTGTGAATATCCGTATTGTTGTCAGTTTAACGCTCCAGTTTAATATGAAGCACAAATGCTTGTATTGGATGTCACTGTTGGTTACAAATAATCACAGTCATGTCTAATGATATATTATCATTCAGAAACATTTTAATAAGATTTGTGTTAATGACATCATGTAGTTTATGTTTTCACCATCAGAGGGCACCTCACAAAATATGTTATGTATAAAAAGAGAAGTTATTACTAATACCACAATATAAAGACTGAAGTGTAACTAAGCTTTAATGAGGTGAAAGCACTCAATGAAGAATAATACACGGTGACATATGTCAAATCATAAGATTTTTTTTGCACTCAGAATTTTACAGTGGTAGTTGGTTGAGGTGGAGTAATTTTGTATTTGTGAAGGACTGAAACTAATGATGGTTTTCATTACTGACCAATCTTATTCTTTTGTATGATTATTTTGTATTATAATTAATTGGTGTCAATATAGAAAATAAAAGGCCGTTTTTGAGTGAGTGTGAACTTTATATTGTTAATCTGTATCACAGGCAAAATGGTCTGTGTGTAATAAACAGTAAGGGGAAGTGAGAAAACAGATTTGTCCAAACTGTACTTAAGGAAATTATTTGGTATGAAGAAATGCAGCTGTATGTACCCTGTACCCTAACACATCACAGTGAAATACTTTGCTGGACTGTAGATCTCGAAATGATTAAAGACACAACTGAAAGAGTTATTTTTTAAGGACAGGAAAATAATCTGACTTCCTATGGTGGTCTCAGTCTGTTGGAGGCTCACATGTTTCTGTACAGTCACTAATCTTCCCACCACTGTTCTCAAAGTTCTTGTTGCTGAATTTTGTGCATCTCAAGAAAAAACAGCTGTGGTGGCCAGCAGGACATCAGTGTGGTGCTGTTTATACCTCTGTGTTCATACATTTAAAAAGTAACATTAAAATGTAGCCAATAAAAAATGTGACCTTTAGTTTTTTGAAAGACAAATATTCAGGAACACAAAAAGACTGACGGATCTTGTGGCTCTAGCAGAACTCTCAGGAGCTGCTGGTGGTTTAAACACTACAACACACTTTGTAAAATAAAATAGCAAACTATTATGAAAGCCTTAGATTCAGGTTCCTGCTATTGTTCAGCTGACGAACTTACTAGAGTCACTTTTTTTAATGTTACTTTGTATTCACTGTATGTTCTATGAAATATTTACGTGGCTTCTGTAATATGGAAGAAAACTTCTTTTTTTGTTGTTGAGGTTTTTAATGGTTCAATCATTTTCTAGAAGTTTCCCAGAAAGAACATCATAAAGAAAGTAATGTCCTTGAGTGAAAAGCTCTGTTAAACACTTAGTAAACTTTCATTCACTATTTCAGCTTAAATTACAAACTACAAAATGGAACCACTCCAGAGAGGGTCCATCTCAGGTGCTGCCCACACTCAGCTCTGCATGTTGAAACCAGAATTGTAAAAGCAAATCAGTTTGACTCAGCGAGGCCAAAGATGACGATGGAAAAGCCCGGTAAGTACAGCCAGCAAGATCTCATCTTTTAATCCATCATTACTCCTCAATTGCATCTAAAGAGTCGCTAGTTCAGGAGGAAAATTCACATGATTTAAAAAAAAGAATCAAAATAAGCTACTACGAATGGCTTGTGTAACTCCAGGCCTGTGTTAGCAAACTTACAATTTGTGATATTAGTGTTCTTTTCATTGATGACCAGATAATTAAAACATGAGGCATAGAACCACAGGTCGGATTCGAACCCTGAGCTTAACATGTCTTCTATACCTGGGGCGCCAAAATATAAACATATATATATATATGTATATATATATATATATATATACATATACATATATATATACATATATATATATATATATATATATACATATATATACATATATATACATATATATATATATATATATATATATATATATATATATACATATATATATATATATATATATATATATATACATACATATATACATATATATATACACATATATATATATATATACATATATATATACACATATATATATACACATATATATATACACATATATATATATATATATATATATATATACACATTATATATATATATATATATATATATGTATATATATATATATATATATATATATATATATATATATATATATATATAGTATTATTTTGGCCTTATTGACAGGACAGCTGAAGACTTAGACAGGAAACAAGATGAGAGAGGGGGGGAGCGACATGCAGCAAAGGGACCCAGGCTGGGAGTCGAACGCGGGTCCACTGCAGCGAGGACAAAGCCTCTGTACATGGGACGCCTGCTCTACCAACAGAGGTAAACGGCACCCCAAATGTATATATTTTAATAATGTACTGGTTTCCAATCAGTGCTCTGTATCAGCCAATTCACATGTTAAGGTTTATCTGGAAGATAAATGTGGTATTGAAACATCTCTACAAGTGTGTGGACGTCAGAACATAACAAAAGTTTTCTTTGTAAGGCTCTTAATGTTCAGTACCCTGATGACAAAAGTTTGTCCTCAGCGGGTCAAAGGTAAGTTTTGTTTTTGAAAGGGTGAGCAGACATACCATTGAGTGCAAAGCTTAAAGGAACAAAGCTAATTCCTGGTGGACTGTTGTTTGCTGTGTTTAAAGAGCAGCTCCACAGGGATCACTGACTGCTTCCCAACAAAGAGCATCATTACTGACTTTGACCTTAAGCACATTTTCTCAGTGGACTGTGATGCAACACATGTTTGTTCCAGAAATGTCTTTCCTCCTTTTGAACAAACATGATCAGGTAGAACTTTTTTATTGAAAGTAATGCAAGTTCTAAAGTGAGCTGGATTCAACTATGATTTATGGAGAAAATCACTAAACAGATATATTTGATCAATGGTTGTGCAGATACTGATCTTATTAAGCAGGTCAGGTATCAACCATGACAAGACTGATTCATGAGAAATACAGTTTCTGTGTCAGTGTCATTATAAAATTTAAGTATTTAGTTATACACACAGTCATGGCAGCCCAGACTCAGTTTATGGTGCCACATCTATCTGTGGTTTTATGTTATCTCACATAAATTGATTACAATTAATTCAAAGGCTACAGATTTTAAATGGGGAGGGGGGGGGGTATTGGTACATTATTGGATCAGTATTCTGTATTAGCAGCAGAGCATGGATACCCAACCCAAACCTGTCAGGACCCAACAGGCTGGTCCAGACCAGGTTCAGACAAGATTTAGTAGTGATGTCTGGGTTTAGACTGGGTTTTAGTCGCGTCAGTTGACATGGTGCTTTCAAGTTCTTCAAGTGAAATTATAGTGTAAAAAATAAATATATAAATACAGTGTAAAAATAAGTGATATCTGATATTACGTGATGGACTTTTTGTCTGTGTTGCGGCTATACATCCTGTTAAATGCTAAGGTTCATTATTTACATATTGTACTGACCACAACTGGAGAATAATTATTACCTTCCAGATGGCAAACACAATTGTCTTTTTAGCCGCTAAGCCTCTGACTGTCTGTAATCAGGCAGTCAGAGGGTAACACAAACTCAGTGCTCCAGCTCACATTAACTGCATCAGTACTGAGTCAGGTTCAGGCATTAAAATGGATTGAGGGTGACATGCTCCCAAAATTCAATATAACAATATCAATCATCTACATATACAGGTGGCAAGAAGTGGCAGTGACCATCTTCTCCTCCCCCAACCCCTTCAAGTGCAGCCGTCCAGCCAAAACCAAAAGATTTTTCCGTTTACAATCATGGAAGTAAAAGAAAACCTGAAAATATTCATGTTTGAAAAATTGGAAGGAGGGAATATTTAGATACTTATGCTTGAAAAGAAATACGTACATTATCAACATTACTTTCCATTTACTGATTAATTGATAATCGACTAATGGTATGTGCTCAAAATTACAGAGGAGTTCACAGGACATAAACATTAATTCAATAGTAAGAGTTGTTGAATCTGTGGCTACAAATGTTCATAAACATAAAACTTTCCTTGTGGCTTTAATAATAAAAAATGATGCAACAACTTCATGATAAAGTTTTGATCACCACAAGCAAACCTTGGAATTCTCTGACATAAAGTTTCTGTTAATTGCTTTCACATAAAAGAACAGACAACTCAGACATACATGTAGAACAAAGCTGTTCTCCTTGTGGATTACCAGTTGATTTGTCCACAGAGGGCTTGGTTGTGTTTTGAAACAACCTTGTTGATGTCAGTGTACTTCTCTACTGAGTATTCTGCAACTTGTTTTTCACTGACTAAAAAGGTAATTTAAAGTCTTTAATGTCACAGCTAATTGACTCCAGCTCCTTGTAATTGCAGATTCCTTATATGACAATGATGAGAAAAACCTCTCAGAAGACATATCTAATAAATCCATTTGATGCTGTGTGCCCTGCATGCTGGATGCTACATAACAAGTAAACCCAGCGTGTGTGACCTTTAATGATGAAGCAGCAGAATCTTTTGGTGTGTTTGGCTGAGGGTGCTTACAGCTAATAGAGTTATTTGCTCCATTGTCATATGTTTTTGACATTGCACACACTGCACAGCAATGTGACTTCCTGTGTCCACTTTATGGGGATAGAGAACAGTCACTTATCAAGTGATCAAGTTTCAGTCAAGTTTCAAGCATACCTAACATCAGGTCAAAGAATATTTTGCAAAAGACTTATATCCTGTTGCCAGTAAGCAGCACAATGACTATACCTGCTAATTGGCATGTAGAGGAGTTAAGGGGCTGCAATTGTATCCCTTTCAGTATCTTAATAATCAAGCCTTGAACTGCAGTGTCTTTTTGGGGATTTTGTAAAATAAATCAATATTGATAAATCCAACACTGGATGCCTTTTGTGATCAATTAACCAGTTTTCCGCTTTGAAATCAGTTGTTGTTATTAGCTGAAAGAAACACTCCAAAATGTATTGTATTACCAAACAACAAGTTTAAGTTATAGCTCCGGTCCAAAACTGAGCTACTACCATGCATCCTGGCTGAGGAACCCGCTGCTGTGGTGCTAAAGTTAGCTGGGCTAACTTGCTGTGTAGTAGGGACAGAGTTGACTGCACTCGGAGACGTCTCCTAGGATTTGGAAATTCTGTATAAGAATTCTGTATGTTTTTCGGCAACAAATTGTTATCCATAAACCTTTGATTATTACTGAGCCCATCCACCAGACCCCATGTCTCATACAACAAGTAAAAATTTTAACCTAGGGTCAGGGTTGACTTTCGGTTTCACATCAGACACCAACAGAGGTCTCCTGGGTGAATGTTCTGTGTTTGACCCATCCATCCATCCCAACCTTGTCCATATGCAAATTGTGCCACTCTCTCCTACATCGACTGAATTTCTCCTTAGCTTCAGTCAGAATTGCTAAGGCCACTTAATATTGTCGGTGGAAAATAAACAACTTCTACATCTACTATTTTATTTCTAATGCCAGAAAAAGCATGAATTTACACTTATAAAAGTTTATAATTATAGAAGTTATAATGATAGGGAAAAAGGGCTGGGAATCAAACATCAGTACTTTTTTGCTACCAACCAAAATGTGCAGTGAATCACAAATTGCTGATAACAGATGGCACTGAATGCTTGCTCATAGTCTTAACTATTGTTGCTCATTCTTATAAGTAATAAAAGTGGACTTTGTTTTAGATAATGTTCGACACACACAGGCTTATTTGTGGTATGCTTGTAACGCCCTTGTGGACTGTGGCACAATGACTTGTGGGTAATCTGTTGGTGTTGGTGTAATTATGGTTTGTGAGTGTATTTGTGATTAAGATGATGTGTAAGATGGTTGCGATAGTGGGTTAATTCATGTCCTTTGTGGTTAAATGGTGTTGAGTTAACAAAGATGATAAAAATGTTGGCACTGTGAGTGAAGGCATGTTTGCTGGGAGAGACTTCCCGTCTGTTAAATTGTTGGTATGTGTTGGAATAAGTCATGTATCCCAGGCTAAAACTTTCCAAACTAGACACTGTCTACTTCATATTACTGAACTGCTACAACTTTCTAATTCTCTTTTGAAATTTGTTCACTCTTTTAAAATGGTATTTCTGATCAGTTCAAGGCAACAAGATAACTCAGACTGTGTGTTGTTGTTTGGCACCATTATAACCTTTTTTTATACGGTTATGCGGCTCTGGGCAAAATATCAATGAGGTTCAGTACAGAGATATGAAATTCCTTTTGTTGTAAGTGTTCTGGTTATGTGTTGAAATAATATATATCTTTTTAATATACCATTGGTATTTCTGTATGAACTTGTTCAATTTCATCTTTTATTTTGACAATTACAGCTCAATCCCAAAATGACACACATGTATGGACTTTTAAACTTGTCAATGCTATCTTTGTACATGAGGCCTGTCCATTGAAGTCTAGTTTTCCACATTCATCACAGTGCAAATGCAGATTTGCTTCTTTTTAAAAATTCACATTTGTGTTCACACAAAACAACAAAAAAAATAAAAGTTAAAGATGATTACATGTATGAACACACAGACACTCTACACGTGCAAGGTTACCGTGCATTCACACACCAGGGATTATCCGTCACAGCATCACATATAAACTCTGAGATTGTCTTTCGACATATTGTTGGTGTCCTGGTCCAAACGCATTAACTAAGGTAAATTACACCTGCAGGAAACTATGTGATCCTTTAAACTGTGTTCTGAATGGACAGATATTTTATTAGTATGATAGAAGTTCAATGTGAGTCTGTTTTATCTGCTGACTTTATTTATTTTCATTTCCAAAAGTAACATTGTTACATTTGTTTTTTGGGAGCCTAATGAAGAACGAGTGTTGAAACATATTTGGCTTTTTTAATGACTAACCCTTAAATTATTCAGCCATGATAATGCACCGATATTTTATAACTATTCTGGAGGTTCAATGGGAATCTTTTTTACCTGATGATTTTCTCGTTCCCAGAGTCCTTGTTTGTTACACTTTCTTATATTTAGAAAGCCTGGGCTGTTTCAGTTTTTTGAAGGACAATTTTAAATCTGTTCAGTACAAAGATATTTGTTTCTAATTGAAACATGGACAGTCTGAAAGACATGAATCTTTAACATTGAGACTTTTTGGAAGTTTGGAAAGTTTTCAGACTTCATAAAAATTGGTAATCTTTTGCTTTTACTTCATAGTCATATCTTGATTGTATGACTTTGAATGCATTTATATCAATTGAAAGATCCTATATGTATTTGTATTTTTCAAGTAGCTCTCTGATCGTTTCACTGAACTGATCTTAGTGACTTTGTTCTTATGTTGTTGTTTCTGAGAGGCCTCATGCTGGATTACCTTGAAACATGTTGACTTCATAACATCAGTTCTAACAGTGTGTAATGTATCACCCTCCTATCTTTGTCTTTGCGTCCCTGTCTTTGTTGTAGATGTAAATATATGTTATTGAATCAGTTCATCATGATTGTTTAAGACACTTATCCACCAATTAGTGCTGATACTATTACTCACTCATGTGAATTACAGTGTATAATATGATTTTGTATTCAATGCAAATCACTGCATTTTAGCATCATTCTCATTCTCAGATGCAGAAGCAGAGATCTTGTGTTTTGATTTACTGTAAGGTATGTAGGTACGTATTCACAGCTACAAAAAGAAAAAAAAAAGAGTAGTGTGACCTAAAGACTTACAAGTTTGTGAAAATTACCTATTATAATGTTTACTTGCTGTCAACAAGAACAACAAAATCACAAGTTATTTGCTCTAACTTCATTCAGTTTAAATGTTTCTGATCTTCAGAAAGTTCTGAGAATCAGTGTTGTCTCATGAGGTAATTTGTTATAATCTATAATCACTGCAAATATTTACTTTGAACTGAAAAATCTTGGTGATACTTTTCTCTTCAGCTTTCAAGAGATGAACGTCTCATCTGCCAATGTGACTGTGGTTTTACAGTATCGAGACTCCTTCACTGAAGCTGTGATCAAGAATGTGATCGTTTTGGCTCTCGGGATCTTCATCAACTACATCAATGCAAGCCTCATTCACACCTTCAGCAAACACCAGGTTGATAATTCCTCCACTTCAGTAATTCTGCCTTGTATAGAGCTCATGTTAGCAGATGTATTGTTGGGTGGAACCTTAGTTTGCTTTGTTATGTCCTGATCAACATATCCTCAAATATCTGATAATACATCACTAATCAATTAATGGACTTTTAGCTTTAAAGAAGTTATGGATTTGTGTTTTACTACACTCTAACTCTTGATTTGTACAATTCAGATCTTCAAGTCGAACCCACGCTATATCCTTTTCATCCACCTCGTGTTCAACGATATGAATCAGCTGACAACCACCATTTCCCTCTTCATCGTCACCTACAACTTCAGAACCATCTATGTCTACCACTGTTGTCTCTTGATGGTCCCGGCCATTATGACCACACAAAACACCCCTCTGAACATAGCTTTTATAGCAGCTGAGTGCTACATTGCTGTCTGCATTCCCCTTCGCTACAACAACTTATGTTCAGTCAAAAGAACATACATTGTAATTGGCATAATGTGGACGTGCAGTTCATTTTCTGTCTTGCCGGATGTCTTCATCCTTTTTGCAACCGAACCTCTGGAGTTCATAAATTCAAAAGTGATGTGCTATAGGGAAACACTGTTTCGGAGCAAGTCCAGTTTAAAGAAGAGGGATGCATCCCACATGTTATTTCTGGTAGTGGTTTGGTTGACTCTGTTTTACACTTACTTCAGAATTTTGTTTGTAGCCAAAGCTGCTGACACAGATGCTAAAAAGGCCAGAAACACTCTTCTCCTTCATGGCTTTCAGGTGCTGTTGTGTATGACGATTTATGTGCAACCTATGCTACAACAGGTTCTCAGTTACTTCTTCCCCGGAAGTTTAAGTGCCATATACTTTGTTTTGTTTATCATAAACCAAATCCTCCCTCGCTTTGTAAATCCTATTGTCTACGGGCTACGAGACAAAACTTTCAGGAAGTACTTCAAAATGCACCTCCTATGTACCATGAATGTCCATCCTAAGACAACCGTGATGATGCGTACTTAAAATAGCTCTTAAAAATGTTTTTAAGAAATCACAAAGCTTCTCTGTAACTAAGTTGTTGGTTCCTGTGTTTATTGTTTGGTGTTGTGCTTTCCCTGATAATATAATATCTCCAGAAATGTGTGTTTTAAGACACTTCCTCTTTGTCTGGAAACTGTGATGTCTCAGTGGGGAATACGTTTTTAGGAAAGTCAGAAAGATTTTTACTCTAACTATTTTAATGATTAATTGCTTGTTGGGAACAGTGTGACAGTGTAAAAGTCAGCTGTCTCCTTTAAGAAAGAAAAGGTAAGCGGTGGTCAGTGGATGCTGAGGCGCATAGTGCGCAGAGGTCACCAACTTTCTTTAGAGTCAATTGCTACAAACCTCCAAACTTCATGTGGCCTTCAGATTAGCTCAAGAATAGGGCTGCTCGATTATGGCAGAAATTATAATCACGATTAGTTTGATGGATATTGTAATCACGATTATTAAAGACGATTAGTCATTGATTTGAGAACAAGCACTTATTGAACTTTTACACGATAAGTTTAAACTGAAAAACAAGAAAAATGCAAATAAATAAGAGAAATATATATCAATAAAATGATTTAAATAATATGTCAAAATAAAAAATAAACACCATCCCGGTGCGGCTCGACCATAGGTCCGTTGTGGTGGCAAAATATAATGCTGTTGACACTTCTCTTGCAACTTGTCCGCGACCTTCGTCATAAAGGGCAGGCAGCGCAATTCTGCTGATATGGTGACGTGATGGTAACACACACCGCTTGTCCAATGTGTTAATCAGTTTATTGAACCCCGGGTCGCTAACGGTGTTGATAGGTCACATGTCTTTGGCGATCATGTATGTGACGGCATCCGTTCCGTTCCGTTTTCTTTTCCGCTTATCCGTGAGGGTTGCGGGATGTTGCCGCTTTTCCCCCCTAAGGGGTTGCGGGGCTTACTGGGGCCAAATCCAGTTTCATTCTATGGGCGTAGGCCAGGGTTCACCCTGAATGAGTCGCCAGCTCATCGCAGGACCCTTACTGATGGCAGTGGCTGCCTTCACACAAGGTGCCAACTGCACATCAGGAGCAACTTTGGGGTTCAGTATCTTGCTCAAGGATACTTCGACATGTAGCTCAGTCCCGCCCTGGGGAGCCGGGATTCGAACCAGTAATCTTCTGATCACCAGTCAACCAGCTCTACCCACTGAGCTACAGCCGCCCCTATGTGACGTCACTGTGTGGCGGTGGCAGGTTTTCATTTTTGAGTTTTTTTGTTCCTTCACTACTTGGTCATGTATAACACTGTGTGTGGACTTTTTAATAGTTAAATAAATTGGTCGTGTTCCCTTGAGATGCAGACACGGTCGTGAGACATATCTTGCACAATATCTTCCTTTGTACTGAGTCAGACTCCTCGAAACCGAAGTGTTTTCACACCACAGAATTCGCTTTACCTTTCTTCCCGACAAAAGGCTGCATTTCTGCCATCTTCTACCGTCTTCTTCTACACGTTTTTTCAAAACACGCACTGGCAATACGCACCGGCGTGGCTGAAAGCGACAACTTTCAGGCGGGGGCGGGATGGAGCGGAGTGCACAGGTGGAGATGGAAGGGTTCGCTGCATTTACCACACAAGACTCAGCGTGCGGCAGAATGATCGTTTTATTACGATTATCTTGTTTTCATGATCGAGGGAAGCCAAAATCTAAATTGAAATTTAATTAATCGCCCAGCCCTACTCAAGAACAGTGTGTAGAGGGCTTCATAAAATGGGTTTCCATGGCCGTGCAGCTGCATCCAAGCCATACATCAGCAAATGCAATGCAAAGTGTCGGATGCAGTGGTGTAAAGCACACTGCTACTGCACTAGAGCAGTGGAGATGCGTTCTCTGGAGTAACGAATCGCGCTTCTCCATCTGGCAATCTGATGGACGATTCTAGGTTTGGCAGTTGCCAGGAGAACGGTACTTGTCTGACTGCATTGTGCCAAGTGTAAAGTTTGGTGGAGGGGAGATTATGGTGTGGGGTTGTTTTTCAGGAGCTGGGCTTGGCCCCTTAGTTCCAGTGAAAGGAACTCTGAATGCTTCAGCATACCAAGAGATGTTGGACAGTTCCATGCTCCCAACTTTGTGGGAACAGCTTGGGGGTGGACCCTTCGTGTTCCAACATGACTGTGCACCAGTGCACAAAGCAAGGTCCATAAAGATATGGCTGAGAAAGTTTGGTGTGGATGAACTTGACTGGCCTGCACAGAGTCCTGACCTCAACCTGATTGGAGCGGAGACGGAGAGCCAGGGCATCCCGTCCAACATCAGTGTGTGACCTCACAAATGCGAATCTGGAAGAATGGTCAAAAATTCCCATAAACACCCACCTTAACCTTGTGGAAAGCCTTCCCAGAAGAGTTAAAGCAGTTATAGCTGCAAAGGGTGGACCGACGTCATATTAAACCCTATGTCTAAGGGCCCAGAAGGGATCAGCTCCAGGCTCCTCAAGTCCTGTGCAGACCAGCTGTGCAGAGTTGTGGAGTACATCTTCAATATGAGCCTGAAGCTGGCAAAAGTGCCACTGCTGTGGAAAACCTCCTGCGTGGTGCCAGTACTAAAGATCCCTCACCCAAAAGACTTCAACAGCTAAAAACCAGTTGCTCTCACTTCACACCTGATGAAGACCCTGAAGCGGCTAGTCCTTGTCCATCTCCAGTGCTTTTAACATCATTCAGCCTGCGCTTTTGGGGGACAAGCTGGAGCTCACACAGGTGAACCAACACCTCACATCATGGATCCCTGACTACCTCACCAACCGGCCACAGTATGTGAGGATTCTGGACTACGTGTCGGACACAGTTGTCTGCAGTACAGGGGCCCTACAGGGAACAGTCTTGGCCCCTTTCCTGTTCACCCTGTACACCGCAGACTTCTAGCATCAATCACCCCATAGCCATCTACAAAAGATCTCTGATGACTCTGCTATCATTGGCCTCATCAGGGACGGGGACGACAGAGCCTAAAGAGGTCACTGTCAAAGCACTAGGCAGCTCCTTCAGCAACAGACTGATACACCCCAAGTGTGAAGGAGAGGTATCATAGGTCCATCCTGCTGCTGTCCGACTGTTCAACCAGCACTGCTCCCAATAGACCTCACTCTGCACTCTGCACTGTGCAATACATCTTTACAAAACTAATTTCTGGATGGCACTGTCTGGTTAATTTTCTTAATACCCATATTTATTGTTTGTATTTGTAAATAAAAATTTGCTGCTGTCAATTTTGTGCAATATCATGTTTATATGTATATACAATTCTATTCTATTTCTTTTTTTTTGTAATATTCTGTCCTTTCCCCGTTTATGGGACAGTAAAGGAA
Organism: Sparus aurata; assembly: GCF_900880675.1. Taxonomy (NCBI): domain Eukaryota; kingdom Metazoa; phylum Chordata; class Actinopteri; order Spariformes; family Sparidae; genus Sparus; species Sparus aurata. The sequence goes on along the minus strand of NC_044192.1, from coordinate 4,032,533 downwards.
TACTGATCTGTTTGGACTCTGGCTCTTGTCGGTCGTCCAGGACTATCCGCCTGACGCTTATCTTAACTTTCACTTTACTGCATGATGGCGCAGGTCGTTTCTCCCTGTAGAGGTAATGTAAATGACATATTTATACTGTTATACACTTTGAAAACTCTGTGTTCATCTTGTTAGTGAGTGTTGACTTCTGTTGGCTTGTTGCAGTAAAACAGCAGAACTTCTCCGTCACTTGCTCCTTAACAACTTTGATAACAGTTAATGAGACTGAACCGCTCTCAACGCCATTTTATATGTGAGAGTTGAAAACGTTAGAATTACAGTCAGTCGGTCCTCGGTTATTGAACAGCGTCGGTTATACTATGATTCTGTGCAGCAGCACTGACTGATGACTGAAGGCAGCCGGTTAATGTCCATCATCATGCGGTGTGTATACTACAGGACTGATGTGGACACAGTGGGGGAGCTGCAGCTTTGTAAAGCTCAACATGTTCATGAACTCAAAGCTCTCCAGCAGTTAAATTACTTTCTGCCCACATAATAATTAACAGCTGCAGACAATAGCGACATGAAGGAGGCTGATCCAGATCAATGTTTAAGTGTTTTGAGAGTTTATATCAGTTATGATATGGATCTATATTCTGGATCATCTTATTCTTTAGGAGTAGCATGTAGAACTACTTTTACTCAAATACTGGGGCCTAGTTAAGTACTTTTCAGCTACTCTTACTCTCAATAAAACGATACGTTTTACTGATAAATAAGTTCAGTTACTTCTGATACTATACCAGATGAAGCTGATTTTTAGGTGAAGTTTACTTTTATTTAGGAAGATGAATGTTGGACTTTTACTTTCACTCCAGTTAAGCTAATTGATGATTCATCATTTAGTTTTCAACTATTAAATTAACCGCCAACTATTTTGAGTTTTAAGAAAAAAGAGAATATTTTCTGTGGACAAAACAACACATTCAAAGAAGTCATCCTAAGCTTCAAGAAACAAGGACTGGCAGTTTCACAGTTTGTGCTGAATGGGTCAGTCTGTATAATGACATCATAGTAAATGTTGCCAGACATTCATGTTTTTTATATTAATTTGAATACCCAGGACAACGAATCTGGTTGTAAATAAAAATGTACATATTGAGAATGTTTTGCCTGACAGCAGACAGTAAACTTGAACACCAGGTCAGAGCAGCCACATAGACTACAGTGAACATCAGCCAGGAGATGAAGAGGGAGAGAAATCCTCCAGACTCCCTTATAAAATCACTACATTTTGTAGGCTGTTGATTTAGGAGAAGCTTTCTAAACTTTGTGAAACGCTGTCAATGACATATTCTTAATTATTTGGTTGTTCTTGTAAATTCAGCATTAGTGACAGCCTTGTTTTAGGTTTAATTCCTGCATCCATGCAAACAACTCGTTGATAAATCGAGAAAATAATCGTTAGTTGCAACCATATTATTCACATGTTAATATTTTTGCATATTCAGCTGACCTGCATTGCACTGATTGAAATAAATTATATCAACAGTTCATTTGAGTGCACTAATTAGAAAAATACCAATGAAACAGTGTCTCTTTTTGAACAAGGCGCTGATTTTCAGCATTTTCAGATTATTGGTATCTAAGATTTTCTCTTCTCACACAACGTCCTGCACTCGACACTATCTGACTGGTAACATGTCACAGTTAAACTGAACACTGAATAATCTGAATCTGCAAAGTAACTAGTATACAAATACATGTAGTGGAGAGGAAGTATTAAGTAGCAAAAAATGGAAATACTCAAGTAAAGTACCTCAAAACTGTACTGAAGAACAGCACTTAAGTTCATTGTACTTTGGTTTATTTCATCCATGGTTGTTTGAATTTCCACCACAAAGAGTGTAATTTTTACTGCAAATGACCATCAGTCCTAAATATCAGTTTTCGGTCTACTTGATTTCTAATAATTGATATAAACCCTGACAAAGTCATATCTGTTGACGCAATTTTAAACCTATAATAAATGGCTATAATTAGAGTCTGTCACAGGAAACCATAAAAAAACAATATTATTAATTTTCACTGCTGTCAGTGTTGTACAATATCATGTATATATGTATATACAATTCTATTTTTCTATTCTTTTTGTAATATTCTGTATTTTGGCTGCTACGGCAAACAAATTTCTCTGTTTATGGGACCATAAAGGAATACTGATATGTTTGGACTCTGGCTCTTGTCGGTCGTCCAGGACTGTGACGTCTCTCTGCTCAGTATCCGTCTGACACTTATCTTAAGTTTCACCTTACAGCACAACGGCGCAGGTCGTTTCTCCCTGTAGAGGTAATGTAAACGACACACTTACTGTTGTACACTTTGAAAACTCTGTGTTCATCTTGTTAGGGAGTGTTAACTTCTGTTGGCTTGTTGCAGTAAACCAGCAGAACTTCTCCATCTCTCGCTTGTTGACAAATTTTATAACAGTTAATGAGCCTGAACGGCTCTCAACGCCATTTTTTATGTGAGAGTTGAAAACGGTAGAATTACAGTCAGTCGGTCCTAAGGTTGGGTACCAAACCCTGTACTTTTACCGGTACCGACCGAAACACGTCGGTATTACTGAGTATTGGTTCACGTAAAATTCAACGGTGCCAAATTTCGGTGCCTGAACGCACCTTTACGGGCGTCAGTAAGAGCGGAAGTCGCGGCGTAAAGTACGTTGCATTCTCTGTCAGAAAGACAACAAATTTGTCTTCAAAAAAAGAGCTTTACATTGCACCCGATTGGAGTTTAGAATTGGGTTCTTAGCGAAAGGCTTTTAATTTGAAAGTAGCGACCGGTAGTAGCTTGCTGCTACAACAAAAAGCGGACAACGAAGACAGCTACAGAGACCGAGGAGACGCTAGCATCTGCTGGATCTCAGCGGCTGTCCAGTAGGGGTGGTATCGATCCGATACCAAGTAAATACAGGGCCAGTATTGCCGATACCAATACCGATACCGATACTTTTTACTTGAAAATTCCTGATCAATTAATGATTTTGTACTTTATTTAACATATCAAATCTCTAACCTGCATGTAGCCTAAATAGAAATACTAATGTTCCTTCAACAGATACACAAAAGGGTTATTATATTCTTGAGGTAGGTTATATATCTTAATATATATATTAGTAGTATATATTTTTGAGTTACAGTTACAGTGAACCTGAGTGAGCGGAGTGAGAGAGGTGAAGAGGAGCGCTGCGCTCACACTAACTCTGGGAAGAAATACAAGTGATTTGCTGAATTTATAGAAGAGAAACTACAACAAAAATATCGATCTCATCACGCTGGTATCGATCCGATACCAATACTCACCTTGGTATCGATACTATCGATATTTGGATCGATCTGCCCACCCCTACTGTCCAGTTGTTCATCTTAATGTCCGCGGATGAAGTGATGGACTGACTGCTGTGATCAGCTGTTTCCTGGTTTTAAAACTCCCCAGCTGTTGCTCGCACTATAGACACACACATATATACATACATAGACGCCTCATTGAGCGCAGGACCGTACGTCAACGTCGCCGCTATATTGGAGGAGGCAGATCGACCCGTGAACTAATACGAGTCAATGAAGTGAACTTTATAAAGCTCCTTCTACAAAGTGCCATAAGTTAATGCCTCTCATTTACACACGTACGGATATATTCAGGAAACAGATACGAACCAAAAACAACGTAACGTTCTCTGATGACTATAAACATGAACTACTCCTTATATGTTCAGTCTACAGGTCCGCACAAAATCACAATATGTGTTTCTATAATGTTTTTTGTTTGTTTGTTTGTTTGAAGTTTTTATAGATGCTAATATATGTAACGCTGTTACTGTGATGATACATGACAGTTAAATATTTAATCTGTGTACAATATCATATGTGATAATGTTCTTTCATGGATTATATCTCTATTCTGCGGGAAAAAAGAAAGCAGGTTCACTGCTGCTGCAGTTTCTTATCTTGATATGCAGACTTTGTAAATTTTTTGTCGCCATGATTATTATTAGTACCATCAAAAATCCAGCATAATGTAACCATGGAGTGACACGTCAACAAATATTCAAAATTCACAAGTTTTGACTATTTTTTTTAATATACAAAATAACTTTAATTACCACACATATCCGCATAAAAGTACCGAAAACAGGTACCGATATATACCGGTACCGATTCACAGGTACTGAGTATTGGTACCGTATCGCTTCAAATGTGAAAGGTACCCATCCCTAGTCGGTCCTCGGTTGTTGAACACATACTGTGATTCTGTGCAGCAGCACTGACTGATGACTGAAGGCAGCCAGTGAAAGTCCATCATCATGTAGTGTGTATACTACAGGACTGATGTGGACACAGTGGGGGAGCTGCAGCTTTGTAAAGCTCAACATGTTCATAATGTTGAGCTCCAGCAGTTAAATCACTTTCTGCCCACATAATGATTAACAGCTGCAGACAATAACAACATGAAGGAGGCTGATCCAGAACAATGTTTCAGTGTTTTATTGAGTTTATATCAGGGATAATATGGAGCTATACTCTGGATCATCTTGTTCAGCAAGAGTGGAAAGTAACTACTTTTACTCAAATACTTGAGCCTATGTAAGTACTTTTCAGGTACTCTTACCCTCAGTAAAAGGAGACGTTTTACTGTTAAATTAGTTCAGTTACGTCTGGTACTTAAACCAGATGAAGCTGATTTTTAGCCTAAGTTTACTTTTAGATAGGATGCTGAATGTTGGACTTTTACTTTTACTTTACTTTCACTCCAGTAAAGCTGACGGTGATGATTCAGCGTTTATTTTTCAACTTTTAAATTGACCGTTAACTATTTTGAGTTTTAAGAAAAAAGGCAATATTTTCTGGTTTCTTTGGATTGTGGACAAAACAAGACATTTAAAGAAGTCATCCTGAGCTTTGAGAAACATTGACTGACAGTTTCACAGTTTATTCTGTCCTCTGCTTAGGGAACTCCTAAACCGCTTAAACGTCCTCTTCCCTCCTCTTAACAGATCTCACCTTAGGAGCTCTCTTAAGAGCTAGGATTCTTTAAGAGTAGCTTTTATCTTTACTAGGATCTAATCTTCACTTTTAGGGGAAATTCTAAGAAAACATCATGATTCTAAGAATTTTCTTAGAATCTGGCCACTAGGAGCAACTCTTTGCACTAAGAATCTTTGGGAATACAGCCCCTGATGTAGATGATGATCTCAGTTCATGATGAAGTGTGTGTGTTTCCTCTCCAGATTAAAGTGTGTGAGCTGACGCGGGTGTGAGATCAGCAACATGGATCGGAGTGAGGACAGAGAGGAGGAAGAGGAGGAGGAGGAGCACTCCAGCCACACCAGAGCTCAGAGGTGAGATGAGGGTCTCCAACTGTCCACCACTCTTTTCCATGTCAGAGCTCAGAACTTAAAGCACTCCATCATCAGTATTCACACTCAAAGCTCTGTGTGTTGTGTTAAAAGTGCTTTACACAACAAACTTTACCAAACTTACTGTATGAACACACATTTACATTGTGACATCTGACAGCTGCCAAGTTTCCAAGTCTAAATCTGCCCCCCCCCCCCCCTTTTTAAATGAACCAATGATATACAGACTAAAATCATTCAGCTTCATGTTTTATTGAACTTTCTACTTTCGTCTGTCTTTAGACTAATGCTGGCCTTCCTCTCTGTCCAACAGGATCCTTAAGAGAAAAGTCTCTGCTAAACCGGAAGCTGAGCCTGAACCCAGCTGTGTGTCCTTAAAGAGTGACTGGTCAACTTATCGGGAAATTGATTTTAAACAAGGACAACAACCCTCTGCTACAAAGAGGTAAGCTGTTGATAAAATTAGGTCACATTTTAACTTTTATTTATCTAGATATGTTTATTAAAAGCTGTATGTTTAGTTTCAGCATTACTCCTCACATTATAGGAAAGACTTTTTGTAGATCTACTTCCCTTTTTTTACTCTTGGTTCAATTTAGTTTGGTCTGTCTCTTACCATGCTTTGTTTTATAGTGCAATGTATTTTACCTTGTTTATTTATTCATTCATATTTTGTGTGAAGCACTTTGTGACTGCATTTTTAAAGAGGAGCTATAGAAATAAAGCTAGACTTTACTACGCTACATGTTTATATTCTCACAGCTTCATGTTTGAGTGAACTTTGACTTCCTCTCTGTCTAACAGAATCCATAAGAGACCAGATTCTGCTAAAGTTGACCCTGAATCTGAGCCTGAACCCAGCTGTATGTCCTTAAAGAGTGACTGGTCAACTTATCGCGAAATCGATTTTAAACGAGAACAACAATCCTCTGCTGCAAAGAGGTAAGCTGCTGATAAAGTAAAACATATTACTGATTTGTTTTCTATTTTCAATATTCCAGATGGATTTTTTAAAAACCAGTTTGTATATTTTAAGCATTGTTCTTCTTCCCTTATTCTCAAATCTGAAAGCTGCTCAGTATAACCAGTTGTTCTGGGTGCAGTTCAAATTGTAACCTGTTTTTGTGTTTCTATCAGGAGGAAGCTGGAAACGCCTGAACCCAGCAGTGTGTCCTTAAAGAGTGACTGGTCGACTTATCGTGAAATCAATTTTAAAGGACAACAATCCTCTGCTGCAAAGAGGTGAGCTGCTCATGAAGTAAAACATATTACTGATTTGTTTGTTATTTTTTGTTATTTGTTATATATCCAGAAACATTTTTTAAAACCTGTTTGTTTATTTTAAACATTGTTCTTCTTTCCTTATTGTCTTAAAAATGGAAGTGTTTCAGGTGTATGCATTAAAGGGAAACCACCATTAAGCACATAACAAACACACCCTGGCTCATAAACAGCCTGTCATATAAAAGGTTCAAGGTACTTCATTCATTATTACACAACACATTGTTGCCATGAGTTGCCATCAAGGTTCAGTTGGTATGGTAATCTGATGTCCACTGTAGTAGACTGTTACTAGAGGGTCGTAACATGGACATTTTTCCCCCAAAAAATTGTTTTCAGTATTCTAATTACCTTACAGAGATTGGGGAATTTAAAGAAAAAATGTGATTGGACAATATTTCATTTTCCTGGTAGTCAGGAGGTCATCAAAAGTTCAACATCTGGGAAACACTGTCCATGAGCACCAAGCATCGATGTAATAAACAGAGTCCACCTCTACTCGTCCAGCTGTAGTCCTGCACTCTGTCAGGTCAGAACACGGTCTGCCCATCATGTGCAACAGCAGATGTTGTGGTGGAGACAGATCTCTGTGGGCACAACAGTCTCTGATTTTGTTTCTGACCAGACATTAACCAGGAGCAGCCTTAAACAAAGCTGGATTAGAAAGCATGGCTCTAGCTCTGACTCGCTTCCTCCCTGGGGCGGTCCAGCTGATCAGGTTGAATGGTGAAAAAGCACTTTGCACTGTGATAGTCCTAGAGTCTGCTGCTCCTCATCCAAAACACCTGCTTTCATCTTTCTTCACTTGAGAGTAAATTGTGAATAAAAAAAATACACAGGTCATCTTTTTTTTTTTTTTTATGTTTTTTGCTTCTGACGGATATCAGAATCTGAAAGCTGCACAGAAATGCAGGCTGGACTGTTGATTCACAGTGAGATCAACATAATGACCAACACATCAGGGAAATTCTCTGATTCAATGTTGTAATTACTCTTTGGCTCAAAGGATCTACCTGTGTTAGTCTCTGTATGGACAGACATAATGTGAGCTAATTGTTCATGATTCCTCCACAGAGTCGACCAGGAGAGCTCAGAGGTTCCCAGTGGTCATTCTGCCCAGCAGCATCAAACACACCTGGACTCAGTATTTATGGTCTGTACAACTGTTGCATCTATTCATATATTCACACAAATCTCCCTACCACACTTTAAAGATTAGTCTGTTTAACATAAATATAATGTTTAGTTTTATGATTTTAGTTTGACTGTGCTCTTTATATAACATTCATTTCCAGCTACTGGAGGAGAACATTGTCACATATGTGAGAGATGAACTGAAGAGGATCCAGAAGTTCCTGAGCTCAGATAACTCAGAGAGCTTAGAGAGTCAGAGGGAGGATGAGGAGGTGTTGGGTGGTCGAGAGGATGAACAGAGGAGGAGCAGCAGAGAGGCGTTCTTGAAGATCACACTGCACTTCCTGAGGAAAATGAAGCAGGAGGAACTGGCTGAATGTCTGCAGAGCAGTAAGAGGATTTTTTACATAAATTGACAAGCTGGACCAATGGGGCATTTATGTCTATGGAGATGGAGGAAAAAATATGTTTATGTATACATTCTTTATAGGAAGTACATTTTCATGTTTTCTTTATCAATCACATGGATCTTCTGTGTTCTTGTGTGCTCATTCAGAAAGTCATGCTGGTATTTGTCAGAGTAAACTCAAAAGTACCCTGAAGAAGAAGTTCCACAGTTTTTTTGAGGGGGTCACTAAAGCAGGACAACAAACCAGTCTGAACAAGATCTACACAGAGCTCTACCTCACAGCTGGAGGAACTGAAGAGGTGAACGCCGAACATGAGGTCAGACAGATTGAAACAGCATCCAGGAAAACTGCCACAACGGAAATGATAATCAGACAAGACATCTTCAAACCCTCTCCTGGAAGTGATCGGCCAATCAGAACAGTGATTACAAAGGGAGTAGCTGGCATCGGAAAAACAGTCTTAACACATAAGTTCACTCTAGACTGGGCTGAAGGCAAAGCCAACCAAGACATAGATTTCATATTTCTATTCACCTTCAGAGAGTTGAATGTTCTGAAAAACAAAAATTACAGTTTGGTGGAACTCATTCATCACTTCGCCACTGAAACCGAACACACAGGAATCACACGGTTTGAAGAGTTTCAGGTTTTGTTTATCTTACACGGTCTGGATAATTGTCGACTTCCTTTGGACTTCCATAAGAATGAGATCCTGACTGATGCTACGAAGCGCACCTCAGTAGATGTTCTGCTGACAAACCTCATCAGGGGGAAACTGCTTCCCTCTGCTCGCCTCTGGATAACCACACGACCTGCAGCAGCCAATCAGATCCCTCCTGAGTGTGTTGACATGGTGACAGAGGTCAGAGGGTTCACTGACCAACAGAAGGAAGAGTACTTCAGGAAGAGATTCAGGGATGAGGAGCAGGCCAGCAGAATCATCTCCCACATCAAGACATCACAAAGCCTCCACATCATGTGCCACATCCCAGTGTTCTGCTGGATCACTGCTACAGTTCTAGAGTACGTGTTAAAGACCAGAGAGGGAGGAGAGCTGCCCAAGACCCTGACTGACATGTACATCCACTTCCTGGTAGTTCAGTGCAAACGGAAGACCATCAAGTATGATGGAGGAGCTGAGACAGATCGACACTGGACTCCACAGAACAAGAAGATAGTTGTGTCACTGGGAAAACTGGCTTATGAGCAGCTGAAGAAAGGCAACCTGATCTTCTATGAATCAGACCTGAAAGACTGTGGCATCGATATCAAAGCTGCCTCATTGTACTCAGGAGTGTTCACACAGATCTTTAAAGAAGAGAGAGGCCTGTACCATGACAGAGTGTTCTGCTTCGTCCACGTGAGTTTTCAAGAGTTTCTGGCGGCTCTTTATGTCCATCTCAAATTCGTTAACAATGGTGACAATCTGCTGTCAGAAGAACTATCAACTAATGAACCTGCAGAGACACATTTCTACCAGAGTGCTGTAAACAAGGCCTTACAGAGTCCAAATGGACACCTGGACTTGTTCCTCCGCTTCCTCCTGGGTCTTTCACTGAAGACCAATCAGACTCTCCTGAAAGGCCTACTGATAGAGACAGAGGGTAGCTCAGAAACCAATCAGGTAACAGTTGAGTACATCAAGAAGAAACTTGAAGAGGCTCCGTCTGCAGAGCAAGGCATCAATCTGTTCCACTGTCTGAATGAACTGAATGATCGATCTCTGGTGGAGCAGATCCAACAGTACCTGAGTTCAGGAAGTCTCTACAGATATTATCTCTCTCCTGCTCAGTGGTCAGCTCTGGTCTTCATCCTGCTGTCATCAGAGAAAGATCTGGATGAGTTCAACCTGAAGAAATATTCCGCTTCGGAGGAGGCTCTTCTGAAGCTCCTGCCAGTGGTCACAGCCTCCAAGAAAGCTTTGTAAGTAGGATATTTCGAAATCAATAAGTGATCTGCTTTCTTTTAACAGGAGAGATAATGAAATAACTACTTATTGGTTTCCTTACTCTTGTCTCCCCAGATTGAGTGGTTGTAACCTCTCAAAGAAAGGTTTTCAAGCTCTGTCATCAGTGGTCAGCTCCAAGTCCTCACGACTGAGAGAGTTGGACCTGAGCAACAACAACCTGCAGGAATCAGGAATGAATCTGCTGTTTGCTGCAGCAGAGAGTCCATGTTGTACACTTGAAAGTCTCAGGTCAGATTAAGTCCCAGTTTGTCTTCAGTAATTAAATTAATTCCTAAAATGTTAACATCCATAAAACAGCCTCAATATTTCACAGGACAGAAAATATTTGAATTTTTCAGTTTATTTTGTTCTCATTCATATTTGTAGATATTGTACAGCACAACATATGAACTGTGGCTGAGATTGAGAATGTCATTTATGTTTTGTTAACATTTGACTTTTATTGCTGGATGTCTGTTTATTTCAGATGTAGGAATGATTAATTGTCATGTCTTCGACTTGTTTCGGGTAAAGCTGGAAGGATTTTAACATGTGTTGAGAAGAGATTATATGCGCTAGATTCTAGACCCAACATGTTCAACACAAATGTTTTGTGCCTTTTTTTTCATTATTTTCTCTTTAGACTGACTGGCTGCAACCTCTCAGAGAGAAGCAGTGATGTTCTGTCCTCAGTTCTCAGCTCCAAGTCCTCCAGTCTAAGAAAGCTGGACCTGAGCAACAACGACCTGCAGGATTCCGGAGTGAAGCTTCTGTCGGCTGGACTGAAGAGTCCACATTGTAAAATTAAAACACTCAGGTCAGATCAGCATACAGTCTGCTTGTCTTATATATGTCTCCAAAATTTCAGATCCATTTGATAACTTTTTTCTTTTTCCCGTAAGGATTCAAAATTTCATACTAGAGAAAATATTTTATTTTCCTGGTGTAGTTTGTTCTAATTCAGACTAGTGTTTGGCTGATGGACGATGCCATGGCTGACAGCCATCTACTACTAATCTCTGATCATCCTAACATCGTAATTTAAAAGGCTCCCCACCAGAGAGCACAATTAAGTAGCCTGTCCCCTCAGAGTTGTTGTTGTTTGTAATATGTGGGGCAATGAAATTAAAATAAGTGTGTTGCTGCTCAGTGCAGTAACATATCATCTCTGTGTCCTGTTTATTATTTTCTTAATAAACCAGCTCAGTTAAGCAATCTGAAGACTCTCGGTCAAATTTGTAGTAGCAGTGTTTGTTTCCCCATCAGCCACTCTTTCTCTCATTTTGATACAGTTTTCTTAGCTTAGCACACTGCCTCAAGTTCATAAACAGTGATGTCACCGTCCATTACGATGTTTCACTGTAGACATCGTCATATGGCCATTCAGCAGACATTGGCCAACCCTAATTCAGATTCAGTCTGGCTGAGATTGAAAATCTAATTTGTGTTGTAATATCATGTGACTTTTATCAATGGACAACTTTTCATCCTGATTAAATCAAAGTAATTTTCATATTTCCAACAGTCAGTGTAAAACAGCAAGGATTTTACCTAAAGTCCACTTCAGATAAAGTCCAGACTAATCTTTTTAAAATGTTCTGTTGTGTGTCTTTTTTTTTTTTTCAGGCTGAGTCTGTGTAACCTGTCTGAGGGAAGCTGTGAGGCTTTGTCCTCGGCTCTCAGCTCCTCTAGTCTGAGAGAGCTGGACCTGAGTAACAACGACTTGCAGGATTCTGGAGTGAAGCAGCTGTCTGCTGGGCTAAAGAGTACACACCTTAAACTGGAAACTCTCAGGTCAGTATTAATTGACCCATTCAACTGATGACCATTAAGAATCTTTTATAAACAGCTAACATGTGCAGGCTTTTATCTGCTTTTACGATTCTTGTCAAATTACATTACTGAACTTTGGTAGTAATTCATAGACTCTTAAACTTTTAAATGTTTTTCCATTTTCTCTTCTTTTTGCAATTTGACTCAATTATATTTTATTAATCATCTTTTTCTCTGTTGCATTTTGGAAATGTCAATCAATGTGGATCACTTTCCCCTAATAAGTCACTTTGAAAGTTAAACAAGAAGCAACACAACATAATGAATTGTAACAGCTATCATTACCTATACTTGCGTTTCCACTTAACCTATACTAATGCAGAGTGTATGTTTTGGAATCAAAGATTTATTATGAATAGAAGACAGAGCCAGTCAGAGGTGGATCTGATTTCAGACACAATTCAATCCAATCCATTTTATTTATATAGCACGATTTTAACAAACACAAGGTTTCCAAAGTGCTGCACAAAAAGATAAAACAGATAAAAACATGCATGTACACACATAAAATCAACATTCTACATAGTGTCAAAAGCCAAAGAATAGAGGTGGCTTTTAAGAGGAGTTTTAAAATGAGACAGAGAGAAGGCCTGTCTAATGTGCAGCAGCAATCCATTCCAAACTTTTGAAGCTGCAATGGCAAACGCTTGATCCCCTCTGATCTTAAGCCTAGCTTTAGGCACTGTCAGGAGATGCTGGTTAGTTGACCTGAAAGATCGGCTGGGAGTGTAGGGGTGCAGCAGCTCAGAGAGGTAAGGTGGAGCAAAGCCATTCAAGGCTTTAAAAGCAAATAAAAGAATTTTGAATGAATCCTAAAATAGACGGGCAGCCAGTGGAGTGAAGCTAAAATAGGTGAAATGTGCTCATACTTGCTTGTGCCAGTTAAAAGACGCGCAGCAGCATTTTGTACCAGTTGAGTAAGAGCAATGGGGGACCCACTAACCGTGGATTACTGTCTCAAAGTGCTGTCTGAGAAGGACTGGTTTGATTTTTGCCAGCTGCCTTAACTGGAAAAAGCTAGACTTCACCACAGTTTTAATCTGGCTGTCAAATTTTATGTACTCCCCAAGTGGGAGTACATAAAATAAAAAGAGGGCCAAGCACAGAGCCCTGGGGGACCCCACATGAGAGAGGAGCAGTGGAGGACTGTGAGGGACTGGAGTGGTCTCCCCACGAAAAGGGGATCAGGGCAAACCAGACTCAGAGGATGGAAAATAGATGGAAAACAGAGCCAGCAAAGCATCTGGTGCCAAAAGAGCAGACTTTTTATTTTACAAAAAAAAACAAACAATAAAAATACACACATACTCTGAGGACAAAGCCAGGCAAACAAAATGGCAGGAACATAGCCTCTCACCAGGCCACTTCCACTCAGAGCTGCAGAGAGCTGAATGAAGCTCCCTTAAATATGGCAGCCTGCTAAGCCCAATTGGGGCAAACCATTCATGAGGGGGAACACCAAAACCATGCTGGTCCACCCCCGACATTATACACATAAATATACCTCAGAATGAACAATACAAAATCCCTTGTGACACAGACAATATTTCATCTGACAAACCAAACTCTCTGCATAAGGATCACACAAACCAATTTACAATAGCCAAACAAACACCCCTGAGCAACATGGGCTGTGCCCCCCTTGCCCCGCGCTCGATAAAGACCGCCCCTGCAGCGGCGCGCACTTCCGCAGAAGAGCAGTGGAGCCGGACCGGGTATGGAGGGGAAAATAGGTGAGTGTACCTGAATGTATGCAGGACCAGAGTCTTTACCAGTGAACAGATGAAGAGTGGGGGTGCTCACCTTCTCACAAGGACACAGAGTCATTAAGGCTGACACGGAAAGTCCAATGTGACAGGTAGAACCTGAACCATTCTAGTGCTGTGCCACTGATACCCACCCACTGCTCCAAATGAGCAATCAGGATTTCATAGTCCACTGTATCCAATGCTGCAGTCAAATCTAACAGTACAAGGACAACACAGTTACCAGAGTCAGTAGCTAAAAATATATAATTAAAAACTCTTAAAAGCGCTGATTCTGTGCTGTGCAATGTTTAAATCAGATTGGAAAATCTCAAGAATATTTTGTTAATTTAAAAAGTACTATGAGCTGGGAATAAATAATCTTCTCTTAGATTTTAGAGAAGAAAGGCAATTTAGAGGTAGACCTGTAATTTGCCAAAACAGCAGGATCCAGCCCAGTTTTTTTAATAAAGGCAGCACAACTGCATGTTGAAGATTTACAGGGACTACTCCAGAGGACAGACTGCTATAAATAACTGTGAGACAAGATGGCCCAACAGTGTGAAAAACCTCCTTAAAAAATCGAGGCGGGACAGTATCATTCGGATAACCTAAGGGCTTCAAATGACCCACAATCTCCTGCACAAAAGGCTCACACGTGTCCAACAGAGGAGAGCAGGGGACAAACACTGAAGGATCAGAAGCAGGAGGTGAAATAAGTGCTCTGGTTGAAGTGACTTTATCAGTGAAGTAGTGAAGATAGTTCTTGCACACAGCAGGGGATGGCCTCAATTCCAGTCAGCGGTGCATTCAGAACACAGTTAATAACTTTAAACAACACACAAGGCTTACGACAGTGTAAAAGAACATTATCAGAAAAATATTTTCTTTTAGCTTCTTTCACAGTAGATTGGTAATGACGCCAGCAATCCGTCAGTATTTGAAAAGACACTTGCAATTTGTCCTTATTCCACTTTCGCTCAGCTCTTTGACAATCCTGTCTAGCAGTGTGGGTTGTTTCATTCAGCCAAGGCTCTGATTTAGCTTTCTGCTGCCTGGTCTTTAATGGAGCCGCAATGTCTATGGCAGTTTGACAGGTGTTGAGAAACCATGCGTTAAAAGCCTCTGTATCCTCACACAGACTCGGGAATGACGCAGTTCTGACTGAAAACTGCACAGAATTGAGCAGCAGTGGCACAAGGTTTTAACTGTGTGACAGCAAACAGCAGCTTCAAAAAGGACAGGCATATGATCCAAGAAAAAAGCGTTACAGACCTCCAGGTTAAGAACAGGCAAACCATAAGATAAAACAAGATGAAGTGTGTGACCACGTTCATGTGTAGGCCCAAGTATAGACGGCATGAGATTAAAAGAGTCAATGATGTTTAAAAAGTCTCGCGCCAAAGGGTTTTCAGGGCAACACACATGAATATTACAATCTCTAACAATAAGGACCCGCCCATATTTGGGCATAATATCAGCCAAGAACACAGTAAAATATGTTAAAAAGCCTGTTATATTTGGGAGGCCGGTAGACCACAGCACACTGCACTGTGTGAGAATGCCCCAACTCAGAACTGAGTTAAAAGTTGGTGAAGGAGGATGACAGCAATAACTGTTTACATTTAAAGTCACTCTTAAAAACACAGACACACTCTGTGTGTATCTTAAAGCCAATACATGGTCAATAATCAATCAGTAATCCTGTGGTCAAACTTGCTTCACTGGTGGTGAACACAACATTAAACAACCATTGTGCTGATTAAAATCTGACATAATTCAGGCCAAAAACATTCACACATAAGATAATTCTCTAGGTTTATTCATTTTGTATTGTATTTTATAACATCCTTCCTCACTCCTAGAAATTGTTCCGGCCGATGTAACACATTGTGGTTTGAACATTGTGTATACATTTGGCATAATAAAAAGGACACAACTCTACAAAGTCTATAAGAAATATGTCACAAAATTCACATATACCCCAGGGATGGTCTGACGTGTGTTGTTTTGTGTCCCTGCAGGCTGTCTGGCTGTCTGATCACAGAGGAAGGCTGTTCTTCTCTGACCTCAGCTCTGAGGTCCAACGCCTCTCATCTGAAACATCTGGACCTGAGTTACAATCATCCAGGAGACTCAGGAGTGAAGCAGCTTTCTACATGGCTGGAGGATCCAGACATTCTCAGGTATAAAGAGGCCAGACAATCAGTCTAATGGAGAAATGTTTTCTGTGTCAGAACTGGTGACAGATAACCTAACATCTGGTAAGGCATCAATGGAAACTGTTTGATAAATCAACCTCATCAAAGCCAGTTGAGAGAAGACTGAAAAAAAATGTTTTTCCTTGAGAAAAGCCTTCAGTGTTGTTCTTTGCTCTTCGTTCAATGAAATAAACTCTCCAGTTTTGATAAAACTGTTGCTATAGCATGTATGCTAACATCCTCAGAAGCTACCATTGATGTTTTCCAATAAACATTCACGTCTCGCTTGTTGTCGCACCAAAACCATGCTGGTAGCTGCCATTTGGTTCTCAAAGGATGTTGATGGGTTGAACCACTTTGGTTCCGCCAAGGCACATAGTCTGAATCCAGGTGACATGGATTTTGAGATCACATGGTCTACTGCTGGTGCCTCTATGGCTTTTTAAGGCTCTGTTGTCAGTGTGCCAAGTTTATAGTATGACATGTGACCAACAGATTCTGCTTTAGTCATATGTCTTTGTTTTAAGTCGGTCATCAAAAAATATTTGATGATCAGTGTGGCTCATCAATATCATCAGGGAACAATTTTGAAAAATATGAAATTTCATAAAAATGCCAAAATCACTTGAGTGGGGCTTTTGACATGGTTAGATTTAATAAGGGATTCATGTCCATGTTTGTATGCTGAAAGAAGATGTGCTGCTCTGACCCCCACCTTCCTTCTTTTAGGGTGGAGCCTGCTGGAGAACGGTGGTTGAGACCAGGTCTGAAGAAGTGTAAGTGTGTTTTCAATGTAATTCTTGAAAAAGCAAAGCAGCACACATTCAACCTTCTTCAAACTGTGATATCACTCATTCACATCTCTGATATCACGAGTCATCATCAAACTGTCAATAAATGAACAGATAATGATCAATAACTGCTGCTGTATTGTGACTTGTTCTCCCCATTAGATTCCTGTGAACTTACAGTCGACACAAACACTGTACACAAACAGATCCAACTGTCTGACAACAACAGGAAGGTGACATATGTGGAGGAGGATCAGTCATACACCGATCATCCAGACAGATTCGACTACTGGAGGCAGCTGCTGTGTAGCAATGGTCTGACCGGTCGCTGTTACTGGGAGGTCGAGTGGGGAGGAGAAGCTTTCATATCTGTGTCCTACAGAGGAATGGGAAGGAGAGGAAACACCGCTGACAGCAGGTTTGGAGAGAATAATCAGTCCTGGTGTCTGATCTGCTCTGACGGTTCTTACACCGTCTGTCACAATAAAAGAGGGATATCCGTATCCTCCTCGTCCTCACCCCCGTCCCCTGTCTGCAACAGAGTGGCAGTGTATGTGGACTATCCTGCTGGCATTCTGTCCTTCTATAAAGTCTCCTCTAACAAACTGGTCTGCCTCCACACCTTCAACACCACTTTCACTGAACCTCTTCATCCTGGGTTCGGGTTTGGGCTCTGGTCCAGGATTGGTTCTTCAGTGTCTCTGTGTTCTCTGTAGGATGGAGAGTCTCCTCCAGCATACATTGTTATTATTCTATAGCACTTTCCTTTGTTGTCATTTTTACAGTGCATTCTTGTGTTGTCATTGTGTCTTTCACGTTTTTTGTGTGTGTCTTTCACTTTTTGAAGTGTGACCTCCTGGTTAGAAGTTTTACATTTCATGTGATTTTCATGTAATTTTTTTAAAGTGTATCTCCTGATTTGCCTGATTGTTTATGTTGATTATGTTTTGTTTGTCACAGTTACTCACTGTGACCACAGCAGGGCAGTGAAACTTGATCACCTTTTTCTGTTTTCTTCTATATCAGACAGTATTGTAGTAGCAAAATAATTCTTACTCATAACAAGTAGAATAATAAGAGTAATATTAGACAGAGGGAGAAACTGCAACACTCCTCTTTTCATAACATCACCAAACATGATTAGTATTGGTCCCTTATTAGTTCAGATCACGTTTGACACATTTCAGTGTAATTTAGTGTTGCACTGACTCAGTTTGACCACCGGGGGTCAGTAACCACTCCATGTATCAGTTAAGTACTGTAACAGGCCTATTCAACTTCTTTTTTAAGAGCCAGATTTGAAAAGAGTGCCAAGGGGACAACTTTTACATTCCGTATTCCTAACCCTGACCTGTAAAGCTCATAATTAAAATGTGTTAAAATGATGCTATTATTTTTAATGAAGAAATATAACATGTGGCCCACAGGCCACCAGCAGAGTAGGCCTGTACTATAAGATAACTATTGACATCAGTATTTACAGCAGTTTAATAATGTCTGTGTCACATATGGAGTGTAATCATCAGATTATTAAACATTAATGCTGACATCATTTGTAATAATGTCAGTGTGAATATCCATATTGTTGTCAGTTCTTTTAGAGTCATTTTATCTGTCCAGATTAATATGTAGCACAAATGATTGTATTGGACGTCACTGTTGGTTATCAATCACACTGATGTTTAATGATATTTTGATATTTTATCATTCAGAAACATTTTAATGTGATTTGTGTTAATGACATCATGTAGTTTATGTTTTCACCACCAGAGGGCACCTCACAAAATATGTTATGTATAAAAAGAGAAGTTATTACTAATACCACAATATAAAGACCGAAGTGCAACTAAGCTTTAATGAGGTGAAAGCACTCAATCAAAAATAATACATGGTGATATATGATTATATATCAAATCATAAGATCTTTTGCATTCAGAATTTTACAGTGATAGGTGGTTGAGGTGGGGTAATTTTGTATTTGTGAAGGACTGAAACTAATGATGGTTTTCATTATTGATCAATCTGCTTCTTCTTTTGTATAATTTATTTATATTATAATTATTTACATGTCATTGGTGTCAATAAAAAAGTTAAAAGGTGTTTTTGAGTGAGTGTGAACTTTATATTGTTACTCTGTATCACAGGCAGAATGTTCTGTGTGTAATAAACAGGAAGGTGATATGAGAAAACAGATTTGTCCAAACTGTGCTTAAGGCCAGCTTCAGTCAGGTTGATGAAAGATTGTGGAGACACCTGGAAATCATTAAGTTTAAAGAAGTGCAGCAGACTCTGTATGTGTAGAGACACATCACAGTGAAATACTTTGCTGGACTTTAGATCTCCAAATGATTACAGACACAACTGAAAGAGTTATTTTTTAAGGACAGGAAAACAATCCGACTTCCTATGGTAGCCTGTTGGAGGCTCACATGTTTCTGTACAGCCACTAATCTTCCCACCACTGCTCTCAAATTTCTTGTTTCTGAATTCTGTGCATCTCAAGAAAAAAACAGCTGTGGTGTCCGGCAGGACATCAGTGTGGTGCTGTTTATACCTATGTGTTCATACATTTAAAAAGTAACATTAAAATGGAGTCAATATAAATGTGTTCCTTCGTTTTTTGAAAGACAAATATTCAGGAACTTTCACTTTGTAAAATAAAATATCAAACTATTATGGAGAGCCTGAGATTCAGGTTCCTGCTATTGTTCAGCTGACAAATTTATCAAAGTCACTTTTCTAATGTTATTTTGTATTCACTGTATTTAAATGAAATATTAAAGTGGCATCTGTAATATGTTTTTTTTGTGTTTGTTTTTTAATGGTTCAAACTCTTTCAAAAAGTTTCCCAGAAAGAACAACATAAAGAAACGAATGTCCTTGAGTGAAAAGTTCTGTTAAACACCAACTAAATCTTCATTCACTATTTCAGATATTTCCGATTAATTACAAACTACAAAATGGAACCACTCCAGAGAGGGTCCATCTCAGGTGCTGCCCGGACTCAGCTCTGCATGTTGAAACCACAATTGTAAAAGCAAATCAGTTTGACTCAACGAGGCCAAAGATGACGATGGAAAAGCCCGGTAAGTACAGCCAGCAAGATCTCATCTTTTAATCCATCATTACTCCTCAATTGCATCTAAAGAGTCGCTAGTTCAGGAGGAAAATTCACATGATTTAAAAAAAAGAATCAAAATAAGCTACTACAAATGGCTTGTGTAACATCAGGTCTGTGTTAGCAAACTTACATTTGTGATATTAGTGTTCTTTTCATTGATAACCAGATAATTAAAACTAGTCAGTCATTCTCTGTATGTAGGAATTAGTTCATGTTCTACAAAGAAGATAACTTAAGTCAGGCCATAAAACAATGGCAATCATATTATATACATACAGGGTTAGTAGTATGCTGCTTTTTCATATATATACACTGAGCTAAACAGCGCCCCAAATATATATATATTTTCATGATGTACTGGTTTCCAATCAGTCCGCTGTATCAGCCAATTCGCATGTTAAGGTATCTGGAAGATAAATACAGTATTGAAACATCTCAACAAGTGTGTGGACGTCAGAACATTTGAACTAAACTTTTCTCTGTAAGGCTCTTAATGTTTAGTACCCTGATGACAAAAGTTTGTCCTCTGCGGGTCAAAGGTAAGTTTTGTTTTTGAAAGGGTGAGCAGACCTACCATCGAGTGCAAAGCTTAAAGGAACAAAGCTAATTCCTGGTGGACTGTTGTTTGCTGTGTTTAAAGAGCAGCTCCACAGGGATCACTGACTGCTTCCCAACAAAGAGCATCATTACTGACTTTGACCTTAAGCACATTTTCTCAGTGGACTGTGATGCAACACATGTTTGTTCCAGAAGTTTCTTTCCTCCTTTTGAACAAACATGACCAAATAAAACTTTTTTTTACTGAAAAAAATGCAAGTTTTAAAGTAAGCTGGATTCAACTGTGATTTATGGAGAAAATCACTAATCAGATACATTAGATCAATGGTTGTGCGGATGCTGACCTTATTAAGCAGGTCAGGTGTCAGCCAGGACAAGACTGATCCATGAGAAATACAGTTTCTGTGTCGATGTCATTATAAAAATTAAGTATTTAGTTATACACACAGTCATGGCAGCCCAGACTCAGTTTATGGTGCCACATCTATCTCTGGTTTTATGTCATCTCACATAACATGATTCCAATTAATTCAAAGGCTACAGATGTTAAATTTAGGGGAAAAAAACAGTACTGGTACATTATTGGATCAGTATTCTGTATTAGCAGCAGAGCATGGATACCTGACCCCAACCTGTCAAGACCCAACAGGCTGGTCCAGACCAGGTTGAGACAAGATTTAGTAGTGATGTCTGGGTTTAAACTGGGTTTAGTCGCGTCAGTTGACATGGTGCTTTCAAATCTTCAAGTGAAATTATAGTGTAAAAATAAATATATAAATACAGTGTGAAAAGAAGTGATATCTGATTACGTGATGGACTTTTTGTCTGTGTTGGGGCTATACATCCTGTTAAATGCTGAGGTTCATTATTTACATATTGTACTGACCACAACTGGAGAATAATTATTACCTTCCAGATAGCAAACAAAAATGTATTTTTAGCAGCTAAGCCTCTTGACTGTCTGTAATCAGTCAGTCAGAGGGTAACACAAACTCGGTTCTCCAGCTCACATTAACTGCATCAGTATTGAGTCAGGGTCGGGCGTTAAAATGGATTGAGGGTGACATGCTCCCAAAATTCAATATAACAATATCAATCACCTACATATACAGGTGGCAGGAAGTGGCAACGACCATCTTCTCCTCCCCCAACTCCTTCAAGTGCATCCGTCCAACCAAAACCAAAAGATTTTTCCGTTTACAATCATGGAAGTAAAAGAAAACCTGAAAATATTCATGTTTGAAAAATTGTAAGGAGAGAATATTTAGATACTTATGCTTGAAAAGAAATATGTACATGACAACATTACTTTCCATTTACTGATTAATTGATAATCGACTAATGGTATGTGCTTAAAATAACAGAGGAGTTCACAGGACATACACATTAATTCAATAGTAAGAGTTGTTGAATCTGTGGCTACAAATGTTCATAAACATAAAACTTTCCTTGTGGCTTTAATAATAACAAATTATGCAACAACTTCATGCTAAAGTTTGGATCACCACAAGCAAACTTTGAAATTCTCTGACGTAAAGTTTCTGTTAATTGCTTTCACAGTAAAGAACAAACAGCTCAGACATACGTGTAGAACAGAGCTGTTCTCCTTGTGGATTACCAGTTGATTTGTCCACAGAGGGCTTGGTTGTGTTTTGAAACACCTTATTAATGTCAGTGTGCTTTTCTACTGAGTATGCTGCAACTTGTTTTTCAGTGACCAAAAAGGTAATTTAAAGTCTTTAATGTCACAGCTAAATTTACTCCAGCTCCTTCTAATTGCAGATTCCTTTAATGACAACGATGAGAAAAACCTCTCAGAAGACATATCTAATAAATCCCTTTGATGCTGTGTGCCCTGCATGCTGGATGCTACATCAAGTCAAGTCAAGTCAAGAAATCTTTGTTGTCCCCGGGGGGCAATTTGCGGTGCAGCCAGCAGCAAAGACAACAGTAAAAATACACAATAAGAAGAGTGACGATGGAATACACACGACATTGGACAACGACACGGGACAACAATTAACAACAATCCAAAAAACAAACAAAGTGCAACAGTGCCATACTGGATAAAAGACTGGATACAAACAAGGAGTTAAAGTGACCACAGTGCTATCAATTGTTAAGAAGGCCAATAACCACTGGAACCCAGGATTTTTTTAAGTCTGTCAGTCCTGCATCTGGGCACATTAAATCTGCGTCTAGATGGAAGCAGTTAAAATTCAGGTGCTAAAGGATGGCTAGGGTCAGACAGGACAAGTCTCGCTTTGTTCAGGGCCCTGGTTTTGTACAAAAGGGTAATGTCTGTGAGTGGAGTACCAACAATTTTACTGCACACTCTAACTATGCCCTGAAGTCTGTTGCGGTTTTTCAGGTTAATTGACCCAAACCAGCAAATAAAAGCAAATGTCAGGACAGATTCAATAAAACCAGAGTAAAACATTTCCATGAACTTGGAGTCAATGTTTATGTTCCTGAGCTTCTGAAGAAAGTACATGCGCTGGTTGGCTTTTTTGCACACGGCATCGACCTGACGCTCAAAGGACAGCCTGTTATCAATTACTGTTTTAGGCCACACACACAAGTAAACCCAGTGTGTGTGACCTTTAATGATGAAGCAGCAGAATCTTTTGGTGTGTTTGGCTGAGGGTGCTTACAGCTAATAGAGTTATTTGCTCCATTGTCATATGTTTTTGACATTGCACACACACTGCACAGCAATGTGACTTCCTGTGTCCACTTTATGGGGATAGAGAAGAGTCACTTATCAAGAGATCAAGTTTCAAGCATACATAACATCAGGTCAAAGAATATTTTGCAAAAGACTTATATCCTGTTGCCAGTAAGCAGCACAATGACTATACCTGCTAATTGGCATGTAGAAGCGTTAAGGGGGAGACTATGATGAAACCTGAAATTTGGGAAAGATTGGAACATTTACACAGATGTTATAACAAGTTCCTGTTTCCTGGCGAATAATGCTTTGCAACTGCATCCCTGTCCGATAACATCCCAACATTTTCACCACATATAGCCGTTCCAACGTTGTTCAAAGGAAATCACATGGTGATCCAGCTAGGAGCATTTAGGACCTTAAAAAAAAATCTAATTTATTCTGTTGCCATTGAGGGGCACTATGACTGCAACTGAATACTGGCACCCTGTGTTCAGGGTGGGACCAATCCATCAGGAACAGCACCAGGCTTGGAAGCCAGTTTTCATGGTGGCCAAACCATGTAATTACATTGTCACGATGTAATTGCGGCCTAAAACGATTTTTTCCCATACGCTAACATTGTGAAACTTCTGTAAAATGTTGGATACATTTTGTTGAGCGTCACAACCCCATATAATGTCAGTCAGAAGAGCCATACGATGAAATTATTCTATCCCCATTAAAGTTAGCCAGGCACTTAACCGGAAGTTAGCCAGCTCAGTCAAGGTTTTTAGGCAGAATTTGATGGTAAAAGCTGGAGGAGGAGTTTGCTTCAGTACAATAGGGATCTGAAGTCACACTCCTTATGGTTTGACTGTCAGAATTGACTGTCAGGCTGTCAGAACCCTCACTGGATCTTATTTCAGAAACACATTGTATGGCAGTGAATGACGAGAAATGTTTGTTAATTTAAAAGATAATTTTAATTCAATAAAGTCTCAAACTAATGAAAAATCCGCCTGTGACAATACGTCATTATAAAGACTACACAGCCAACAGTCTTGTTAGTGACATCGGCTGGTTGAGCACTCACCAAAAACCGTAACTTAAAGCAAAACTCTCACCAAACTGCAACCTAGGCTTTTTTTGTGAATGTACCCGAGTCAAACCATTGTGTAAAAGCATAATTACGACGAAAGACGCACTTTTAAGGTTTACCGTATTTTCATTTTCGGGTCAAACTCATTTACAATGGGAGTGCTACGGGCACTTCAGCGAAAGCATCAAAATTTGTGTTTTTGAAACTCCAAGAAGGCTCGACACAACGTTATAAACTTGTACACAAAGTTTACTAAAAAGAAAGTTTTTGAACAACTCATGTTAGCAGTTGCTTATTCCGCTCGCCGCTGTCATGGCAGCCGAGAAGTATTTATCGCAGAATGAAATGTAACATGAACAAGAGTTAAGATGGAGTGCTGCTGTCTTCCGGCAACAACGATCCACGCGACATCTCACATGACTTTTCCGGCTTTTGATTTTTGTATCGTTTCCCTTATGAGGCTCCTACGGAAGCCCTAAAGGGCCATGCATTCATACATTTCATTTCCTCCATTTTCCCGAGATGACAGGATAATTTTCTCAAGATAACTAAACTTTGTTTTCCCGAGATAACGATATAATTAACGCGAGATCTTGAAAAGAACAAAACGATAGCGTAGTATATTAAATCATTGCAGGAATCATCATTCAGTGTAGCAATGTCGGAGGAGCACGAGCATATCGATCACCGCGTCACATATCTTTTCAATCAAGGCCTGACACAGGCTGAAATAGCATTATGCCTTGCTATTCCAGATAATATACACATGAGTGTGCTTAATCTAAAAAGATGGTTAGCAAGGCTTCAGCTATATTGGCGGCGCAATCTAAGTGAGCCTGATGTCGTCGACTACATAGCTGACCAGCTACGTTGTCCCGGGTGTCTCCATGGCTACCGGATGCCTGGGACCTCGTAGTGTTAGTGATTTGTGGAGTCCTGTGTCTGGCTAAGAATGTTACATTATCTGCTACTTGAATGAGTAAATTGAATAGCGTAAAGGTAACGAAAACACAGGATAAGCTGTTCGTATCAGGTGTTGGAAATATCAATTATTGTTTTTGCTGGACACATTAAGTTTTGTGTGAAATGTGTGAAGTTGTGAAATGAAGCCTATGACAAAATATTGCACTGCTCTCACATTCATGTGGCACTCAGCAAAACATACACATATATATACACAACATATGAGTTACTGTAGGTGGCCTGTCATATTTTCAATTCAGTGGATGAAGTGCACTGTGAACTTTTTTCTTAAAATTATATCCTTATTTATTCTGAGAAAAAAGTCTGAATTCTGAGTTTAAAGTCAGAAGTCAAATGATTTGCTTTTTCTATTCCTTTCCTGTAAGAATCTAAAACATTTACCTTTGAAAATTTTAACAATAACAATGTGTATAATTACTCATTCAAATCTCTCATGTTGAATTGAGTGGGACATTCAACAGAAATAAAGGCATTGTCAGTGTTCTGATAGGCTGACTTTCATTTTAATAGAAATAAAGTAATGGCAGAGCTATTAACCTGGTTGATTTATTGGCCTAGCTCTACCAAAAAGGTGTGTTTCAGATCAGAAGCACTAACATACTAATGTTATGTCTCTCTATAAACTCATGCGACAGCACAGTCACGTTGATGTGGACTGATGTTCTGATCACAATACATTATCTCAGGTCAGTATTGAACTATCTGCTTCACTTGACTACTTCTGCAAAACTTCAAAGGTGTTGATTTTTAGATGACATTAATTTCATTATTCTGTGTCCTTTGCTTTTTACACAAGTTCATCGACTGCAAACATGAATTTCACACATGTGGACAGCAATGTGACAGGAGCTGTGAGTAACCTGGACAGGTTTCTAACAGCTCTTCGCAGGAATTTAACAGTTTTTGTCCTGGGCATCACCATCAACTACATCAATGCCAACATGATCCACACATTCAGCAAACATCATGTATGTATTTTATTGAATCGGCCAGTTTTTAGAGTTAGTTACAAAAGGTAAATAGGGTAGTACAATGTGTATAATGTGTATGAAGCTGTGCAGCGCTCTGCTCTTTTCTTCTGGTTGCTTCTATTCTTTTTCCTACAAACAGGTGGGTTTGAGAAGTATTATTAAATGAGTTGGAATTCATGTCAATGAAAGAAGATGTCTTTTTTACAGTTTGACCTTCTCTTCCAGTGTGCATACACTTTGTGTGATGAAGTAACCAAAGAAATATGACATGACCATGGTTAAATGTTAAAGGTGCAATGTGTAAGAATTCAAGTTGAATTTATACTCAAATAAGGGGCAGCATATCACCTTATAGCTGCTAACTGTAGCTTCCATCTGCTAGTTAGCTGTGCAGCTAGGTATTCTAAGGCAGGTGGACTATATGGTAAAGCATATAGATTGACAGATGTTCAAGTCCGTTCTAATGCTGTAGTGTATTAAGTTGATGGACTACATCAGATACATGTGGGAGGCTATACACTATTCAAAATATATTGATATGCGTGTGCATTAACAGTCAAATGACGTGTAGCAAACTATCATTTATTTGCATGATCTTGTTCATGTTCAAGTTCTTTTTTAATGTTTTAAACTGAAAGCCGTGTCAGCTTTAAAGCAGTTTGTGACTTGTACAATACAGATCTTCAAGTCGAACCCACGCTATATCCTTTTCATCCACCTGGTGTTCAACGACATGATTCAGCTGACAACCAGCATTTCCCTCTTCATCATCACCTACGCCTTCCAAACCATCTATGTCTACCACTGTTGTCTCTTGATGGTCCCGGCCATTATGACCACACAAAACACCCCTCTGAACATAGCTTTTATGGCAGCTGAGTGCTACATTGCTGTCTGCATTCCCCTCCGCTACAACAACTTATGTTCAGTCAAAAGAACATACATTGTAATTGGCATAATGTGGACGTGCAGTTCATTTTCTGTCTTGCCGGATGTCTTCATCCTTTTTGCAACTGAACCTCTGGAGTTCATAAATTCAAAAGTGATGTGTTATAGGGATGCAGTGTTTCGGAGCAAGTATAGTTTAAAGAAGAGGGATGCATCCCACATGTTATTTCTGGTAGTGGTTTGGTTGACTCTGTTTTACACTTATTTCAGAATTTTGTTTGTAGCCAAAGCTGCTGACACAGACGCTAAAAAGGCCAGAAACACTCTTCTCCTTCATGGCTTTCAGGTGCTGTTGTGTATGATGGTTTATGTGCAACCTATGCTACTTCATGTTCTCAGATACTTATTCCCAGGAAGTCTAAGTGCCATATACTTTGTTTTGTTCATTATAAACCAAATCATCCCTCGCTTTCTAAGTCCTATTGTCTACGGGATACGAGACAAAACTTTCAGGAAGTACTTCAAAATGTATCTCATATGCACCATGAACATCCATCTTAAGACAACCATGACGATGCTTACTCAAAATAGCTCTCAAAAATGTTTGATGCATCAAAATAACTCAATGAAAGTAATAAAAAAAAAATGATGAAACACTTTTGAGAGATCACAAAGCTTCTCGGTGACCAAGTTGTCAACAGTTGTTGTTCTGGTCAATTAACAGCATCCTCACAAGGCAATGTGACATGAGTAGGAGTCGACCGATATGGTATTTCAGGGCAAATACCAATACTGATTATTTAAAATCAAGGAGACTGAAAAACGATATTTCTTTCATAGTAACCATCAAAGTCTTTGTGTCAAAATGTCAAACAACCAGGGCTGATAATTGGGCTACCCCTACACGTGAGTACATATGAAATTATTTAGTATAACTTGGTATAGACATCCCAACCTATTAAAGCAGCTGTGTTACAGTATAATGAAATATTATTGTTGGTGAGCCAAACTGGGGCTTGCTTAAAAAGATCAAAACATCTCAAATGGCTGTTTCAAATGTCTTATGTGTCCTAACATATACCACAATGATCTTCACTTTATGCGCGATAACAACATTGGTCATGTCGCAACAAAACTTAATTTTCACTTTTAGTTGGTAAACTCACTCATGCACTACTCAGTCTCAGGAAACCACTTGACTTTCTCATCTGATATTTATAGATTGGGAAAAGTCTCATCTTGCGGATAATTTAGTTGATGATGAAGTGAGCTGTTTGTAACCTGATATAAATACACTTGTAGTGGAGCAGGGTGTTTTGGGTTTTGGGTTTCTTGTTTGGTGTTGGGCTCTCCTTGATAATATAATATCTCCAGAAATGTGTGTGTTAAGACACTTCCTCTTTGTCTGGAATCTGTTATTGCTCCAAGTGATGCCTCAGCTGCAATTGTATCCCTTTCAGTATCTTAATAATCAAGCCTTGAACTGCAGTGTCTTTTTGGGGATTTTGTAAAATAAATCAATATTGATAAATCCAACACTGGATGCCTTTTGTGATCAATTAACCAGTTTTCCGCTTTGAAATCAGTTGTTGTTATTAGCTGAAAGAAACACTCCAAAATGTATTGTATTACCAAACAACAAGTTTAAGTTATAGCTCCGGTCCAAAACTGAGCTACTACCATGCATCCTGGCTGAGGAACCCGCTGCTGTGGTGCTAAAGTTAGCTGGGCTAACTTGCTGTGTAGTAGGGACAGAGTTGACTGCACTCGGAGACGTCTCCTAGGATTTGGAAATTCTGTATAAGAATTCTGTACGTTTTTCGGCAACAAATTGTTATCCATAAACCTTTGATTATTACTGAGCCCATCCACCAGATCCCATGTCTCATACAACAAGTACAAATTTTAACCTAGGGTCAGGGTTGACTTTCGGTTTCACATCAGACACCAACAGAGGTCTCCTGGGTGAATGTTCTGTGTTTGACCCATCCATCCATCCCAACCTCATCCATATGCAAATTTTGTCACTCTCTCCTACATCGACTGAATTTCTCCTTAGCTTCAGTCAGAATTGCTAAGGCCACTTAATATTGTCGGTGGAAAATAAACAACTTCTACATCTACTATTTTATTTCTCATGCCAGAAAAAGCATGAATTTACACTTATAAAAGTTTATAATTATAGAAGTTATGATGATAGGGAAAAGGGCTGGGAATCAAACATCAGTACTTTTTTGCTACCAAACGAAACGTGCAGTGAATCACAAATTGCTGATAACAGACGGCACTGAATGCTTGCTCATAGTCTTAACTATTGTTGCTCATTCTTATAAGTAATAAAAATGGATTTTGTTTTAGATAATGTTCTACACACACAGGCTTATTTGTGGTATGCTTGTAACGCCCTTGTGGACTGTGGCACAATGACTTGTGTGTAATCTGTTGGTGTTGGTGTAATTATGGTTTGTGAGTGTATTTGTGATTAAGATGATGTGTAAGATGGTTGCGACAGTGGGTTAATTCATGTCCTTTGTGGTTAAATGGTGTTGAGTTAACAAAGATGATAAAAATGTTGGCACTGTGAGTGAAGGCATGTTTGCTGGGAGAGACTTCCCGTCTGTTAAATTGTTGGTATGTGTTGAAATAAGTCAAGTATCTCAGGCTAAAACTTTCCAAACTAGACACTGTCTACTTCATATTACTGAACTGCTACAACTTTCTAATTTTCTTTTGAAATTTGTTCACTCTTTTAAAACTGTATTTCTGATCAGTTCAAGGCAACAAGATAACTCAGACTGTGTGTTGTTGTTTGGCACCATTATAACCTTTTTTTATACGATACGGTTATGCGGCTCTGGGCAAAATATCAATGAGGTTCAGTACAGAGATATGAAATTCCTTTTGTTGTAAGTGTTCTGGTTATGTGTTGAAATAATATATATCTTTTTAATATACCATTGGTATTTCTGTATGAACTTGTTCAATTTCATCTTTTATTTTGACAATTACAGCTCAATCCCAAAATGACACACATGTATGGACTTTTAAACTTGTCAATGCTATCTTTGTACATGAGGCCTGTCCATTGAAGTCTAGTTTTCCACATTCATCACAGTGCAAATGCAGATTTGCTTCTTTTTAAAAATTCACATTTGTGTTCACACAAAACAACAAAAAAAATAAAAGTTAAAGATGATTACATGTATGAACACACAGACACTCTACACGTGCAAGGTTACCGTGCATTCACACACCAGGGATTATCCGTCACAGCATCACATATAAACTCTGAGATTGTCTTTCGACATATTGTTGGTGTCCTGGTCCAAACACATTAACTAAGGTAAATTACACCTGCAGGAAACTATGTGATCCTTTAAACTGTGTTCTGAATGGACAGATATTTTATTAGTATGATAGAAGTTCAATGTGAGTCTGTTTTATCTGCTGACTTTATTTATTTTCATTTCCAAAAGTAACATTGTTACATTTGTTTTTTGGGAGCCTAATGAAGAACGAGTGTTGAAACATATTTGGCTTTTTTAATGACTAACACTTAAATTATTCAGCCATGATAATGCACCGATATTTTATAACTATTCTGGAGGTTCAATGGGAATCTTTTTTACCTGATGATTTTCTCGCTCCCAGAGTCCTTGTTTGTTACACTTTCTTATATTTAGAAAGCCTGGGCTGTTTCAGTTTTTTGAAGGACAATTTTAAATCTGTTCAGTACAAGAATATTTGTTTCTAATTGAAACATGGACAGTCTGAAAGACATGAATCTTTCACATTGAGACTTTTTGGTGGTTTGGAAAGTTTTCAGACTTCATAAAAATTGGTAATCTTTTGCTTTTACTTCATAGTCATATCTTGATTGTATGACTTTGAATGAATTTATATCAATTGAAAGATCCTATATGTATTTGTATTTTTCAAGTAGCACTCTGATCGTCTCACTGAACTGATCTTAGTGACTTTGTTCTTATGTTGTTGTTTCTGAGAGGCCTCATGCTGGATTACCTTGAAACATGTTGACTTCATAACATCAGTTCTAACAGTGTGTGGTTCCTTTAACTAATCTGGACATTAATTTTAAAAGAAAAGTCTATTTACATTTGTTATAAGCTGTAACACAGCCCATAACTTTAAAGCCAATGCCAGATATATGTCTATTGTATAAGCTTTTGATATTTCATTATGAAGCACAATTACATAATGAGCTAAGAACAAGTTTTCTGAGCCTTTAATAACTAGAAGTGAAGGCTATTATAAATGTATCACCCTCCTATCTTCGTCTTTGCGTCCCTGTCTTTGTTGTAGATGTAAATATATGTTATTGAATCAGTTCATCATGATTGTTTAAGACACTTATCCACCAATTAGTGCTGATACTATTACTCACTCATGTGAATTACAGTGTATAATATGATTTTGTATTCAATGCAAATCACTTCATTTTAGCATCATTCTCATTCTCAGATGCAGAAGCAGAGATCTTTTGTTTTTATTTACTGTAAGGTATGTAGGTAGGTATTCACAGCTACAAAAAGAATAAAAAAGAGTAGTGTGACCTAAAGACTTACAAGTTTGTGAAAATTACCTATTATAATGTTTACTTGCTGTCAACAAGAACAACAAAATCATAAGTTATTTGCTCTAACTTCATTCAGTTTAAATGTTTCTGATCTTCAGAAAGTTCTGAGAATCAGTGTTGTCTCATGAGGTAATTTGTTATAATCTATAATCACTGCAAATATTTACTTTGAACTGAAAAATCTTGGTCATACTTTTCTCTTCAGCTTTCAAGAGATGAACGTCTCATCTGCCAATGTGACAGTGGTTTTACAGTATCGAGACTCCTTCACTGAAGCTGTGATCAAGAATGTGATCGTTTTGGCTCTCGGGATCTTCATCAACTACATCAATGCAAGCCTCATTCACACCTTCAGCAAACACCAGGTTGATTATTCCTCCACTTCAGTAATTCTGCCTTGTATAGAGCTCATGTTAGCAGATGTATTGTTGGGTGGAACCTTAGTTTGCTTTGTTATGTCCTGATCAACATATCCTCAAATATCTGATAATACATCACTAATCAATTAATGGACTTTTAGCTTTAAAGAAGTTATGGATTTGTGTTATACTACACTCTAACTCTTGATTTGTACAATTCAGATCTTCAAGTCGAACCCACGCTATATCCTTTTCATCCACCTCGTGTTCAATGATATGAATCAGCTGACAACCACCATTTCCCTCTTCATCGTCACCTACAACTTCAGAACCATCTATGTCTACCACTGTTGTCTCTTGATGGTCCCGGCCATTATGACCACACAAAACACCCCTCTGAACATAGCTTTTATAGCAGCTGAGTGCTACATTGCTGTCTGCATTCCCCTTCGCTACAACAACTTATGTTCAGTCAAAAGAACGTACATTGTAATTGGCATAATGTGGACGTGCAGTTCATTTTCTGTCTTGCTGGATGTCTTCATCCTTTTTGCAACTGAACCTCTGGAGTTCATAAATTCAAAAGTGATGTGCTATAGGGAAACACTGTTTCGGAGCAAGTCCAGTTTAAAGAAGAGGGATGCATCCCACATGTTGTTTCTGGTAGTGGTTTGGTTGACTCTGTTTTACACTTACTTCAGAATTTTGTTTGTAGCCAAAGCTGCTGACACAGATGCTAAAAAGGCCAGAAACACTCTTCTCCTTCATGGCTTTCAGGTGCTGTTGTGTATGACGATTTATGTGCAACCTATGCTACAACAGGTTCTCAGTTACTTCTTCCCCGGAAGTTTAAGTGCCATATACTTTGTTTTGTTTATCATAAACCAAATCCTCCCTCGCTTTGTAAATCCTATTGTCTACGGGCTACGAGACAAAACTTTCAGGAAGTACTTCAAAATGCACCTCCTATGTACCATGAATGTCCATCCTAAGACAACCGTGATGATGCGTACTTAAAATAGCTCTTAAAAATGTTTTTAAGAAATCACAAAGCTTCTCTGTAACTAAGTTGTTGGTTCCTGTGTTTATTGTTTGGTGTTGTGCTTTCCCTGATAATATAATATCTCCAGAAATGTGTGTTTTAAGACACTTCCTCTTTGTCTGGAAACTGTGATGTCTCAGCGGGGAATACGTTTTTAGGAAAGTCAGAAAGATTTTTACTCTAACTATTTTAATGATTAATTGCTTGTTGGGAACAGTGTGACAGTGTAAAAGTCAGCTGTCTCCTTTAAGAAAGAAAAGGTAAGCGGGGTCAGTGGATGCTGAGGCGCATAGTGCGCAGAGGTTACCAACTTTCTTTAGAGTCAATTGCTACAAACCTCCAAACTTCATGTGGCCTTCAGATTAGCTCAAGAATAGGGCTGCTCGATTATGGCAGAAATTATAATCACGATTATTTTGATGGATATTGTAATCACGATTATTAAAGACGATTAGTCATTGATTTGAGAACAAGCACTTATTGAACTTTTACA
This sequence comes from Sparus aurata, assembly GCF_900880675.1. NCBI lineage: Eukaryota > Metazoa > Chordata > Actinopteri > Spariformes > Sparidae > Sparus > Sparus aurata. The sequence continues at coordinate 3,999,024 of NC_044192.1, read as the reverse complement.
CGATAAGTTTAAACTGAAAAACAAGAAAAATGCAAATAAATAAGAGACATATATATCAATAAAATGATTTAAATAATATGTCAAAATAAAAAATAAACACCATCCCGGTGCGGCTCGACCATAGATCCGTTGTGGTGGCAAAATATAATGCTGTTGACACTTCTCTTGCAACTTGTCCGCGACCTTCGTCATAAAGGGCAGGCAGCGCAATTCTGCTGATATGGTGACGTGATGGTAACACACACCGCTTGTCCAATGTGTTAATCAGTTTATTGAACCCCGGGTCGCTAACGGTGTTGATAGGTCACATGTCTTTGGCGATCATGTAAGTGACGGCATCCGTTCCGTTCCGTTTTCTTTTCCGCTTATCCGTGAGGGTTGCGGGATGTTGCCGCTTTTCCCCCCTAAGGGGTTGCGGGGCTTACTGGGGCCAAATCCAGTTTCATTCTATGGGCGTAGGCCAGGGTTCACCCTGAATGAGTCGCCAGCTCATCGCAGGACCCTTACTGATGGCAGTGGCTGCCTTCACACAAGGTGCCAACTGCACATCAGGAGCAACTTTGGGGTTCAGTATCTTGCTCAAGGATACTTCGACATGTAGCTCAGTCCCGCCCTGGGGAGCCAGGATTCGAACCAGTAATCTTCTGATCACCAGTCAACCAGCTCTACCCACTGAGCTACAGCCGCCCCTATGTGACGTCACTGTGTGGCGGTGGCAGGTTTTCATTTTTGAGTTTTTTTGTTCCTTCACTACTTGGTCATGTATAACACTGTGTGTGGACTTTTTAATAGTTAAATAAATTGGTCGTGTTCCCTTGAGATGCAGACACGGTCGTGAGACATATCTTGCACAATATCTTCCTTTGTACTGAGTCAGACTCCTCGAAACCGAAGTGTTTTCACACCACAGAATTCGCTTTACCTTTCTTCCCGACAAAAGGCTGCATTTCTGCCATCTTCTACCGTCTTCTTCTACACGTATTTTCAAAACACGCACTGGCAATACGTACCGGCGTGGCTGAAAGCGACAACTTTCAGGCGGGGGCGGGATGGAGCGGAGTGCACAGGTGGAGATGGAAGGGTTCGCTGCATTTACCACACAAGACTCAGCGTGCGGCAGAATGATCGTTTTATTACGATTATCTTGTTTTCATGATCGAGGGAAGCCAAAATCTAAATTGAAATTTAATTAATCGCCCAGCCCTACTCAAGAACAGTGTGTAGAGGGCTTCATAAAATGGGTTTCCATGGCCGTGCAGCTGCATCCAAGCCATACATCAGCAAATGCAATGCAAAGTGTCGGATGCAGTGGTGTAAAGCACACTGCTACTGCACTAGAGCAGTGGAGATGCGTTCTCTGGAGTAACGAATCGCGCTTCTCCATCTGGCAATCTGATGGACGATTCTAGGTTTGGCAGTTGCCAGGAGAACGGTACTTGTCTGACTGCATTGTGCCAAGTGTAAAGTTTGGTGGAGGGGAGATTATGGTGTGGGGTTGTTTTTCAGGAGCTGGGCTTGGCCCCTTAGTTCCAGTGAAAGGAACTCTGAATGCTTCAGCATACCAAGAGATGTTGGACAGTTCCATGCTCCCAACTTTGTGGGAACAGCTTGGGGGTGGACCCTTCGTGTTCCAACATGACTGTGCACCAGTGCACAAAGCAAGGTCCATTAAGATATGGCTGAGAAAGTTTGGTGTGGATGAACTTGACTGGCCTGCACAGAGTCCTGACCTCAACCTGATTGGAGCGGAGACGGAGAGCCAGGGCATCCCGTCCAACATCAGTGTGTGACCTCACAAATGCGAATCTGGAAGAATGGTCAAAAATTCCCACAAACACCCACCTTAACCTTGTGGAAAGCCTTCCCAGAAGAGTTAAAGCAGTTATAGCTGCAAAGGGTGGACCGACGTCATATTAAACCCTATGTCTAAGGGCCCAGAAGGGATCAGCTCCAGGCTCCTCAAGTCCTGTGCAGACCAGCTGTGCAGAGTTGTGGAGTACATCTTCCATATGAGCCTGAAGCTGGCAAAAGTGCCACTGCTGTGGAAAACCTCCTGCGTGGTGCCAGTACTAAAGATCCCTCACCCAAAAGACTTCAACAGCTAAAAACCAGTTGCTCTCACTTCACACCTGATGAAGACCCTGAAGCGGCTAGTCCTTGTCCATCTCCAGTGCTTTTAACATCATTCAGCCTGCGCTTTTGGGGGACAAGCTGGAGCTCACACAGGTGAACCAACACCTCACATCATGGATCCCTGACTACCTCACCAACCGGCCACAGTATGTGAGGATTCTGGACTACGTGTCGGACACAGTTGTCTGCAGTACAGGGGCCCCACAGGGAACAGTCTTGGCCCCTTTCCTGTTCACCCTGTACACCGCAGACTTCTACCATCAATCACCCCATAGCCATCTACAAAAGATCTCTGATGACTCTGCTATCATTGGCCTCATCAGGGACGGGGACGACAGAGCCTAAAGAGGTCACTGTCAAAGCACTAGGCAGCTCCTTCAGCAACAGACTGATACACCCCAAGTGTGAAGGAGAGGTATCATAGGTCCATCCATCCTGCTGCTGTCTGACTGTTCAACCAGCACTGCTCCCAATAGACCTCACTCTGCACTGTGCAATACATCTTTACAAAACTAATTTCTGGATGGCACTGTCTGGTTAATTTTCTTAATACCCATATTTATTGTTTGTATTTGTAAATAAAAATTTGCTGCTGTCAATTTTGTACAATATCATGTTTATATGTATATATAATTCTATTCTATTTCTTTTTTTTGTAATATTCTGTCCTTTGGCTGCTGTGGCAAACACATTTCCCCGTTTATGGGACCATAAAGGAATACTGATATGTTTGGACTCTGGCTCTTGTCGGTCGTCCAGGACTGTGACGTCTCTCTGCTCAGTATCCGTCTGACACTTATCTTAAGTTTCACCTTACAGCACGACGGCGCAGCTCGTTTCTCCCTGTAGAGGTAATGTAAACGACATATTTACTGTTGTACACTTTGAAAACTCTTTGTTCACCTCGTTACTGAGTGTTATCTTCTGTTGGCTTGTTGCAGTAAAACAGCACTCCGTCACTTGCTTCTTAACAGCTTTGTTAACAGTTAATGAGACTGAACGGCTCTCAACGCCATTTTATATGTGAGAGTTGTAAACGGAGTTACAGTCAGTCAGCCCTCGGTTGTTGAACACCGTCGGTTATACTGTAATTCTGTGCAGCAGCACTGACTGATGACTGAAGGCAGCCGGTGAATGTCCATCATCATGCAGTGTGTATACTGCAGGACTGATGTGGACACAGTGGGGGAGCTGCAGCTTTGTAAAGCTCAACATGTTCATGAACTCAGAGCTCTCCAGCAGTTAAATTACTTTCTGCCCACATAATGATTAACAGCTGCAGACAATAGCGACATGAAGGAGGCTGATCCAGATCAATGTTTTAGTGTTTTATTGAGAGTTTATATCAGTTGTTATATGGATCTATATTCTGGATCATCTTATTCATCAGTAGTAGAAAGTAGAACTACTTTTACTCAAATACTTGAGCCGTTTTACTGTTAAATGAGTTCAGTTACTTCTGATACTTAAACCAGATGAAGCTGATTTTTAGGTGAAGTTTACTTTTATGTGGATGTTGATTGTTGGACTTTTACTTTCACTCCAGTAAAGCTGATTGATGATTCATCATTTAATTTTAAATTAACTGGCAACTATTTTGATCATCTATTATTCAGATGGAGGATGTTTTTAAGAAAAAAGAGAAAACATTATGATTTCTGTGGACTGTGGACAAAACAAGACTTTTAAAAAGAAGTCATCCTGAGCTTTGAGAAACACTGACTGACAGTTTCACAGTTTGTGCTGAAGGGGTCAGTCTGTATAATGACATCATAGTAAATGTTGCCAGACATTCATTTTTCTATATTAATTTGAATGTCCAGGATGAGGAATCTGGTTGTTGATAGCTAAATTTACATTTTGAGAATGTTTTGCCTGACAGCAGACAGTAAACTTGAATACCAGGCCAGAGATGTTAGCGATGAAGAGGGAGAGAAATCCTCCAGACTCCCTTATAAAATCACTACATTTTGTGAGCTGTTGATTTAGGAGAAGCTTTCTAAACTTTGTGAAATGCTCTCAATATCATATTCTTAGTTATTTGCTTGTTCTTGTAAATTCAGCTTTAGTTACAGCCTTGTTTTAGGTTTAATTCCTGCTTTCATGCAAACAACTTGTTGATAAATTGAGAAAATGATGGTTAGTTGCAGCCATATTATTCACATATGTGAATATTTTTGCATATTCAGCTGACCTGCATTGCACTGATTCATTAAATTATCTCAACAGTTCATTTGCGTGCACTAATTAGAAAAATACCAATTAAACAGTGTCTCTATTTAAACAAGGTGCTGATTTTCAGCATTTTCAGATTATCGGTAGCTGAGATTTTCTCTTCTCACACAACGTCCTGCACACAACACTATCTGATTGGTAACATGTCACAGTTACACTGAACACTGAATAATCTGACTCCACAAACTAACCTTTAAACAAATAAATGCAGTGGAGAGGAAGTATTAGGTAGCAGAAAATGGAAATATGCAAGTAAAGTACCTCAAAACTGTACTGAAGAACAGCACTCGCGTGTGCTGCTCGCCACCTCACTGCAGCTTCATGACGCCATCTAGTGGATTGATTGTGAAGAACAGCAGCTGGAAGCAGCTTCCTCTGTCTCATACTGACCTGAAACAGACAATAACAGCCAATAACTGGAGGAGCAGATGATAGTTTTAAAGGAGAAATGATGTAGAGGATGATCTCTGTTCATGATGAAGCGTTTGTGTTTCCTCTCCAGATTAAAGTGTGTGAGCTGACGCGGGTGTGAGATCAGCAACATGGATCAGAGTGAGGACAGAGAGGAGGAAGAGAAGGAGGAGCACTCCAGCCACACCAGAGCTCAGAGGTGAGATGAGGGTCTCCAACTGTCCATGACTCTTTTCCATGTCAGAGCTCAGAACTTAAAGCACTCCATCATCAGTATTCACACTCAAAGCTCTGTGTGTTGTGTTAAAAGTGCTTTACACAACAAACTTTACCAAACTTCCTGTACGAACACACATTTATATTCTCACATCTGACAGCTGCCAAGTCTCCATGTCTGAATTTATTGACTTCAATTCAACATATATCCTTGTGTTTAGTTCAATATTTGTGCTGCTTTTGCCCCCCTTTTTAAATTAACTGATGATATACAGATTGAAATCATTCAGCTGTTTTTTATTTAACTTGCACCTTTCTTCTGTCTAACAGGATCCTTAAGAGAAAAGTCTCTGCTGAACCTGAAGCTGAGCCTGAACCCAGCTGTGTGTCCTTAAAGAGTAACTGGTCGACTGATCGCGAAATTGATTTTAAACGACAACAACCCTCTGCTCCGAAGAGGTAAGCTGTTGATAAAATTAGGTCACATTAGAACTTTAATTTATCTAGGTACGTTTTTTAAAAGATGTATGTTTAGTTTCAACATTATTCTCAAATTACAGAGAAGACTTTTTGTAGATACACTTCCCTTTTTTCCGTCTTTTGGTTCAATTTAGTTTGGTCTCTTATTGTGCTTTGTTTTATACTGCAATGTATTTGAACATATTTATTTATTCATTTATATATTTTGTGGGTGAAGCACTTTGTGAGTGCATGTTTAAAGAGCAGCTACAAAAAAATAAAGCTAGACTTTACTACGCTACATGTTTATATTCTCACAGCTTCATACTTGAGTGAACTTTGACTTCTTCTCTGTCTAACAGAATCCGTAAAAGACAAGATTCTGCGAAAGCTGACCCTGAATCTGAGCCTGAACCCAGCAGTGTGTCCTTAAAGAGTGACTGGTCAACTGATCGCGAAATCGACTTTAAACAAGGACAAAAACCCTCTAAGACAAAGAGGTAAGCTGCTCATGAACTAAAACATATTACTGATTTGTTTATTTGTTATTAATCCAAAGAAGATTGTTTAAAACCTGTTGGTTTATTTTAAGCATTATTATTCTGCCCTTATTCTCAAATCTGAAAGCTCAGTATAACCAGTTTTTCTGGGTGCAGTTCAGATTATAACCTGATTTTGTGTTAAGGAGGAAGCTGGAAACACCTGAACCCAGCAGTGTGTCCTTAAAGAGTGACTGGTCAACAGATCGCGAAATCGATTTTAAAGAAGGACAAAAATCCTCTGGTGCAAAGAGGTAAGCTGCTCATGAAGTAAAAAATATTACTGATTTGTTTGTTATTTGATATTAATCCAGATATGTTTTTTAAAACCTGTCTTCCCTCATTGTCTTAAAAATGGAAATGTTTTATTGTCTCAGGTTTATGCACTAAAGGGAAACCAACATAAAACATATAGCAAACATGCCCTGGCTCATAAACAGCCTGTCAAGGTTCAAGGTACTCCATTCACTATTACACAACACAGGGTTGTGTGATAAATTAAACATTTGTAAACTCCTTCATGATACACAAATTGTACATAAAGACATAGTTCATCTTTTGAAACTGCATCAGGGTGAACGTGGTGCTGATAAAGTGCTCGGCATCTTCATATCAAAAGTTCAGCATCTGGGAGGCACTGTCAAAGAACTCTGACAGTGTGTGAGCACCAAGAATCAATGTTATAAACACAGAGTCCACCTCTCCTCGTCCAGCTATAGTCCTGCACTCTGTCGGGTCAGAACACGGTCCGCTTGGTATGTGCAACAGCAGATGTTGTGGTGGAGACAGGTCTCTGTGGGCACAACAGTCTCTGATTTTGTTTCTGACCAGACATTAGCCAGGAGCTGCCTTTAACCAGGCTTAGAAAGCATGGCTCTAGCTCTGACTCGTTTCCTCCCCTGGGGCGGTCCAGCTGATCAGGTTGAATGATGAAAAAACACTGTGCACTCAGATGTTCTTAAAGTCTGCTGCTCTTAATCCAAAACACACGCTTTTGTCTTTCTCCAATGGAAATTGAGGAAATTGTGAACACAAAAAACACAGGTCATCTTTTTTTTTAAAAATGTTTTTGGCTTCGAACAAATATCAGAAACTGAAAGCTGCACATAAATGCAGGCTGGACTGTTGATTCACAGTGGGATCAACATAATGACCAACACATCAAAAGATCTACCTGTGTTAGTCTCTGTATGGACAGACATAATGTGAGCTAATTGTTCATGAATTCTCCACAGAGTCGACCAGGAGAGCTCAGAGGTTCCCAGTGGTCATTCTGCCCAGCAGCATCAAACACACCTGGACTCAGTATTTATGGTCTGTACAACTGTTGCATCTATTCATATATTCACACAAATCTCCCTACCACACTTTAAAGATTAGTCTGTTTAACATAAATATAATGTTTAGTTTTATGATTTTAGTTTGACTGTGCTCTTTATATAACATTCATTTCCAGCTACTGGAGGAGAACATTGTCACATATGTGAGAGATGAACTGAAGAGGATCCAGAAGTTCCTGAGCTCAGATAACTCAGAGAGCTTAGAGAGTCAGAGGGAGGATGAGGAGGTGTTGGGTGGTCGAGAGGAAGAGCAGAGGAGGAGCAGCAGAGAGGCGTTCTTGAAGATCACACTGAAGTTTCTGAGGAAAATGAAGCAGGAGGAACTGGCTGAAAGTCTGCAGAGCAGTAAGAGGATTTTTTACATAAATTGACAAGCTGGACCAATGGGGCATTTATGTCTATGGAGATGGAGGAAAAAATATGTTTATGTATACATTCTTTATAGGAAGTACATTTTCATGTTTTCTTTATCAATCACATGGATCTTCTGTGTTCTTGTGTGCTCATTCAGAAAGTCATGCTGGTATTTGTCAGAGTAAACTCAAAAGTACCCTGAAGAAGAGGTTCCACAGTTTTTTTGAGGGGGTCACTAAAGCAGGACAACAAACCAGTCTGAACAAGATCTACACAGAGCTCTACCTCACAGCTGGAGGAACTGAAGAGGTGAAAGCTGAACATGAGGTCAGACAGATTGAAACAGCATCCAGGAAAACTGCCACAACGGAAATGATAATCAGACAAGAAGACATCTTCAAACCCTCACCTGAAAGTCATCAGCCAATCAGAATAGTGATTACAAAGGGAGTTGCTGGCATCGGAAAAACAGTCTTAACACATAAGTTCACTCTGGACTGGGCTGAAGGCAAAGCCAACCAAGACATAGAATTCATATTTCTATTCACCTTCAGAGAGTTGAATGTTCTGAAAAACAAAAAGTACAGTTTGGTGGAACTCATTAATCACTTCGCCACTGAAACCGAACACACAGGAATCACAAGGTTTGAAGAGTTTCAGGTTTTGTTTATCTTACATGGTCTGGATGAGAGTCGACTTTCTTTGGACTTCCATAAGAATGAGATCCTGACTGATGCTACGAAGCGCACCTCAGTAGATGTTCTGCTGACAAACCTCATCAGGGGGAAACTGCTTCCCTCTGCTCGCCTCTGGATAACCACACGACCTGCAGCAGCCAATCAGATCCCTCCTGAGTGTGTTGACATGGTGACAGAGGTCAGAGGGTTCACTGACCAACAGAAGGAGGAGTACTTCAGAAAGAGATTCAGAGATGAGGAGCAGGCCAGCAGAATCATCTCCCACATCAAGACATCACAAAGCCTCCACATCATGTGCCACATCCCGGTGTTCTGCTGGATCACTGCTACAGTTCTGGAGGATGTGTTGAAGACCAGAGAGGGAGGAGAGCTGCCAAAGACCCTGACTGACATGTACATCCACTTCCTTGTGGTTCAGTCCAAACGGAAGAATGACAAGTATGATGGAAAAGCTGAGACAGATTCACACTGGACTCCAGAGAACAAGAAGATAGTTGTGTCACTGGGAAAACTGGCTTTTGAGCAGCTGAAGAAAAGCAACCTGATCTTCTATGAATCAGACCTGAAAGACTGTGGCATCGATATCAAAGCTGCCTCATTGTACTCAGGAGTGTTCACACAGATCTTTAAAGAAGAGAGAGGCCTGTACCATGACACAGTGTTCTGCTTCGTCCATGTGAGTTTTCAAGAGTTTCTGGCGGCTCTTTATGTCCATCTCACATTCGTCAACTCTGGTGACAATCTGCTGTCAGAAGAACTATCAACTAATGAACCTGCAGAGACACATTTCTACCAGAGTGCTGTAAACAAGGCCTTACAGAGTCCAAATGGACACCTGGACTTGTTCCTCCGCTTCCTCCTGGGTCTTTCACTGAAGACCAATCAGACTCTCCTGAAAGGCCTACTGATAGAGACAGAGGGTAGCTCAGAAACCAATCAGGTAACAGTTGAGTACATCAAGAAGAAACTTGAAGAGGCGCCGTCTGCAGAGCAAGGCATCAATCTGTTCCACTGTCTGAATGAACTGAATGATCGATCTCTGGTGGAGCAGATCCAACAGTACCTGAGTTCAGGAAGTCTCTACAGATATTATCTCTCTTCTGCTCAGTGGTCAGCTCTTGTCTTCATCCTGCTGTCATCAGAGAAAGATCTGGATGAGTTCAACCTGAAGAAATATTCCGCTTCGGAGGAGGCTCTTCTGAAGCTCCTGCCAGTGGTCACAGCCTCCAAGAAAGCTTTGTAAGTAGGATATTTCAGAATCAATAAGTGATCTGCTTTCTTTTAACAGGAGAGATAATGAAATAACTACTTATTGGTTTCCTTACTCTTGTCTCCCCAGATTGAGTGGTTGTAACCTCTCAAAGAAAAGTTTTCAAGCTCTGTCCTCAGTGGTCAGCTCCCAGTCCTCTCGACTGAGAGAGTTGGACCTGAGCAACAACAACCTGCAGGAATCAGGACTGAATCTGCTGTTTGCTGCAGCAGATAGTCCACATTGTACACTGGAAACGCTCAGGTCAGATTAAGTCCCAGTTTGTCTTCAGTTATTAAATGAATTCCTAAAATGTTAACCTCCATAAAACAGCCTCAATATTTCACAGGACAGAAAATATTTGAATTTTCCAGTTTATTTTGTTCACGATAATATTTGCAGATATACAGCACAACTGTGGCTGAGATTGAGAATGTCATTTATGTTTTGTTAACATTTGACTTTTATTGCTGGCTGTCTGTTTATGTCAGATGTAGGAATGATTAATTGTCATGTCTTCAACTTGTTTGGGGTGAAGCTGGAAGGATTTTAACATGTGTTGAGAAGAGATTTTATGCGCAAGAGTCTAGACCTGACGTGTTCACCACAAATGTTATGTGTCCTCTTGTTCATTATTTCTTTTTCAGACTGACTGGCTGTAACCTCTCAGAGACAAGCAGTGATGTCCTGGCCTCAGTTCTCAGCTCCAAGTCCACCAGTCTAAGAAAGCTGGACCTGAGCAACAATGACCTGCAGGATTCAGGAGTGAAGCTTCTGTTGGCTGGACTGAAGAGTCCACATTGTAAAATTAAAACTCTCAGGTCAGATCAGCATAAAGTCTGCTAGACTTATTCAGACATTTCTCCAAAATTTCAGCACCTTTTGATAACTTTTAACTTTTCTCCCGTAAGGATTCAAAATTTCATACTAGAGAAAATATTTTATTTTCCCGGTGTAGTTTGTTCTAATTCAGACTATCATTGGGCCGATGGATGATGCAATTGCTGATGGCTGACAGCCATCGATACTAATCCCTGACCATCCTAGCATCGTGATTTAAAAGGCTCCCCACCAGAGAGCAAAATTAAGTAGCCTGTCCCCTCAGAGTTGTTGTTGTTTGTGATATGTGAGGAGAGGAAATTAAAATAAGTATGTTGCTGCTCAGTGCACTAACATAACATCTCCGTGTCCTGTTTATTATTTTCTGAATAAACCAACCCAGTTAGGCAAATCAAAGCGACTCTGTCAGATTTGTGGCAGCAGTGTTTTTTTTCCCTCATCAGCCACTCTTTCTCTCAATCATGCTGCTTTTATACAGCTTTCTTAGCTTAGCACGCTGCCTCAAATTCATAAACAACAATGTCACCGTCCATCACGATGTTTCACTTTAGACAGCGTCATATGCCCATTCGGCAGTCATCACCCAACCCTAATTAAGATTCAGTCTGGCTGAGATTGAACATTTCATCAGTGGATGACTTTTTATCTCAATTAAATCAAAGTAATTTTCGTGTTTCCAACAGCCCAGAGTACACAGCAAGGATTGAAATCTCTGAATGAGATTTGTCACATAAAGTCCAGACTCATCATTTTAAAATGTTCTGTGTCTTTTCTTTTTCTTTTTTTCCTTTTCAGGTTGAGTCTGTGTAACCTGTCTGAGGGAAGCTGTGAGGTTTTGTCCTCGGCTCTCAGTTCCCAGTCCTCTAGTCTGAGAGAGCTGGACCTGAGTAACAACGACCTGCAGGATTCTGGAGTGAAGCAGCTGTCTGCTGGGCTAAAGAGTCCACACCTTAAACTGGAAAGTCTCAGGTCAGTATTATTAACCCATTCAACTGGTGACCTGCTTTTATGATTCATGTCAAATTCCATTACCGAACTTTGGCAGTAATTTATAGACTCTTAAACTTTTAATTGTTTTTCCATTTTCTCTTCTTGATTGGACTCAATAGTATTTTATTATTTATGTTTTCCTCTGTTGCATTTGGGAAATGTCAATCAATGTGGATCACTTTCCCCTAATAAGTCATTTTGAAAGTAAAAGAAGAAGCAACAAAAAAATAATGATTTGTAACATCTATCATTACCTATACTCAGGTTTGCTGTATACATTTGGCATAATAAAAAGGACACAACTCAACAGAATCTATAAGGAATACATTACAAAATTCACATATACCCCAGGGATGGTCTGACGTGTGTTGTTTTGTGTCCCTGCAGGCTGTCTGGCTGTCTGATCACAGAGGAAGGCTGTTCTTCTCTGGCCTCAGCTCTGAGGTCCAACGCCTCTCATCTGAAACATCTGGACCTGAGTTACAATCATCCAGGAGACTCAGGAGTGAAGCAGCTTTCTACGTTGCTGGAGGATCCAGACATTCTCAGGTATGAAAAGGCCATCTGCAGCCCCAGACAATCAGTCTGATAGTGAAACGTTTGTGTCAAATTTGGTGACAGATTACCCGGCATCTGGAAAAGCATCTATGGAAACTGTTTGATAAATCAAACTCATCAAAGCCAGTTGAGAGAAGAGTGAAAACATGCTTTTCCATGAGAAAAGCCTTCAGTGTTGTTCTTTGCTCTTCATTCAATTAAATAAACTCTCCAGTTCTGATAAAACTGATGCTATAGCAAGTACGCTAACATCCTCAGAAGCCACCATTGATGTTTTCCAATAAACAGTCACGTCTCGCTTGTTGTCGCACCAAAACCATGCTGGTAGCTGCCAATTGGTTCTCAAAGGATTCTGATTGGTTGAAACACTCTAGTTCCGCCAAGGCGCATAGTCTGAATCCTGGTGACATGGTTTTATGGGGTCACATGATCTATTGCTGGTGCCTCTATGGCTTTTTAAGGCTCTGTTGTCAGTGTGCCAAGCTTAGAGGATGACACATGACCAACAGATTCCGCTTAAGTTATATATTATTGTTCTGAGTCAGTCGTCAAAAAATATTTGATGATCAGTGTGGCTCATCAATATCGTCAGGAAATGATTCCAAAAAATACAAAATATCATAAAAATGCCAAAATACGCTAAAGTGAGGTTTTAATTAACTATGTTTGATTTAATAAGGGATTCATGTCCATGTTTGTATGCTGAAAGAAGATGTGCTGCTCTGACCCCCACCTTCCTTCTTTTAGGGTGGAGCCTGCTGGAGAATGGTGGTTGAGACCAGGTCTGAGGAAGTGTAAGTGTGTTTTCAATTTAATTCTTGAAAAAGCAAAGCAGCACACATTCATCCTTCTTCAAACAGTGACATCACTCATTCACATCTCTGATATCATGAGTCATCATCAAACTGTCAATAAATGAACAGATAATGATCAATAACTGCTGCTGTATTGTGACTTGTTCTCCCCATCAGATTCCTGTGAACTCACAATTGACACAAACACTGTACACAAACATATCCAACTGTCTGACAACAACAGGATGGTGACATATGTGGAGGAGGATCAGTCATATCCCGATCATCCAGACAGATTCGACTACTGCAGCCAGCTGCTGTGTAGCAATGGTCTGACCAGTCGCTGTTACTGGGAGGTCGAGTGGGGAGGAGGAGCTTTCATATCTGTGTCCTACAGAGGAATGGAAAGGAGAGGAAACACCGCTGACAGCAGGTTTGGAGAGAATAATCAATCCTGGAGTCTGATCTGCTCTGACAGTTCTTACACCATCTGTCACAATAACAGGAGGATATCCATCTCCTCCCCCTCCTCCTCAGCCCCGGCTCCTGTCTGCAACAGAGTGGCAGTGTATGTGGACTATCCTGCTGGCATTCTGTCCTTCTATAAAGTCTCCTCTAACAAACTGATCCGCCTCCACACCTTTAACACCACTTTCACTGAACCTCTTCATCCAGGGTTCGGGTTTGGGTTTGGGTTCTGGTCAAGGATTGGTTCTTCAGTGTCTCTGTGTTCTCTGCAGGATGGAGAGTCTCCTCCTGTATGAGAAACAGTCACTGCTGAACAGATCAGTTGAGTCCATCCAGGATCACACAAAGCTCATGTTAGCTATGTTTAAGATCAAAAAATGATTACTGCCACGAAAAGTTAAAATCTATGTTGGCGAATAGAGATAATGAGCTCAGCAACCGTTGGTGAGTTGCTCTTTTAGACTTTCTCTACTACAAACTTTCCACACCAAAAAACATAGTTTGATAAATCAAGTTTTGTTTTGTCCACCGTGTGGACTCTTGCAGCAGATAACTGGCTAGCTCAGTGTTTCTGCTCCTAATGTTTAACCAGAGTAAGTAGTAGGGCTCATTCAAAGTACATCAAAATCTTGAAAACTTACCACACTGTTCTACTTGTTTCAATATTTGTCTTTATCCATTTAATCATTATATCCACATTACTGAGTGTTAATATTCTGTGAAAGTACTAAATAGTCATCCCTACAATATTGTCACAATATCGATAGAGGTATTTGGTTAAAAAATATTCTGATATTTAATTTTGTCCCCAGTGAGAGCAAAGTGATTTTGAGGAGATTTAAAAAATATTGTGACAATATTTTAGGGTAATTTCACTGAGCCACACTAAGAAGTGTTTCATGCAGGATGCCTTAATAACATTACATGAACAGTGACTTTTTAATTTCTGTTCTGCAATAGTGAACACAACACAGCCTTTAAGTTCTGATTATGCTTATGTAGTCACACTACAGCTAACAAAAGTAACTACCCCTTATAGCAAAGCAATCATCCATGGCTGCATCAGAGTATATAAACATGTACATGTATACATGTAGATACATGCATACATATATTCATACATATATCTCTTTAAAGCTAGGGTCTACAATCCTGGTGTGCTAGCAAGATTTGAAAGTGGCACCTCCTCTAAGTTCCACCCCCCTCCCCATCCCGTCAGTGCTCCGTCCAAAGCCACGCCCCCACAAACTTGAACGCGCATCTGTTAGTGGGACTCAGCAGGGGGAAGGAGATGCCGGAGCAAGACGCAGCAATTCAGCTGAATTTAGCACGGAGCAGACAGGAAGTCAAGCGCGAAAATAACGATCTACATCCGGTTACTTTTCCAAAATAAAACACCCCGTGTTGACACCAGCACACATCGTGAGGCCAGCTGTCTACCGTACTGCGCCATGGCGGACAAATCGCAACCGGTGGGGATTGCCGGATGGCGGAGCAAAACCGTATCGGAGCCGCAACGCAGCGGACCCCTATCCAGTGACAATTGGGCCGACTCATTAGTCATTCTCATGGCTAAAAACAACACACAAAGAAGCTAACGTTAGCATTGGGCTAATATGAGCTACAAACGTAGCCAAGTTGGCAAACCTCACATATTTCATGAAAATAACAAATCCCCCTGAAGCAAAACAAATAATTACCTGTCCAACAGAAAGAGAGCAACCTCTGCATCACTTTTCAAGCCCTTCACATGCCCCAGTTGTCTCCACCGCTCAAACGCAGCACCGATGTTGACTCGGTCCGACTTCTTTCTTTATCCAGAGCCTTTTTCGTCGCAGCCTTTCCTGCCTCAGGCTTTCTTTTCCTCGCCTTTTTAGCGGGGTGAGCTGTTACAAGTAACGCTGGCTGCATTTTCTCTGCCATTGTAACCAAATGAACGTCTTCTCCTGCAACTCCGTATTTCTGCAGAGGAGAGTGCTGAATACTTCCGGCAACAGTGAAACCTAACGTGTGCACGCGCGGAGGAGGGAGGGACAGAACGAGACATGAAGGGATCTGACCAATCCGTGCATCTGACCAATCCGTGCTGTCCGGCCCGGATAGCACGGATTGGTCAGCTTTTTCTCAGTCCTGCAGCTGCCACAGAGGTCCAATTATTTTCGTTCCTTTTTCTGAATACATAATGTATTGACTACTCTCAGGATAGCAGGATCATTCCACCCAGTATGACAAAATGTGTGTCTGAACAACATTACAGACCCTAGCTTTAAGGAGACATTTAACATATACAAAAGCATAGCTGAAGTGACTTAGTGTCTGGTTTTATCATCTATTGCCTTAGTTTGTTGCTTCTTTAAATAATCAGCGCTGTGATGTTGATTTTTTTTTGTACTGGTTATTTTCTTTGATTTACATTTGGAAATGTTCAGCATACATTCTTATTATCCTATAGCACTTTCCTTAGTCTGTATTTTTACAGTGCATCCTTGTGTTGTCATTGTGTCTTTCACTTTTTAAAGTGTATCTCCTGATTTGACTGTTGATTATGTTGTTGTTTTTTTTTCACAGTTACTCACTGTGACCATAGCAGGGCAGTGAATCTTGATCACCTTTTCCTGTTTTCTTCTATATCAGACAGCATTGTAGTAGCAATATAATACTTACACATATCTAGACTCAATTTGCTTAATTGATATTATTGCAGCTAAGATGCCTCTGCTGATATCACAATTTTATTTAGAATGATGATAGATTACAGAGGGAGTAACTGCAGCTCCTCTCTTCATAACATCATCCATAATGATTAGTATTGATCCCTAATAAGTTCTGATCATGTTTGACACATTTCAGTGTAATGTAGTGTTGCACTGACTCAGTTTGACCACTGGGGGTCAGTAACTACTCCACATGTCAGTCAGTTAAGTACTGTAACATTCAACTTCTTTTTTAAGAGCCAGATTTGAAAAAAGTGCCAAGGGCCCAACTTTTACATTCCGTATGTCTGACCTGTAAAGATCATAATTAAAATGTGTTAAAACAATGCAATTCTGTTTTAATTAAGAAATATTGCATGTGGCCCACAAGCCACCAGCTGAGTAGGTCTGTACTATAACTATTCAAATCAGTTTTTACAGCAGTTTAATGTCTATGTCACATATGGAGTGTAATCATCAGATTACTAAACTGAATGCTGAAATCATTTGTATTAATGTCAGTGTGAATATCCGTATTGTTGTCAGTTTAACGCTCCAGTTTAATATGAAGCACAAATGCTTGTATTGGACGTTACTGTTGGTTATAAATAATCACAGTGATGTCTAATGATATTTTGATATTTTATCATTCAGAAACATTTTAATGTGATTTGTGTTAATGACATCCTGCAGTTTATGTTTTCACCACCAGAGGGCACCTCACAAAATATGTTATGTATAAAAAGAGAAGTTATTACTAATACCACAATATAAAGACTGATTGTAACTAAGCTTTAATGAAGTGAAAGCACTCAATCAAAAATAATACATGGTGATATATGATTATATATCAAATCATAAGATCTTTTGCACTCAGAATTTTACAGTGGTAGTTGGTTGAGGTGGGGTAATTTTGTATTTGTGAAGGACTGAAACTAATGATGGTTTTCATTACTGACCAATCTCCTTTTTCTTTTGTATAATTCTTTTATATTATAATTGTTTACATGTCATTGGTGTCAATTGGTGTTAAGAAAATAAAAGGCTGTTTTTGAGTGAGTGTGAAATGTGTATTGTTAATCCATATCACAGGCAAAATGTTCTGTGAGTAATAAACAAGAAGGCGATATGAGAAAACAGATTTGTCCAAACTGTGCTAAAGGCCAGTTTCAGTCAGGTGGATGAAATATTGTGGAGACACCTTGAAATTATTTAGTATTAAGAAGTGCGGCAGACTCTGTATGTGTAGAGACACATCACAGTGAAATACTTTGCTGGACTTTAGATCTCCAAATGATGAATGATTAAAATGTAATCAATATAAATGTGTCCTTTAGTTTTTTGAAAGACAAATATATAGGAACACAAAAAGACTGACAGATCTTGTGGCTCTAGGCCTGTAACATGGGGCGATTATGACCAGCTGTCTAAACCATAACTCTCATTCTGACCATCTTCACTTGTAATGGTCTGACTGATTCAGACTGAGACACAAGATGAGGAAGCAGAACTCTCAGGAGCTGCTGGTGGTCTAAACACTACAACACACTTTGTAAAATAAAATAGCAAACTATTATGGAGAGTCTGAGATTCAGTTTCCTGCTATTGTTCAGCTGACAAAATTATCAAAGTCACTTTTCTAATGTTACTTTGTATTCACTGTATTTTAATGAAATATTTAAGTGGCCTCTGTAACATGGAAGAAAACCTTTGTTTTTGTTTTTTGAGGTTTTTAATGGTTCAATCATTTTCTGGAAGTTTCCCAGAGAGAAAAACATAAAGAAATGAATGTTCTTGAGTGAAAATCTCTGTTAAACACTAAGTAAACCTTCATTCATTATTTCAGATGTTTCAGATTAAATTACAAATTACAAAACCATGTTGAAACCAGAATTGTAAAAGCAAATCAGTTTGACTCAGCGAGGCCAAAGATGACGATGGAAAAGCCCCGTAAGTACAACCAGCAAGATCTCATCTTTTAATCCATCATTACTCCTCAATTGCATCTAAAGAGTCGCTAGTTCAGGAGGACAAATCACATGAATGAAAAAAAAGAATAAATATAAGCTACTACGAATGGCTTGTGTAACATCAGGTCTGTGTTAGCAAACTTACATTGTGATATTAGTGTTCTTTTCATTGATAATCAGATCATTAAAACTAGTCAGTCATTCTCTGTATGTACGTATTAGTTCATGTTATACAAAGGGGTTAACCTAAGTCAGGCCATAAAACAATGGCAACCATATCATATACGTACACGGTTACTAGTATACTGCTTTTATGTACATGGTTCAATATTTATTTATGCTTTATATCTATTTGATGTTTTCATTTTTTGGCCTTTTCATGGCTTTACTGATAACTGATTACTGTTAAGCTAGAGAGATGACAGAACACAGGATGAGAAAGTGGGGTTTGACATGAGGCACAGAGCCACAGGTCGGACTCAAACCCTGAACTGAACATGTCTTCTTTACATACTGGTAACCAATCGGTACTCTGTATCAGCCAATTCACATTTTAAGGTATCTGGAAGACAAATGCAATATTGAAACATCTCAACAAGTGTGTGGATGTCAGAACATTTTAACTAAACTTTTCTCTGTAAGGCTCCTAATGTTCAGTATTCTAATGACAAAAGTTTGTCCTTAGCGGGTCAAAGATACGTTTTTTTTTGGAAAGGGTGAGCAGACCTACCATCGAGTGCAAAGCTTAAAGGAACAAAGCTAATTCCTGGTGGACTGTTGTTTGCTGTGTTTAAAGAGCAGCTCCACAGGGATCACTGACTGCTTCCCAACAAAGAGCATCATTACTGACTTTGACCTTAAGCACATTTTCTCGGTGGACTGTGATGCAACACAAGTTTGTTCCAGAAGTTTCTTTCCTCCTTTTAAACAAACATGATCAGGTAAAACTTTTTTTATTGAAAGTAATGCAAAAGTAAAGTAATGTAATGCTGGATTCAACTATGATTTATGGAGAAAATCACTCAACAGATATATTTGATCAATGTTTGTGCAGATACTGATCTTATTAAGCAGGTCAGGTGTCAGCCATGACAAGACTGATCCATGAGAAATACAGATTCAGTGTCATTATAAAAAATAAGTATTTAGTTATACACACAGTCATGGCGGCCCAGACTCAGTTTATGGTGCCACATCTATCTCTGGTTTTATGTTATCTCACATAACATGATTCCAATTAACTCAAAGGCTACAGATTTTAAATATGGGGGAGGGGAGTATTGGTACATTATTGGATCAGTATTCTGTATTAGCAGCAGAGCATGGATACCCGACCCAAACCTGTCAGGACCCAACAGGCTGGGCCAGACCAGGTTCAGACATGATTTAGTAGTGATGTCTGGGTTTAGACTGGGTTTTAGCCGCGACAGTTGACATGGTGCTTTCAAATCTTCAAGTGAAATTATAGCATAAAAATATATAAATACAGTGTAAAAAAAAGTTATATCTGATATTACGTGATGGACTTTTTGTCTTTGTTGGGGCTATACATCCTGTTAAATGCTGAGGTTCACCATTTACATATTGTACTGACCACAACTGGAGAATAATTATTACCTTCCAGATGGCAAACACAAATGTCCTTTTAGCAGCTAAGCTTCTGACTGTCTGTAATCAGTCAGTCAGAGGGTAACACAAACTCAGTGCTCCAGCTCACATTAAGTGCATCAGTATTGAGTCAGGGTCGGGCATTAAAATGTATTGAGGGTTACATGCTCCAAAATTCAATATAATAATATCAATCACCTACATATACAGGTGGCAGGAAGTGGCAACGACCATCTTCTCCTCCCCCAACCCCTTCAAGTGGATCCGTCCAGCCATGTAATGTCAAAGGTC
Organism: Sparus aurata; assembly: GCF_900880675.1. Lineage (NCBI taxonomy): Eukaryota > Metazoa > Chordata > Actinopteri > Spariformes > Sparidae > Sparus > Sparus aurata. The sequence continues at coordinate 3,979,178 of NC_044192.1, read as the reverse complement.
AAATGTTAACAACTCTGATCAATTCAGACAGAAATGGCAAAGTTTGAATAAAAAATACAAATGAAATGGATGGCGACACATCAGAGGTCTTGCAAGAACGGTATGTGGTTGGGTGAGAGAGAGTAAAGTTAAGTATGACGTTTAAAGTAACATTATAGCGGTGAGTGTTGCAGCGTAGTGTGTGTACAGTTCAGTCTGTTTGTCGATGGACACACTTAAGATGGACTGACTTTTAAGGTGGAGCAACTCTTCTCATTTGATTGACAAACCCTTTTTCTGACCCCCCACCTTTTCTGGCCGAAACCCTTCTCGTTATTTTCAAAGGCCTGATTTGAAGAGCAAACACCAAATGTTTCAAACATAGTGTGACATTTAATGTTTACCATAGTCATTTTTAATGTGTTGAATTTTCCCTATGTATCAAAAATGTTGCCAGTTTTCAAAGTATTGTACAGAAGTTTAGAAATCCCAATGTTGTGACAACACTAGTTCCTTTATTAACTGATTAAATCATGTGACCTAAAAAATGGCAGCTAGTAAATAATAGTAAAATAAAATCCATAAATTTGTTTATTGTAAACCCTTGTTTTGTCAGACCAGAAGTCCAAACTAAAAGATTTTTCAGTTAACAATCATGGAAGTAAAAGAAAACCTGAAAATATTCATGTTTGAAAAATTGGAAGGAGAGAATATTTAGATACTTATGCTTGAAAAGAAATATGTACATTATTAAAATTACTTTCCATTAACTGATTAATTGATAATCGACTAATGGTATGTGCTCAAAATTACAGAGTTCACAGGACATCTACATTAATTCAATAGTAAGAGTTGCTGAATCTGTGGCTACAAATGTTCATGAACATAAAACTTTCCTTGTGGCTGTAATAATAAAAAATGATGCAACAACTTCATGGTAAAGTTTTGATCACCACAAGCAAACCTTGAAATTCTCTGATGTAAAGTTTCTGTTAATTGCTTTCACATCAACAACTCAGACATGCGTGTAGAACAAAGCTGTTCTCCTTGTGTATTACCAGTTGATTTGTCCACAGAGGGCTTGGTTGTGTTTTGAAACAACCTTGTTAATGTCAGTGTACTTCTCTACTGAGTATGCTGCAACTTGTTTTTCACTGACTAAAAAGGTAATTTAAAGTCTTTAATGTCACAGCTAATTGACTCCAGCTCCTTCTAATTGCAGATTCCTTTAATGACAACGATGAGAAAAACATCTCAGAAGACATATCTAATAAATCCCTTTGATGCTGTGTGCCCTGCATGCTGGATGCTACATAACAAGTAAACCCAGTGTGTGTGACCTTTAGTAATGAAGCCTAATGAGGGAGATGGTAGCTCGTTCTGTGTCCTGCAGCATGACTCACTTCCTGAATACACAGAGGATTACTGAAAATGTCAGATGGTCCCAGAATCCTTCCTCTGGAAAGTGCAACAAAGTCGTGCTCACAGTAAGTTTAATCAAGTGAGTCAAACATTAAAGGAAAGTGCGGAAAGTGTCACAATTTTTGTTTAACAGGAAAAAGTTTCAGAAAGAAATGAGTGACTTCAAAACATAATATTTTACAGACAGAGTTGAGTCCTGAGGCATAATTTCTCACTTCCTCTAATGTAAATCCCATATTTTAATCTAGATGCTATATCAAAATACACAATGTGTCTGTTAAACATTAAACCGATGAAAAAAAAAGATCACGTGGTAGAGGATGAGTGAGATATGATCACAGACTTAATCGGATTCAACATCTGATCTAAATCTGAAAATCTGATTTTGTTTTATTGTGACGCTCTGTATGAGTCCAGCCAGTATCAGAGTTTTGAGACCAATTACAATACTGTTTTATCTTATACAGGATATAAACAAGTTGCCGTCCTCTATCCAAAACCGCGGACCTACCCGCCAAAAGGATGGCCAAATTTGCAGCTTGCTGCCCTGTCAAAAAATGGCTAGCAAGGGAACAATCTTTGAATGAAATGAACTGAATGCCCGTCTGTTCACTTAGTGCGTTTGCATGCACGAGCTTAGTCGGATTGCAGCCATAGGTCAACTATGCTACTCAATCGGACAACTGCAATTGTCCGAGTATACATGCCGGTGAGAAAATCGAATTATTGGCCGGAGCATGTCATATCCCGGTACGATAGGTGGCGCTGTACCCATTTCAACTAGTGTTAACAGAGCCACCTCCGACTGACCTCTTTACGTCACCAGCAACAACAAACTGCCTCGGGATTCGAGAAAGATGGCGTACGAAGAGCGAGACGAAGCTACATCTTTGTACGTTACGTATATGGTGTGCATGATAATTACACAAACTAGATGCACAATGGCGCTCTTGCTTATGGATATTTCGGAGGAAAGACGCCGCCACCGTCCTTCTACTTCCGGCTCACGGTCCCCGGAAAAAAATCTTGAGCCTGCGCAGAATGCAGAAATCCAATCTGATCTGATGGAACGTATACATGCAGGAGTAGTGCAACTATCAATTGAATAATCCAGGTGTTTTAATCTGACTATAAGAAATCTGATCTGGTCCGATTTTAGTCAGACTAAGGTGTTTACATGCATCTTAAAAATCCGATCATAGTCGGACCAACCCAGTTATTCGGTCATGTAAACACACTGACTCTTGTTTTACCTCAGCTTCACCACTCTCCCTCTTCATCTTCTTTGCCTCCTCCGTCAGTGGGGTCGTCAGTGTTTTTTGGCAGTGTATTTTCCGCAGTTAGTCCGGTTATTCCAACATTATCTGTGCATGATGACCAGGGAAAACAATGCCTCTGTGGGCAAACAGAATACCGTAGTGAAACCAAGGCTTATACGGAACCATTCTATAGGCGAATAGTGTCATTTTTCTACAGCTGTTACACTGTGCGATTTACTTCAGAATGATAAATTGAAGCAAAAATGTATTTTTCTAGTTTAGAGCTGCAATATGTAAGAGTTGTTCTCCGTTGAATAAGACTTAAAACAAATAGGGGCAGTGTAGGCTATCTCTAGAGTGAGCTAACTTGCTAAGCATAAGCAGCACTTTTATCTGTTTTTCTTCTTTTTTTACTGTATATATGCGTATATTTTTACAATATGTAACCCGTTTACCATCTGATACTGTAAGATGAAGCTTCACTCTTCTTCAATATCTTATGGTAAAATAGACATTTCAAACTATAAATAACTGTCTAGGGTGACGTATGATCCTCACTCTCGATAGCAGCTAGCTATGTTGACCAGCTGAAGCCAAATGCAGATTGCTGGCTGTGAAATCTTTTAATAATGGCCAGAATATCTAAAAACTGTGAAATAAGTAGGATTTGTTGAAAAACTAAGGCCAAACTGAATTGGTGGCTTTAATTGATTTGAAGTCACGTCTGAAGAGAATGAAGCTTTGTAATGGTTGGGTGAGAATAAAGCATTAAAAATATATAGAGTTTGAAGAGATGTTACAGTGAGAGACTCTGAATCGGACTGAGAAATAGAAAGCAATACTATTTTATCATATACAGGACATGAACAAAAACTAGAGCTTCACCATATATAAAAAAACATGACTGCGATTATTCTGACAGATATTGTAATTGCGGGATGATTCATCATTGGTGTGAATGATCATTTTTGTGTCACTTACTCACACAACTACAGCTTTTGCACACCTGTGGATCGACAGGTGCGCAGGAGAATTTAAATGGTCAATTTCACCCAAGGTAAAAGAAATTCAGTTCAAATTAATAAATAATATTTATCCTGCTGCTGAAACTCTAAGGAAAAGGTTCAATTTTGAAGTTAATCAGTGTGTTTTTTGTATGACAGAACACGAAACAATTGAACACCTTTTTTTCTCTTGTTCAGTCACAATGATGTTTTGGAAAGATGTTTATCGATGGTTAAATATTGGGATTAACAATTCTTTGTTTAACAAATCTCAAGTGATGATCTATATGGAAGGTCTGTCAAAAAAGGTATCCAAAATGGTGAACATTATTTTCATTCTGGGAAAGTATCATATACACAAGAATAAATGGAATAACAGCAAACCCACCATAAACTGTTTTAAGAATGAAATTAAAAACTATATAACATCCCTAAAGGTGTTATCAGAGGAAAACCATAAACAAGTTATATGAAACAATGTCAGACTCTCTCGCTTTTTGAGATTACAGTCCTGTGTTCTTAAACACGCTGAAGCATTTTGTTGTAATGTCAACCCCTGTAATTATTATTAGATTTTATTTGATTTGATTTGATTTTATTTTACCTGTTGAATATGTTATAAGCTTGTAGTGTTATAAATGCAAGCAAATGTTTTCCTCAAATGAGTTCTTTTGAAATTGATGTGAATTTCATTTAAAATTTGAAATGTATGACATATTGTGATTTGAAATAAAGCTTTGAAAGAAAAAAAAAAAGTGCGCAGGAGAAGACCAAGGGCCAGCAAAATCAGGAAAATCTGCCCACAGTGTAGCTTAATTGTAATGAATTTTAACATTTCGGTACTGAGAGATTCATCAGGTTATCTTGATGAATGTGTTGGCCTTGACATCACTTCAGCACTACATAAAATCTGGTTTCTCCGCTGTCCCTAAAAGGTTACAGTGTACTGCAGGGCTGAAGTGACAGCTCGGACTCGTCCCCGGCTGGTGAGCAGGAGAATCTTTTGGTGTGTTTGGCTGAGGGAGTCTACAGCTAATAGAGTTATTTGTCCGATTGTTATATGTTTTTGACATTGCACATTAGAAGCGTTGGGGGGAGACTATGATAAAACGTAAAATAGCAAGTTCCTGTTTCCTGGTGAATAATGCTTTGCAACTGCATCCCTGTCCAATAACATCCCAACATCTTCACCACATACAGCTGTTCCAAAGTTGTTCAAAGGAAATCACATGGTGATCCAGCTAGGAGCATTTAGGACCTTAAAAAATGTTTCATTTTTTCTGGTGCCACTGCAACTGAATACTGGCATGTAAATGAGTTCAGGGTGGGATTAATCCCTCAGGAACAGCGCCAGGCTTGGAAGCCAGTTTTCGTGGTGGCCAAACCATGTAATTACATCCTTATGATGTACTGCGGCCTAAAACTTTTCCCATAAGCTAACATTGTGAATGAGAAGAAATGTTTGTCAATTTAAAAGATCATTTTCAGGTCAATAAAGTTTCAACCTAACGAAATATCCGCCTGTGATAATACGTCATTATAAAGACTACACGGCCAACAGTTTTGTTAGTGACATCGGCTCATTGAACGCTCTCCAAAACCCATAACTTAAACATTGTAGTGCTGCTCCTGTATATTAGAAGCTCACAGAACTGACAAGTTCTATTTTAACAATAATTTGTAGGTTGTCAATATGAGGAGATTTATTGTAATTTTCATCTTTTTTACCAACTTTTTTTAGCCCAGTCGACGGCCGTGTTGGTGTTAGTGATGTGTGTTGAGTGAGACGATGTAGTTCACTGAGCACTATAACACAAAACTACATTAAACTGACTGCAGTCATATGTGTAATTCATGACATCACCCCCATCTGTATAAAACATAAATCAGGATAAAACCCCATCTGTCTCTCTCCTAATTCACTGCCATACAAAGTTTTTCTGAAATAAGGTCCCATGAGGTTCACCAGATGGGGCATAACTTTAGCTCTGTATGCAAGGAAATCCCCCGAAACAAACAATAAATTCAGAGCTGCCAACTTCCTGTGGGTTCAGGTCATGGCACCATCAAGCTTTTTTGTTGGTCTCAGTGGCGGTTCTAGACCAGTTTTTATAGGGGGGCCAGGTCGGGGCCAGCTTTTTTGTTAGGGGGCACATACAACCCGGGAAAAAAAGATACATCTCTCATTCAGACAAAACAGTGTTTACAATTTCAGCAATTTTGATTTGGTAGTAAACTGCTGAGACACTTTATTTCTGCCTTTCCCTTCAAAACAAAATCATTGCAAGAAATCTGTCATTGTATTATTGATGCAGACTCCCTGTCATGGGGGCCACAGGGGGGTCCAGACTCAGAGTTACGGGGGAACTGGCCCCTGTTGGCCCCCCCCCCAGAACCGCCCCTGGTTGGTCTAGGCGCCAAAAAGCAACCAAGGCTTTATTTGGGATTGAATATGAGTCAAACCTTCGTGTGAAAGCATAATTAGGACGAAAGAGGCACTTTTAAGATTTACCGTAATTTCGGTTTCGGGCACGTTAATTTTGAATGAGAGTGCATGGGGCATGATATGCTAGCAACAAAATCGCTATTTTTAGAACACTAAGAAGGCTCGACACAACATGAAACTTTGCTCGTAGCATCACCAGGGTCTCTACTCATGAACACGAGCATTGAGAACATTGTTTGCGTACACAGAGTTTATGAAAAAGAAGGTTTTTGAACTACTCACGTTGGCTGCGTTGCCATCAGGCAGGCAAACAGTGTCGATACCTGATTGTGACCTGACAGGCAGGAGAGTAATGGTGAACCGCTCCTCAAGCCTGCCTGTCAGATCACACTCAGGGATCGACACTTTTTGCCTGCCGTGACCGCAACGCGCAGGAGCTGAAGCAGCTAATGTGAGTAGTTCAAAAACCTTCTTTTTCATAAACTCTGTGTACATAAACAATGTTCTACCGAAACTACGGTAAATCTTAAAAGTGCCTCCTTCGTCCTAATTATGCTTTCACACGAAGGTTTGACTCATGTTCAATCCCAAATAAAGCCTTGGTTGCTTTTTGGCGAGAGTTTCGCTTTAAATGGAGGTGAAAGTAGTCCCCGGCTTCATTTTAAGAGGTGCTAGAGAGCTGTTTTGTCGCGCCAATTGCTGAAAACCATGAAAGACACTTTTAAATTCATGCAAAGTGAATTAGTTTTTGAGCATGTTTCAGCTGGTGCTCTGGCCCTGAATATTGTGATATTATTCAAAGGCTGTATGGCCCAGTGCCATCTAAATTTCATAGGAGTCAATTCCGAATTTATTTTGGCATATAATTCACATAATTTATATAAATTATTGTCCAATTAGTTTCACACTTGTCTACTTTTGCAAGCTTATACACACACAGACACTCATACACACACATACACACACACACACACACACACTTCTGAGTCCATGGATGGTTGCCAACTAAACCATATATAAAGTCTTAACACTCTCTAGTCTAAGTGCATTGACTCAGGTAAGTTCTGTGCAGTCATGTGGTTTTAAATGTGTAACAGTAAAGTTTAAAGAAGCATTGAACCAACAATGTTACCTTTATATTAGATATTCATGTTGCCTTGAAAGCTTTGATCTGTACTGAACTTTGTGCTGTATCCTGACACGCCTGATACTTAAACTGTGTAAGCCATATTTTAACCAGCATGGCTTAACTGGTATTGTACAGAATGCACAAAAAATAATGTTTTACTGCTGTATTTTCTTTGTAAATGTTTGACTTGATTCTTTTCAATGTTTTTTTCTCGACATTTTACATTTTACATTCTCTTTCGCATTCCCAGAACACAACTTGGAGTCTGCTGGATGAAGCAATAAGAAGAACAAGTTTGGATTAAAAACAATGTTAAGTTTTATTCTCTAAAAATGCTTGATAGGTGTTTAACAACAATATATGATTAATTTCAAAAGATTGATGATCTAATCAAATGATTAACTTCATATCAAATGTAGGTATGAGATACTTTTCAATTCATGATCAGCTTGTTTTGTCATCATAGCTTTAAAAGGATGCAGAACACATTAAATGAAAAATGACACAGAACACCTCATGATCGTTATGATCCTACATGTTAACTGCTAAATACTAAATGTATTCACTTCAATTTCAAATAACAATACATTCAATTTTCATCTTTTAAGTTGATGCACTGAACCAGGGCCTGAGGTGAGTCCCTCTTTATGTTACCGTTACCAGAAATGAATGTTTACAACTTTCACCTCACAACAACCAACAGCTGCTGCAAATTTTTTAGTAGTACAAATCAATGAGTGCGGTTTATAATTTGAGTATCTATGAATGATAAAGAAATACAATATGATTACAAACAAATGCTGGTAACTCTCATGATCCAGTTTGAAAAGTGTTTAACCTAGTCTCACTATTGATGCCCACTGCCACACAACATAATGTTAAGAAATGAGAAGTAATGCTGTAATGCAATATGACAATGATGTACAGAGGAGTGTGTTTCAATTTTTAACCATATTTTGACAATTAACATTTTTGAATGTGCAATGCAAACCTATTTAGAAATTATTCAAAAAGGTTTTTCATTATTTTAACAAATGTCATGTCGGTATTTTCATTATAATATTGATTAGAATAATAAACATGTATCTAAAAATGTAAAAGAAGTATTTAATTATATAAAATAAGTGCTTATAATAATGTCTATAATTATTATCAATAATTAATTTAATATGTTTCCTTTTATTCGATCTTTAGCCGTCAAGACATGAACGTGTCATTGGCCAATGTGACCGTGGTTATAGAGTATCGGGACTCCTTCGCCAAAGCTGTGACCAAGAATGTGATTGTTGTGGTTCTCAGCATCTCCATCAACTACATCAATGCAGGCCTCATTCAAACCTTTTGCAAACACCAGGTACTACTTTTCTTTAATTACTACTAATAATACACTGATAAATATATGTTTACATTAAATACGTTTTTCTTTAAAAGTGTGTGTTTTCATAAAGCTGGGCTGTCTATGCGGTGAAAGATGCAATTACTTTTGAAATTGGTGATCTATAACTATTTTTAAGCTTAAAAAATAAACACACCAGCTGGTGGGCGATGTACTGCGAGTTGGATGGTGCTTCTAACATCTGTATTTGACAACCTGAGATTGAGACTCAACTATCTTTTTCAGAAATAGTCTAAAAGTTAGCCTACACTGTGTTGGCTTAATTGTCCAACTTTAAGCAACATTAAGATAATATAAGATATAAATAAACTTTTGATCCCTCCCCTGGCATATACACCTGTAATAGCAGGAGTCTAGGAGCTTTTAATTTTTGAGTTTTTTGCTCCTTCACTGCTTGGTCATGTATTACTCTGTGTGTGGACTTTAAATGATTAAATAAAAATGGGCGGGTTCCCCTGAGGTGCAGACACAGTCGCGTGACATATCTTGCACAATATCTTCGTTTGTTCCAAGTCAGACTCCTCCGAAAATTTTAGGGCAGGGCCGGAGCGGAGCGGAGTGCACAGGTGGAGATGGAAGGGTTTGCTGCATTTTACCACACAAGACACGGTGTTCGGCAGAATGATCGTTTTATTACGATTATCTTGTTTACATGATCTAGGAAAGCCAAATTCAAATCGAAATTGAAATTCAATTAATCGCCCTGACCTACAATAGAGGAACAGAAATATAGAATAAAATAATAATGCCATTGCACACGATAATTGCACTTGAAATTGTAATACACATATGGTGTGTAGTAATATATTAAATAAGAAGTATTATAAACACGAATAAATTTGCCAGATTTGCTAGAAACGCTGATGTATGTGCATTATGAAATGAATTAATAGGATGCATCCTGAAATATGTAGTGCAAAGAAGCATAATATAGTCATTTGTGTTTTGTGAGATTTTAAAATGTGTGAGAGCAGGCTGACCACTAGTTAATCGTTCAAAGATGACGTTGTTCTCTCAGACGGATAAAAAATAAATAAATATATAGACCAAATATACTTAAGCCTCATTATACCTGTCTGTAAAGTGTATGTGTGGGAAACACTGGGTATTTCTTTCCATAATCAAATAATTTGACAGTGAGAAATGATATATGTTATGGTAAAAACTAGTGTTCACTAATGTGAACTTTATTTATTCAAGTATGCATGATTAATGCTGTTCTACGCTTGCTGTATAACTAACATTAACTTCACATCTGCCCTGCTTTTCTCCCCGCCTCCAGATCTTCAACATGAATCCTCGGTATATACTTTTCATTCACCTGGTGGTTAACGACATGATCCAAGTGACTCTGACCGTCATGCTGTTCATCATCAGCTACACCATCTACAAAATAAATGTTTCTGTCTGTTGCGTCTTTATTCTACTTGCTCTTTTCACCACTGAAAATACTCCTCTGAACCTGGCTTGCATGGCGGTCGAGTGCTACATCGCCATCTGTTTCCCCCTCCGCCATGCGCAGATCTGCACCATCAAAAGAACGTTAATGCTGATTGGTTTAATCTGGGCGACAAGTTTGTTGTCTGTGCTTCCTGATCTGTTCATAACCTTGGCCATGCAACCAGTGGACTTCTATCATTCCCGAGTCTTCTGCCTCAGGGAAACTGCCTTTCCAAACCCCCATATTGTCAAGAAAAGGGACATTACCTATATTGTGTATCTGGTTATAGTCTGGTTGGTTATCTTTTACACATACTTTAGAATTCTGTTCACTGCACAAACGGCTAGCAAGGATGCTAAAAAAGCCAGAAACACAATCATCCTCCATGGTTTTCAGGTGCTGTTGTGTATGGCGATATATGCAGAACCCCTGTTAAAACAAGCTCTGTATGAGTGGTTTCCAAAGAATTATCCAGACTCCTTGTTCGCATGTTACATCATTGCACAGATGCTGCCAAGATCAATTAGTTCAATCATCTATGGCATAAGAGACAAGACTTTCAGGAGGTACCTGAAAAGGCATCTGTTTTGTAAGGTGAGCCCACAGTAAGCATTAATGTTAACTTTAATGTCCTCTTCAGGAGTCAGAAAAGTGAACGCTGACAATCTTTATATCATATCATTCTGCCAATATTTACCATTTCTCACATCACAGCCAAGGTGCACTATACTGTGTAGTACCTAATCTAAATTGCAGAACAGAATACAAAAATAGGTCTACATGCAATTGTCATCAATTCAGTTATTCCAATTCTATCAAGTAATATCGAATTAATATATCTCCGCAAAAATAAATCCCCATTTTCCACTAGCAAGCAGCAACAGTGATATCGGCCGATGAATCAACTCTCTGCTTTTGTTGCTCCAAACCTTCAAAAATCCACCATTAGTTGACCTCTCATCAAAATATCAACCAATTCAGCAGGAGTAACAAAGAACTTGTCATCCTTGTATGGACTTTCGAACATGCCAAAGTAGAGTTTGTACATGAGGCCTTCAGTTTACCACCTTTGTTATTGTGCAAATGCAAATTTGCATCTTTTTAAATTGTAGTGTCATTACAATACCAAATCAATGCGTGCGTGCACACACACACACACACACACACACACACACACACACACACACACACACACACACACTATACCCATGCATGTTCACCTCAACATGCATTCACACACCAGAGATTATCTGTCACAGCATCACATATAAACTCTGAGACTGTCTTCAAACATACTGTTGGTGTTGTGGTCTGAACACAACACATTCCACCTGCAGGAAACTATGTCATACTTTGAACTGTGTTCTGAATCGACAGATATTTGATAACTATTGTGGAGGTTCAATGTGAATCTTTTTTTACCTGCTGATTACTTGTTTGTTACACTTTCTTATATTTGGAAAGCCTGGGTTGTCTCTGGTTTTTGAAGAACCATTTTAAATCTGTTCATTGCAAGAATTTTTGTTCTGAACTGAAACATCACCATCTTTTACACTTACTTCTGAATTCTGGTGGCTGCAAAAAGAGGTTTCAAAGATATTAAAATAGCCAGAGACACAATCATCCACGGGTTTCAGTTGCTGCTTTGTATGGCTTCGTATGCGACCCCCAGGTTCAACGATGTTCTGAGGCAATGGTTCCCTATGAATCAAACAGACACCTTGTTTGCATGTTACATCATTGCACAGATCCTGCCAAGATCACTTAGTCCAATCATCTATGGCATAAGAGACAAGACTTTCAGAAGGTACCTGAAAACTATTCTGTTTTTGAAAGTGAACCCGCAGTAAGCATCAGATCATGGGTAAAAGAATAGATTGTTTGCCAATGACTCCAGATATGACCGCTTGACAACAACAGGAGAACAGGACAAAAGCATGATTAATGTTAGTTTGGTTGATGGAGACGTCAAAGCCTTTGGATAGCTCTTGAACAAGATCACGTTTAGGGTTGAAAAAAAAGCACTTTTTCTGCGCAACTTAGATCATGTACATAAGTTACTTAACTCACTTCACATATGTAAGTTAAGTATGATACATATGTTAACTTTGTATGTTCGTTAAAATAAGTCCGAGTTGAATTTTGGTTTCGCGTAGGACACCAACAGAGGTCTCCTGGGTGAATGTTCTGTGTTTGACCCATCCATCCATCCCAAACTTGTCCATATGCAGATTTTGTCATTCTCTCTTACATCTACTGACTTTCTCCTTGGTTTCAGTCAGAATTGCTAGGGCCTCTTAAAATTGTCAGCGGACAATAAACAATGACTTATATGGCTGTTTTTTTCTCATGCCAAAAAAAAGCATGAGTTTATACTTATAAAAGTTTATAATTACACAAGTTATGATGGTAAGAAAAAGGGCTGGGAATCAAACATCAGTACTTTTTTGCTACCGACCAAAATGTACAGTGAGTCACAAATTGCTGATAACAGACAGCATTGAATGCTTGCCCATAGTCCTGATTGTTATTTGCTCTTTCTTATAAGTTATTCCAATTGATTTTGGTTTAGGTAATGTTCTACAGACACAGGCTTGTTTGTGGTATACTTTTCAATTGTCTATGTATGATTGTTCAATGTTTAAAAGATATGTTTCTGATCAGTTCAAGGCAACAAGATAACTCAGATTATGTGTTGTTATTTGGCATCATTATCACCTTTTTTTTAAAAAACAATAGGTTACGCAGCTTGGGGCAAAATATCAACAAGATTCGGCTCAGTGATATCAAATTCCTTTTTTTGTAAGTGTTCTGCTTATGTGTTGAAATAATATTTATCTTTCTAATATACAGCTCAATCACAAAATGACACAAATGTATGGACTTTCAAACGTGTCACTGCTGTGTTTGTACATGAGGTTTCTGCTTTGAAGTCTAGTTTTCCACATTCATCACAATGCAAATGCAGATTTGTGTCTTTTAAAAAATTCACATTTGTGTTCACACAAAACAACAAAAAGAATAAGAGGTAAAGATGATTCAATGTATGAACACACACTACACATGCAAGGTCATCATGCATTCACACACCAGGGATTATCCGTCACAGCAGCACATATAAACTCTGAGATTGTCTTTAGACATATTGTTGGTGTCCTGGTCCAAACGCATTAACTAAGGTAAATTACACCCACAAGAAACTATGTGATCCTTTGAACTGTGTTCTGAATGGACAGATATTTTATTAGTATGATAGAAGTTCAATGTGAGTCTTTTTTACCTGCTGGCTTTTTTTATTTTCATTTCCAAGAGTAACGTTTTTACATTTGTTTTTTGGAACCCTGATGAAGAACGAGTGTCGAAACATTTTTGTCTTTTTTAATGACTAGCCTTTAAATTATTCAGCCATGATAATGGACTGATATTTTCGATTGTTTTAATTCTCTGAATTCCCTGAGTCCTTGTTTGTTACACTTTCTTATATTTGGAAAGCCTGGGTTGTCTCTGGTTTTTGAAGAACCATTTTAAATCTGTTCAGTGCAAGGATATTTGTTCTGAACTGAAACATGGACAGTCTGAAAGTCATGACTCCTTAACATTGAGACTTTTTGAGGGTTTTGAAAGTGTTCAGACTACTATCTTACTTTACTTTAATAATCATATCTCGATCTTATGACTTTAAATTCATTCATATCAATTGAAAGATCATATATATTTGTTTTTTTCAAACAGTGCTCTGATCCTCTGACTGAACTGATCTTAGTGACTTTGTTCTCATGTTTTTACTGAGAAACATTTTGACCTCATTTAAAGAAAATCTATTTCTATAATCTATATCTACATTTGTTGAAAGCTGAAACACAGCCCATAACTTTTAAACCAAGGCCAGATGTAGGCCTATTATTTAAGCTTTTGATATGATATTATGAAGCACCAATACATGATGAGCAAAGAACAAGTTCTTTTAGCCTTAAGAACTAGAAGTAAATACTATTATAAATGCATCACCCTCCTGTCTTTGTCTCTGTGTCCCTGTCTTTGTTGTAGATATAATTATGTGTTAAGGAATCAGTTCAGAACGATTGTTTAAGACACTTATCCACCAGTTAGTAATGAAACAATTTGAGAATGTGAAATTTATGAAGAAACATGAGTAGGCTATAGGTTATCATGTAAATTACAGTGTATAATATTATTTTGTATTGAGTGAAAATAACTACATTTTAGCATCATTATCATTCTCAGATTTATCTTGTGTTTTGATCTACTGTAAGATTGGCTATCAATATTTAAATATGCACGTAGGTATTCACAAAAAAGAAAGAAAAAAAGAGTAGAGCAACCTAAAGATTTACAAGTTATTGATGATTACTAATTATAATGTGTACTGGTGGTGACTTGCTGTCATTTGTTCTGAATTAATTTTGCTGTTATATAAATTTGATACAATATCTAAAAAGTATCTTAAGTTATTAGCTGCACCTTCTTTTAGTTTAAATGTTTCTGATCTTCAGAAAGTTCTCCACAAAATGGAGTGTTAAAATCAGTGTTGTCTCATGAGGTCATTTCCTATAACCTATAATCACTGCAATTATTTTCTTTGAACTGAAAAATAATGATTATTCTTTTCTCTTCAGTTTTGAAGAGATGAACGCCTCATCTGCCAACGTGACAGTGGTTTTACAGTATCGAGACTCCTTCACTAAAGCTGTGATCAAGAATGTGATCGTTGTGGTTCTCGGGATCTCCATCAACTACATCAATGCAAGCCTCATTCACACCTTCAGCAAACACCAGGTCGAGTATTCCTCCACCTTGCATAGAGCTTATGTTAGCAGATGTATTGTTGGGTGGAACATGGTTTGCTTTGTTATGTCCTGATCAGGAGAATGTGATGTACTGCGATTAACAGTTGCAGGGACAAGTTGACTTAATGATTTTCATTTGATAATACACAGTTTTAGAGTTGTTATGTCTGTAAGTCACTTCACCTCGGCCCTCAGACTTTTTCTCACACCCTGTCTGCCTTTGTTCCCACCCTCTAGATCTTCTACACAAATCCTCGGTATATACTTTTCATTCACCTGGTGGTCAACGACATGATCCAAGTGACCCTGACCGTCGTGATGTTTGTCATCAGCTACACCATCTACAAAATAAATGTCTCTGTCTGTTGCGTCTTCATCCTGCTTGTTGTTTTCACCACTGAAAACACTCCTCTGAACCTGGCATGCATGGCGGTCGAGTGCTACATCGCCATCTGCATCCCCCTTCAGCACGTGCAGATCTGCACCGTCAAGAGAACGTTAATGCTGATTGGTTTAATCTGGTTGACAACCGCGTTTTCTGGTCTGTCTGATCTCTTCATCACTTTTGCCACACAGCCACTGGGCTTCTTTTATTCTCGAGTGTTCTGCCTCAGAAACAGTGTCTTCCCACATCCCATCATCACCAAGAAGAATGACAACACATATTTAGTATTTCTAATTATAGTTTGGATCACCATCTTTTATACTTACTTCAAGATCCTCTTCACTGCAAAAACAGCTAGCAAAAATGCCAAGAAAGCCAGAAACACAATCTTCCTCCATGGGTTTCAGCTGCTGCTTTGTATGGCTTCATATGTGACCCCCATGTTCCAAGATGTTCTACGGCAATGGTTCCCGAAGAATTTTACAGACTCCCTCTTCGCCACCTATATTGCAGTACAGATGCTCCCACGATCTATCAGTCCATTTATCTATGGCCTACGAGACAATACTTTCAGGAAGTACCTGAAAAGGTTCTGTTGTGTAAAGTGAGCACTAATGCAATAACAAATGCTCAATGAAAACTATGTTTCTGATCAGTTCAAGGCAACAAGATAACTCAGAGTGTGTGTTGTTATTTGGCACCATTATAACCCTTTTTTTAAACAATAGGTTATGCAGCTCTGGGCAAAATTTCAACGAGATCCAGCTCAGAGATATGAAATTCCTTTTGTTGTAAGTGTTGTGGTTATGTGTTGAAATAATATTTATATTTTTAATATACCATTGGTATTTCTGTATAAATGTTTTCAATTTTATTTTTTATAGTGATGATTACAGCTCAATCACAAAATGTCACACATATATGGACTTTCAAACGTGCCAGTTCTGTGTTCGTACATGACGCCTCTGCTTTGAAGTCTAGTTTTCCACGTTCATCACAGTGCAAATGCAGATTTGCGTCTTTTTGAAAATTCACATTTGTGTTCACACAAAACAACAAAAAAAATAAGAGTGAAAGATGATTAAATGTATGAACACACACACACACACACACACACTACACATGCAAGGTCACCATGCATTCACACACCAGGGATTATCCGTCACAGCATCACATATAAACTCTGAGATTGTCTTTCGACATATTGTTGGTGTCCTGGTCCAAACGCATTAAGTAAGGTAAATTACACCCACAAGAATCTACGTGATCCTTTGAACTGTGTTCTGAATGGACTTAAGGTACGCACCAAGAAAAAAGCAAAGGAAAAATTATTTCTTTGCATTTTTTATTCAATTATGATAACAGTAACAACAATCAATAGTTTTTTTTTAATTAGACCCTACAGTATTTCAGATATAGTCCTCTACCAAACGGTTGAGACGTCTGTTCAAGTCACATTAAGTGCAATTTCTTGACCAATAATGCTACTGATGGCTCCAAACACATCAAGTGTGTGTGTGTGTGTGTGTGTACTGTATGTGTGCTGGTGCTAAACTTCACACAAGATTTGATTCGAACTTTTTCGTTGTTTTTTTTTTTTATTTTAATGTCAGTGGGAGAAAAAGAAAACCTCCACTAAGCTCTACAGACACTGTTATGAATATGGTCAGACTACTTTAAACTTTGCAATAAGGTCTTCTTTATAGAGTTTTAAAGACGATATAAAACAAATATAACAAATATTTTTGGTGGTCATGCAACAGCACAAATTGGTTTTGGTGGTGATGCAAGGTTTTGACCTGCGAGTTTTGAGAGTTTTGAGATTTGTGACATTTAGCGTGTTTGGAGTGTATAGTTAGTGTGTTATATAGTGTTTACTGTGCAGTGGAGTCGTTTTTTTTTGTTTAATGAGTCAAAAAAATGAGGAGACGGCTGAATGTGGAGCAGGCAGGAAGGAGCTGAGGGAGACCTGAGCCTGAGGCATTGCCTGCATTTAAATGTAAATAGTTACATACAACTTTGTAAATTCTAAAAACATATGCACAAATTTAGCAAACAACAATTTATATTTGCATTACAAGTAATAAAAATGGTTCGTTAAGCATATTTGTGGTTTTCACAGTGAAAAAACTAACATTTTCCTACTCGGATTTTATGTTTTTTTGTGATTTTAGGTCCATTGTGTTAATACATATGGAGGACCAAACCTTACATAAGTATAAATAAATTAATAAATAAATAAATACATGCATAAATAAATACATAAATAGATACATAAATACATAAATAAATGCTGAAATAAATAAATAAATGTATACATAAATAAATGCTGAAATAAATACATGCATAAATAAATGAATAAATAAATAAATGCTGAAATAAATGTATAAATAAATAAATAAAAGTATAAATAAAAGAACAAATGCTTTTTATTTATTCATACATTTCTGTTCACCTACATTTATTTATTTCTGTATTTCTGTATTTCTGTTCACCTACATATATTTATTTCTGTATTTCTGTGTCCATATGTAAATGAGGAGGTAGGAGGTCCTAACCTCAGTCAAGAGCATGATTGGTTACAGGAGTGTGCACGATGAGGGTCTACTACTTCTGCCTTACTAGCAGCGCTGATTCCTGTACACTGTACAGGAATGTTGCTGGCTACCAGCAAGCCCGCTCAGCTAACTGTTAGCTGCAGTTGTTGACATTTGTTCATGTAGCTCTGGTTTAGTTATGAATTTGACTGGCGTTCATTTTAACTTGCGAGGGTCCCAGGTGTGCTGGTGGTGTGGTTTGAGAATCCCGTCTGGAGAGAGAGGGGTCCTCAGCCAGGAAAAACATTCTGCTCATTGCTCCAAGTCATGTATATGTGTATTCTAGACGAGCGCTACAGAGCAAAAATCGTCCAAAAGTGCACGTTGTCGGTCTCATATCTTTGTTGTGAATGTCTGTACTCTCAAATAACTCAACAGGCTGAGGCATTTGTTCACGCCGAGCGGCTCAAGAGCGGAGTGGAGACCCCTTTTAGCTCTTATGTTAGCTGTTAGCTGCTCGCTGTAGCGCAACGTCCAGGCTACCTTGTGACACCGGTTACCATCGGGTATTTTTCATTCCGCACTGTTCAAATGGTCGCTTAAAGCCATCGTTCCGAGCCGCATACATCGTTATTAAGCTGAAGCAAAGTCGGTGTGAAAACTGTACACCGTCATACAGCCTGCTGGTCAAACAGTCTGCAGAGTACGTTGACATCCAGCCCGAGCTCAGCGTGAGGTCAATCAGCTGTGACAAATCGTGAGACGTCCAGATCAACCTGTGATACAAACACCAGTAGCGACAATGGTTCATAGGAAAGCCCAGACATGTATCTCACTCTCGGTGGTAACATGCGTCAACAGTTAACCTGGACGCTATGCTCTTAGTGCTACAGCGAGCAGCTAACTGCTAACAACTACCTGCTAACAGCGGTGCCCACGCCACTCTCGAGCCGCTCGGCATGAACAAATGCTTAATACTGTTCCACACATGAGTTGTTTAAGAGTACAGAGATTCACAACAAAGATATGAGACCGACAACACGCACTTTTGGACGATTTGTGCTCTGTAGCGCTCGCCTAGAATACACGTATACATGACTTGGAGCGATGAGCAGAATGTTTTTCCTGGTTAGTGGACATGGCTCTCCAGACAGGATTCTTAAACCACACCACCAGCACATCTGGGACCCTCGCAAGTTAAAATGAACGCCAGTTAACCTGTCACACTGGTCGAGGCCATTAAGCTAAGTGGAGCTGTTTTACAACGTTACAGAGAGCGAGGCTTGTGATCAGGAATCGTTTGCTTTTGTCTGGCTCTCCGATTTGACCAATCATGCTCTTGACTGAGGTTAGGAACTCCTACCTCCTCATTTACATATGGACACAGAAATACAGAAATAAATATATGTAGGTGAACAGAAATACAGAAATACAGAAATAAATAAATGTAGGTGAACAGAAATAAAGAAATAAATAAATGTAGGTGAACAGAAATGTATAAATAAATAAAAAGCATTTATTCTTTTATTTATACTTTTATTTATTCATTTACACATTTATTTCAGCATTTATTTATTTATTCATTTATTTATGCATGTATTTAGTTCAGCATTTATTTATTTATACATTTATTTATTTATTTCAGCATTTATTTATGTATTTATTTATTTATGTATTTATTTATGCATTTAAGCACTTATTTATTCATTTATTTATTTATACTTATGTCAGATTTGGTCCTCCATAGACACAACTGTGACGACGCTTACTTAAAATAGCTCTCAAAAATGTTTGATGCATCAAAATGACTGAATGAAACTAATAAAAACAAAACAACTTTGAGAAATGACAAATCTTCTCTGTAACTAAGTTGTCAACAGTTGTTGTTCTGGTCAATGTACAGCAGCCTCATGAGGCAATGTGACATGAGTAGGAGTCTACCGATATGTTTTTTCAGGGCCAATACCAATACCGATTATTCAAAATCAAGGAGACTGAAAAACAATATTTCTTTCACAGTAACCATTAAAGTCTTTGTGTCAAAATTTCAAACAACCAGGGCTGATAATTGGACTACCCCTACACAGTACCCGTACAGTATCAAGTCATTAAGTATAACTTGGTATAGCCATCCCAACCTGTTCTACTTAAAGGGGTATTCCGGTGTAAGTTTAATCCATGGTCTAACACACCGTGACACCGAGTAAGACCCCCCTCGAGAGTTTAAGTTTGCAGTAGAGTTCCGCAGCTCAAGGATGAAAATGTATGATTATGACTCCATGGAAATGCAATTAAAGTTCATATGTGTCTTACCTGCCAGTTTATCGAGAGCGGACAGGGAAAAGAACGGAATTGAGCATTTCTAACTGCACTCAGTAATTGATTGCTGGGACCCTATTTGTACTGTTGCTTTAGTTTGGTGCTGTTCTGAGCCTTATTTGTGGCTTTTTGATTATGGTTTCATCTTGGATGCATATACTGAATACTAAATTAAGCTGGGCTAGCTTGCTATGTAGTAGAGACGGAGTTGACTGCACTTGGAGAAGTCTCCAAGGATTTGGAAATGCCGGCACCAGGGATGTAAAAATCTCAACCTATGGGAAGGACTGACTACATGTCACCTATTCGGCAGGACTTATGCATCATTAATATAAACCTATGACTATGATTTCTGACTCATTTTATCACTGGTGAGGTGGTTATTGCAGTGTACGATCTGAGGTAGGAAAGAAAAATCAGTTAAGTATTTTATTATGATGTTAATATTATTGAAATTCTTTTGAGCTGTTTGTGCATATCATGCTGAACCCCAGAACCCCAATAATTTTTTTGCTTAAATGAGTTTGAGTATGTGTTTTACAGAGTGTAATTTTCAATATATTTTTTTAACAGTTAATTCATCATAACAGTACATTCATATCCTGTCTTCTAGCATTTTAACCTTATTTTGAGCCTGGGGAAGAAAAAATACAATTTTAGGATCATCAGAAAGATTTTTACTCTAACTATATGATCAATTGCTCGTTGAGGAAAGTGTGACAGTGTAAAAGTCAGCTGTTATGACACTTTAACTTTTAATTATTGTGTGACTCTTGGTATCAAAGTAAATAATCTCTTTAATCCTGTAAAATATTTAAGTCCCACAAAAATACAACAGTTTTTGGATGGATACATTTATTGTTGAATACTTTGCCTACGAATAGAAAAGCCAAGTTAATTGGTTGTTGGTTTGCTTTACTCTCTACCAAAGTGTTATCATGGGTTAGGTGGATATTAACAATTTAAATCTGCTGTGTACCTAAAAATGTGTGACAGAGGCCTGCAAGATCCACAAATCAGCTCTATGAATTCCTCATCTTATGGCCTTAACGTGTCAAGTACTCTTAGACAACGAGACTCTTACAGCACAGCTGTGGCCAAAAATGTGATTGTTCTGTCTCTTGGCCTCACTATCAACTATATCAATGGTACCCTAATTCACACCTTAAGAAAACACCAGGTGAGAATGCTTTATCATTGTTATAACAATTATAATCGTTATTGTCAATATTAGTTTTAATGTCAATTGTCATTACTGTTATTATCATCAGAAGAACACCACAGATACTGGAATTGAAGTTTATATGTGTTAAGCTAAGAACTGGTACCATAACACTGATGACTGAGGGAAGTAGAGAAAAAGGTTTTAGAAAGACAGCATTTTTGTGGTTCAGGCTAGAGTAGAGATATGGAAAAAGCATGGTCATTAAGACATAAAAGGATATTTCAGTCATGGAAGGTGAATGTTTTATAATGATCTGTTGAATATGTGAAACTGTATCAGGACAAAAAGGATTTTATTGAGGATTGCTGTCTTGTATATTTTAAGCCCATAGGGGTTGGGTATCATATTATGAAGGACACTCAAACAAAATCAATTAATGAATCAATCATGGTTTAACAATCTCCCCTTTCTTTTCATCTCCTCAGATATTTTACTTGAATCCCCGTTACCTCCTTTTCATCCACCTGGTTGTGAACGATATGATCCAGCTTACTACAACAATAACTCTGTTCCTTTCAAGTTATATTTTTCACAAACTTAATGCTTCACTTTGTCTCATCATCATTACGTTTGCTGTCTTCACCACCCTCAACACTCCATTAAATTTAGCTGTTATGGCCGTTGAGTGCTATATCGCTATTTGTCATCCACTCCGACACGCCGAGTTGTGTACGATCAAAAGAACATATTTTCTGATTAGTTGGATTTGGGCCTTGAGTGCAGTCTCGGCCCTGCCCGATGTGTTCATTCTTATTGCAACAGAGCCTGCACAGATATTTTATACCGCAATTTACTGTGAAAAGGATAACCTGTTCCAACACCCTATACACCTGAAAAAGAGGGATGTCTCCTACATTGTTTACGTCATCGGTGTTGGACTCACTCTCTTCTACACTTACTTCAACATTTTCTTTGCTGCTAAAGAAGCTAAAGTTGCTAAATCAGCTGATGGAGACACAAAGAAGGCTATGAATACAATCCTGCTGCATGGCTTTCAGTTGTTGTTGTGTATGTTAACCTATGTAGCCCCCCAGTTACATAGGGTAATGTTTTACTGGTTTCCTAAACATTATTTACATGCAATCTTTGTTAACTACATCATCATCCAGATATTTCCAAGGTTTGTCAGTCCTCTCGTGTATGGGCTACGAGACAAGACACTTAGACAGCATTTGAAGAAGTACCTGCTGTGTACAGTGAGAGTGACTGTCAAACCACTGACTACAGCAAACTCAGGTTGATGTTGGCTTGCTAGTTACATTGAAAAGAATGTGGAGTGTTATTTACTTGGGAAAACCTAGGAAAGTTTTTGCACTTAGAAATTGTAAGTAAATCCTACAAGGGCAATCATCAATTCACTTTTACTTGCAAATATAAGCTTCTTTTACTAGCCAACCTCAGGTAATTCACTGATTGTTATTAATATGGTCATTGAGTTTTACTCTCTCATTCTTTGTAAGTTTTACTTAAACTCTGACTGCTTAAAACTGAAAAATCTCACCAATGGCTTTTCACAGTGTTTTTAAATACTTTTATTTATGGACTATATTTCAGTAACATATACACAACATTTTAAGATATTTTTTCGTGCAGTTTAAATTGCCTAAATTTGTTCTTGATGTTTTTGTTTATTGAAACAATGACTTTTATACGGAGCCCCTTAAGGGACATGGGGAAAAAAAAAAATGATGGGTGAAAAAAAAAAAAAAGATGTCATTTTTGCGGGATCTCGCAAAGGTTTTGCGAGATCTCGCAAAAAGTTTTGCGGGATCTCGCAAAGGTTTTGCGAGATCTCGCAAACGTTTTGCAGGATCTCGCAAACGTTTTGCAGGATCTCGCAAAGATTTTTTGCAAGATCTCGCAAAACCTTTGCGAGATCTCGCAAAGACAATTCTCATCTTTAGCTGACAGGAACTCAAAATAATGACTATATTTCCAGCTAGAAAATGCGCATCTCTCTCCTCCCTTCATTGTTGTTTGCGTTTGTATCGCTGCGTGGTGTTACACGTGAGTTGTGCTCATGCTGAAAACATGAATTGTGGCACACGTGACATCACTCCCCGAGTCAGGAAGAAAGCAGAACTATATATTTTTACTAAGGAAAATGACAGAAATAATGATAAGTAACTTTA
The DNA here is from genome assembly GCF_900880675.1 of Sparus aurata. Classification (NCBI taxonomy): domain Eukaryota; kingdom Metazoa; phylum Chordata; class Actinopteri; order Spariformes; family Sparidae; genus Sparus; species Sparus aurata. Next base: position 3,955,696 of record NC_044192.1, on the reverse strand, counting down.
ATCTGATTACTAGTTTGTAAATGTTGACGTGTTAGATTACTCGTTAATGAAAAAAGTGGTCAGATACCGGCATCACTGCGCAGAGAGTCTTTTTTTAAGGGGTCCGGGGAAATTTCGAAAATTTTGAAAACTGGGCTGTTTAAAGATGCAATTTCAACATAGTTTGAGAAGGAAAGGAAGGCCAATCGTTGGGTCCTCATCGTCATATTTTAATCACAAATAAAGCTAATTTTCCCTCACTATAGGCCTACTGAGTATTTTTTATATATTACAGCCTATAATAAGACCTGCGCTGTGTGCATAGGCTATAAGAGCAGGTAGAACATTCCTTATTATAATTTCTTGGCTTCATTGACTATCTGCATCAGGCCTGCAGGAGGCTTTGTAGGTAATAAGAGACAAATATCGTCATTTAACATCGTCAGTAAACCCACAAACGTAATAAAAATCTGCAGCATTTAATGTTATAAACCCACAAATATAATATATTTTCCACAAACGTAAGAGCCGCCGCCTACTACAAACGTAACAAGCTATTTTCTACACATGTAATAACTATTACGTCAATGATTTATTTGTGGGGACGTGTAAATCTTTATTGTAATAACTTCCCACAAATGTAATAATACAATGAATAATGGTCGGGGTCGTTGTTTTTTGTATGTTTGCCTATACACCTACTAATACTACTGACCGTGGGCCCAAAATCCAGCTGCTGACTCTCCGCTGTCACACAGCGGACCCCTGTGACCAAAGTGTCAGCTGGACTTCAGAAGGGCCAGAATTCAAAACTACTAGAGCGGCCGTAAGCTGTCATTTGGACCGCTAGATTTAAACTCTATAATCTGTCATGTAAATACCCAACTGAGTGATGAATGCATTCATGTGTCATGATATTTAAAAAAAACAAAAAAACAACAACGAAATAACTCCAAAATTAACACGTTAAGAAGTTTAATTATACATTTATCAATATTCACATCATCGCACATAGTAAACTGTAATCATTGCATATTTACACAAGATTTTAATAGAGAAACACATAGAAAATTAACAACTAAAAGTAACTTACTTGACTCTGAAACATTTTATTTTAACACTTAATATATAATAAAACAATAATAGTAAAATAATTATCGAAAAAGCTGGAAACGAGCTGATCTAAAACAAACAAAGAGCCGTAGTGATCACTGGTCACATCTCCGCACATTACCTCCCCTCTCGTACAGTTACACACGGGCTTGTGGCATTTCAAGTGTCCGGTGTTTGGTTCCGTTTGCAGCGGACCGGCACTGCCTCCGTGTCCGTGTCAGCGAAGATGGCCAGTTGCGATCTTCTATAACATCCTCCTCGACCTGGCTGGGATCAATGCCCGCATCTTGTTCAAGGAGTGCTCAAAGTGATCGAAACGGCTCTTTTTTTTTGTTTGTTTTAGATCAGCTCGTTTCCAGCTTTTTCGATTATCATTATTTATTTTATTATATATTAAGTGTTAAAATAAAATGCTTCATAATCAAATAATTACTTTTCTTGTTCTGGGTTTTAAAGCCTTGTGCAATAATTACGGTTTACTATGAAATCGATTAATGTATAATTAAACTAGTTAAAATGTACACTTTGGTGTTATTTCGTTTTTTAAAAAAATATCATGACACAATGCATGCATTCATCACTCAGTTGGGTATTTATATGAGACATTATAGGGTGTAAATCCAGCGGTCCAAATGACCGCTTACGGCCGTTCCCTGCGCACTCGCCCGGCTGCCGGCTGCGCATAGAGATCGATGTTGTCTGTCGAGCTCGGAGGACGGCTTATTTTAGTACAAAATCGGGGTTTTGGTCCTTGTAGCTCATAGTCTATGCTATTATGGTGGGACAGAGGCATCATTTGTGTTTGAAAAACGTTTCACTTCAGATTTATTGATCATCCATTGAAGTTCGAATCTGTGAATATCTTTCCAACTTTACCGAACGACCAGCAGTGTTGCAGCTTTTGCGGGATCTCGCAAAGGTTTTGCGACATCCCGCAAAAACTCTTTGCGAGATCTCGCAAAACGTTTTGCGAGATCTCGCAAAACTTTTTGCGAGATCTCGCAAAACCTTTGCGAGATCCCGCAAAAATGACATCTTTTTTTTTTTTTTCACCCATCATTTTTTTTTTCCCCATGTCCCTTAAGGGGCTCCGTACTTTTAAAAAAATGAGGCAACTGTTTAAAAACCCATTTAATTTTCTTAAGTGAAACAATTTTGTTATCATTTACTTTAGTCGATAGAAGGATTGGCAAAGTTTTGTTAACATCCGTGTTCTTCTGCGAGTTTGAGAGACGTTTTTCCACTCAACTGCAGTGAGCGGTATCTTAGCTTCCAATATCCAAAAATACATAAATTATCAATAAAATGTCTCCATACTGCTTGTCTGAAGTAATCGAAGTGTCCTTTGCAACATCTCCATAGTTGTCAAGTACCTCAGTCCCTTCAAAACAATCAACACATCAGTGTCGGATGCACCTAAATCTTCTTCACTTGCGTGGAAGACACAAATCCTCAGGACTTGCTCAGCCTCGTCCTCTTGAGCTGCCTGTCTGCTGATATCCTGTAAAATAGTGAATCCATGTTCAGGTGCATAGTACAGCTTAACTTTTTATTTAAATTATAGACTAGTGTCAAAAATTTCAATATTCAAATACCCATTGATCCTAAACATTTGAAATAATTTCACTAAGTTTAGGAAGTTTAGAGAGTGCATCCTATATGATGATAATGTTGTTATTTGTATCTTTTGTGTATGCATTTGTGTTAGGGTCTGGAAACATATAAGCTTTGCTTATTCCACCCCCTTTTCAAACTCTTGTACTACTGTGTACTGTCTGCTGCAGAATTTGAAATAATTTTGAAATAAATTTTTCTGATACTGAAAATATTCTTGTTCCACAGTACCGATAACAGTTGAAGTTTGCACTCGCTTTTACACACACAAACAACCTGTAGTAAATCAGGCCTTATGGAACTTATGCACAACTCTAGTGATTCTTGAACTTTATTTCTTGTCTCTCATTATTGGAAACACTGGATAATACAGATGTGCATGTAGCAAACAGAGAGCAGAGGACAGAGGAGAGGGGAAGAGAGAAGGGGGAGGAAAGAGGACAGAGGAGAAGAGAGAAAATGGGAGAGGAGAGCAGAGAAGAGAGAATCAAGGAGAGTAGATTGGAAGAAAGAGGAGGGGAGAGGAGAGTAGAGGAGAAAGGATGGGGAGGAGTGAGAAAAGAACACAGGAAAGGGTAGGAGAGAGGAGAAAAGAGAAGCGAGGAGAGATAATCATTACCCCAAATTTCACTCTGTTTTTCATGTCAGGAAAATGCATTCCCACTCATGCACTGTGTAATAGGCCATATTACATCTATAAAAATATCTTTTTCGTCATCTCCAACTGAAAGAACCACCAGGATGCACTTACAATAAAGACTACTTATTGAAAGGCACCTGGAGATAGCCCTCTCTGAGATCCAGTTTTGAAAAGATGGTGGTGCCGTGAAATTGTGCTGCAAGCTCCTCAGACATCAGTAGCAGGTATCTGTCTGGGATGACTGCTTTGTTCGCCACACAGACGCGCAGAGTCCCCTGGCAACAAACACTAACACTGTAATGGACTCCAACAGGTCAATATTTGACACAGCATACCTGTGTTGGACGGCAGTGGGGGTGGACAGTGGACTGGAATGGAAGAACTTATGGTATGTACTGGCGTTAAGCAGGGAAACACTTGTGCCAGTTTCTGGCAGCATGGGCCCCCGATATAACACGGCAAATTATGGTCGGTGAACTTCAGGAGGTGTGTCCATCCAATCTGGAGGCGGCAGAGTGGCACATTTTTGCAAAGTTATTTCTTTTTTCCAAAGTTACGGCATGTTTGGTCATTAGCTGGACAGTTCTGGGTTCTGGTGGCATGTGTGCTTGATCCAAGGACGGTCTCACCAGGGAACTGATGTCTTTGCTGAACACAAACTGTCTCAATAAAACAGTCTGTGGGGCAGCAAACTGGTCTTTTAAAGTTTCACTGTCTCTGCATAGTCCACCACCATAGCCTTGTAGTTAAAACATAGAATCAAACATATATCAAGCAGGGGTCCTTACTTGTCCAGCAAAAAAACTCTAACTCTGCATCGCTCTTGAGTTCTTCCAAATCCCGCAGCTCTCTCAACCTCTGAAATGACGCTCTGATATTTAGGGAGCACTGACCAGTGCGAGAACATTGAATCTGTAGGGACTCTTATTTATATTCTCAACATTGATCGCAGTTGTGGAGGTCTGAACATACCTCCAAAATCCACAAACTCTGAATACACGTCACTTCTGGCGAAACATTTTATAATTCAACATCATTGGATGTGGGTATGGCCAGGGGACTCTATAGCACCTCCTACTGTAAATCCCCTCCTCCTACATGCACATACATTTCCAAAATTCGGTATGCATCGTGACAAACAAAAAATGTTGGGGGACCAAAACCCTCAGTACAACAGGAAGTCGGCCACATACAACAACATAAAATTTCCCATCTACACTCACACATTTAGATGATGGATGTTGCCTTTTATACGTCTATGCATCAATTCTGTTATGTATCCATAGCACCACCCACTGGACACAGGAAGTAAGCCTCATATTAATCAATCACAAGTGAGGACACCCCTCACATTACGGCAAATATTTTATTATATTTTTTCATGGGACAACACTGAAGAAATGACACTTAGATACAATGTAAAGTAATGAGTGTACAGCTGGTATGACAGTGTAAATTTGCTGTCCCCTCAAAATAACTCAACACACAGCCATTAATCTAAACCGCTGGAAACAAAAGTGAGTACACCCCTCAGTGAAAATATCCAAACTGTGCACAAAGTGTCAATATTTTGTGTGGCCACCATTTTTTTCCATCACTGCCTTAACCCTCTTGGGCATGGAGTTCACCAGAGCTTCACAGGTTGTCACTGGAATCCTCTTCCACTCCTCCATGACAACATGATGGAGCTGGTGGACCTTGCGCTCCTCCACCTTCAGTTTGAGGATGCCCCACAGATACTTAATAGGGTTTAGGTCTGGAGACAAGCTTGGCCAGTCCATCACCTTTACCCTCAGCTTCTTCAGCAAGGCAGTGGTCGTCTTGGAGGTGTGTTTCGGGTCGTTATCATGTTGGAATACTGCCCTGCTGCCCAGTTTCTGAAGGGAGGGGATCATGCTCTGCTTCAGTATGTCACAGTTCATGTTTGCATTCATGGTTCCCTCAATGAAGTGTAGCTCCCCAGTGCCAGCAGCACTCACGCAGCCCCAGACCATGACACTCCCACCATCATGCTTGTTTGCTGGCCTAGTAGCCACCACACACTCTGAACTAAATAATTTTATCTTGGTCTCATCAGACCACAGGACATAGTTCCAGTAATCCATGTCCTTAATCTGCTTGTCTTCAGCAAACTTTTTGCAGCTTTCTTGTGCATCATCTTTACAAGAGGACGACAGCCATGAAGACCAATTTGATGCAGTGTGCAGCGTATGGTCTGAGCACTGGCAGGCTGACCCCCTACCAACTTCTGCAGCAATGTTGGCAGCACTATTTTCCAAAGACAACCTCTGGATATGACACTGAGCACGGGCACTAACTTTTTTGGTCGACCATGGGAAGGCCTGTTTTAAGTGGAACCTGTCCTGTTAAACTGCTGTATGGTCTTGGCCACCGTGCTGCAGCTCAGTTTCAGGGTGTTGGCAATCTTCTTATAGCCTAGGCCATCTTTATGTGGAGCAACAATTCTTTTTTTCAATTCCTCAGGGAGTTCTTTGCCATGAGGTGCCATGTTGAACTTCCAGTGACCAGTGTGAGAGCGATAACACCAAATTTAACACACCTCCTCCCCATTCCCACCTGAGACCTTGTAACACTAACGAGTGTCAAAATAGTTGAGATCCATTTACTCCTGTCTAATATAAATACCAGTATGTACACACACACGGAGACAGTGTCAAGAAGGTTGAGAGTCATACACTCCTGTCAGACACAAATACAAGAAAGGGACATTATACTTAGTCCTGAAATGATTCTGCAATATATCAAAACTTTGCTTGCTGCATTGTGTTTGCCATAAATTCATTGGAAAGTGTTAAACCATTACATTAAAGGTGTGTTGAATTAGGAAGTGAAGAGGAAAGGGCAACATGGGGTGTCTGTGAAAAAGAGGAAGTGTTACACTCAAGGTTCTGTCTGTCATTCTGTCTCTGATGATCATTTTTGACTTAGTATTAACTTTGCAAAGTTAAAGGAGGTGTAAGGTGTAACCATGATGTATTGAAGTTTAGAGATCTAATGAAAATCAGTTAAGAAACAGTGTTGAGCTGAGGTCATGAGAAAGTGTTAAAGAACTGGTCAGGTCAACGTGAGGCCAAAAGGAAGTGTCAGAATCTGATCACGCTTTGGGCACGGACACAGACCGTGACCGAGGCATGTTGGATCATTATGAAATCGTCAGCCGTCATCAAGGGACTATTAGTCATTGAACGGAGAGATGGTGGGAAAATGTCCTAATAAGGACATAAATCCGTGCCACTGTCCAAAGCAAGAGAGAAGCGTTATGAAATCTTAATCAAGGGGTTATCAACCAGTGAATCGAGAGATGCTGAAAACATGTCCTAATAAGGACACAAAACCAAGCCAGTGTCCGAAGCAAGAGTGTATATAACCTGAGGAGCACGGACTAAAGTTCGTTCTTCCACTTGCTCAAGCCTTGAAGAAACACCTGAGACGGAGAATGTGGGCAGCCTAAACATCGCAGAAAGGACTTCAAGAAATCTTCAGCAGAAACAGACCAAGGAATTAAGAGCACAACGGATTAACCATTTTTGCCAACATGCTGTGGATTACAATTTGGATACTGGAGTACTTTTGTTCACGCTGCTGGCGTGAAGTTTGGACTTTGAGGAAGTTACAGGGCCTCCGGCTGGGTTGGTGATTTGCCTCAAGGACTTGGACTTTCAGCAGGAAGGGAAAGGCAAGCCATTGGATAGACCTGACCCTCTCCATCTCACCTAAATTTAAGTATTTCTAACCAATCTTCTTATAGCCTAGGCCATCTTTATGTGGAGCAACAATTCTTTTTTTCAATTCCTCAGGGAGTTCTTTGCCATGAGGTGCCATGTTGAACTTCCAGTGACCAGTGTGAGAGTGATAACACCAAATTTAACACACCTCCTCCCCATTCCCACCTGAGACCTTGTAACACTAACGAGTCACCTGACACTGGGAAGGGAAAATTGCTAATTGGGCCCGATTTGGACATTTTCAGTTAGGGGTGTACTCACTTTTGTTGCCAGTAGTTCAGACATTAATAGCTGTGTGTTCAGTTATTTTGAGGGGACAGTAAATTTGCACTGTTATACAAGCTGTACACTCACTACTTTACATTGTAGCAAAGTGTCATTTCTTCAGTGTTCCCCATGAAAAGATATAATTAAATATTTACAAAAATGTGAGGGATGTACTGTACATGAACAAAATTTGGTGAATTAGGTCAGTCTTCTTACTTCTTCTCTTTGACGCGGGCAATGGTAGGGCAGGTAAGAGCAGGAACTGCACCTGCGCGAGGGAGGGGCCAGCCGCGTATGCACGAGAATGATTGACACTTCTCAGACACTCCCCTTGGTTTTGAATGGTTGTGTTGATCTGGGAGCAGCGGATTCTTGCACATCAAATTAGGGCCACTGGGTGGACCCACAGATAGTGGTTTTTCACAGATATTCTACTGTCAGATCATAACGACAATTTTAGAAAATATAACAAAAAAAAAATAGTTACAGACTAAAGCTTCAAAGGAATCTGTAAAATAATATTTTCAACGCATTGCTAATGCCAATGAACTGAACACATCACTCTGGTCTGACCCCTTGTTTTTTCTTCTGATACATAATTCTGTTAAAATGAAAATAAAAAATGAATCCAGTGTGTTTTAGATTATCACTTTATTTGATCTTAACAAACCATTCATTAAAATTAAATAAACTAAACTTTTGTTCAAAAAGCTTTCTTATTGTTTGCCCAGAGAAACAGCCCAGTGCCCAGCGTCTTATGTTTTGCACTCTGCCTTTTTTGTACGGTCATTCAGAGTGCTTCAAGTGAGAGGAGATCTCAACTTTTTAGAAAGGTGCTGGTGACGTCACCATTGCCCTTTTCTTGTACTGGCCTCTGCAATAATATTTACTATATTTTTCTCACCTGTAGATCATGCCATGCAACCACATGACAGTGATCCAAAAAGACTGCTTTATGGACATGGGCCCTTGAAGCCTTCTCTTGTCTTTTATACGAGTTAGTTGTTTCTCACATTTATGAAAATTACACATAATTTAGAATCTTAATCAATCTTTTTTAACTGTAAATGATCTACGAATGAGTTCAGAGTAAAAGTGCATGATGAAAATTTATTTTTGTGTTTGGAACATTATTGGGATGTGAACAGCACTTAATAACTCATTGTTCATGTTAGAGAAGTGAGTTTGAAATGTGATATACACCATCTATAAGCATACAAGTCTGTTTTGTTGCAGGAACTTTCTGAATGTCTTGTCTCGTAGCCCATAAATTACTGGACTGATGAGCCGAGGCAGGACATGAATGAGTATTGAGACAGTAAAGCGAATGGCCAGTACCCCTCTTGGGAACAAGTATGTGAGACCTTCTAGAGTAAGACCATAAACGTAGGTGAGCATACACAGTATCAGCTGGAAGCCATGGAGGAGGACAGTGTTCCTTGCTTTCTCTGCATCTGCAGCAGCTGCTTTTGCAGCAAAAATAATCCTGAAGTATGTATAGAAAAGAGTTATCCAAACAATGACCATTAACACTATGTTGGAAATATTGCTCTTCTCTGCATGACTGGGGTGTCTGAAAACATTTTTTGACAGACAAAACACTCTAGAATGTAGGAATTCCATGGATTCTGTTGCCAGTGTGAAAAATAAATCTGTTAGGATAAACAGTGTTCCTATAACCCACGTCAGGCCGATCACAACATATGCTTTCTTTACTGTACAGATCTGGGAGTGGCGTAGAGGGAAGCATATGGCGATGTAACACTCTACTGCCATAACAGCTAGTGTTACAGGATTGTTAAGAGTGGCAGGTATACTAATCATCAGCAAAAATATACAGAAGGACACATTTAGAGTGAACACGATGTAACTCAGGACTTGAATAAGGGTGAACAAGGTCAGCAGGATAATATCATTGATTACCAGATGGATGTACAGGATGTATCGAGGGTTCATATTCAGAACCTGCAGGTAAAACAGAATTGATTAAGATATAAGAGGACAAGAAGACAAACAGTCCGACTATATGAGAATACTTATTCCTAAAGGGATGAAGTAAATATATACTCAGCATAATGATATATGTTGGCACAATGAATTTCCAGAAATGGATTCATACCTGATGTTTCCTGAATGTGTGTACCAGGACACCATTGACGTAGTTGATGGAGATGCAGAGAACCACTGTAATCACATTCTTGATTATAGCTATGTTCAAGCTGTCCCGATAGACAACTGCTGTGACATTCCTGTCAGTATTTGAAAGGCTCATGAGTCAACTAACAGGGTCCTTGAAACCTGTTTGACCAGAGACAGCTGTTTCTTAAGTCATTAGAATATGTTAATAGAACAGAATTGATCAGCAGTTTGCAAGAACAAAAATGCAAAAATAGCATAAAAAAGAACCATGTGTCATGAATACAAAGCTTCAAAATATTCAGTCAAATAAGACAATTACATTTGGACTAAAATTGTCTGTAAACAATGACTCCTGAACAAATTATCCTACCTTACCTTATCCCAACCTTGTTTATCAACAACAGTTTTATTTAATTTATGTTGGGTTATTGTTGTTTTTTCACTGATATTTACAAGAATCTGCCACAAATCAATGACACTTTCAAAGATTTAATGAGAAATTATTCCTGATCAGATTCTTTTAATCAATGAACTCAAAATATGTTCAAAAAAGTCACTTTGACATGTCACAATAAATGAATAAGCTGTAAATAACAAAATAAATGATGGCTGAGTGTCATTAAGCTGCTTGAGTGTCAGAATCCTGGTATAATACATCTTAGTTTTGTATATACTGTCATAACTTAGCGGGACATATGAATAACACAAAGCCATCATTAAAGTCATCACTAAACCTTAATTTGATTTCCTTCAAGTTAAAAAACAACCATTTGTGATTTAAACATGATATTATTTAAGTCATCCAGTCAGTCATCCCACTGAGCCAGCATGCAAAAGAACAGCACCATGAAGGGATAGTAGCAAAAGCACCATGAATGAGGCAGCAAAAGGCTCAAACAAAATGAATAATAAACTTTATAATAGTTGATTTGTATCCTTCAATGTTTCAGTGTTTCAATTGTAAATCTTCAATATTCTATTGTACAAGAGCCTCAACCACAATATATGAGTAAAAAAGGAAAGTCTACAATTCTGTAGTTTGTCTTCTAATACACAAAGAATAACACAGAATATGTTCTTACCTTGACAATGGTGGTATATGTGAATCATACATAGACTAAGTGAGATGTCTGGTGAATTACTTGATATATATAGTAGTCCAGGACGAATGTCTTGGGATCAAGAACAGTCACGGCTCTGTGAATTTGTGAGGTGGCAGTGTGCATCGTCAGTTTAGATTTTTGAAATTACATTTGTTAATAGTTTGCAACAATCATCCAGCAGCTGAAAGGATATGTGTATCTCTACAATAACATGCGCGGTTGAACACAATGAACAGTTGAAAACTGTTGATAATTTCAAACTCTTGACTTGCCGGCAGACTCATTTGGTTTTTCATGTTAATCTATCTATCTATCTATCTATCTATCTATCTATCTATCTATCTATCTATCTATCTATCTGTCTATCTGTCTGTCTATCACCATAAGTTTTCTCATTTCACAATGATTTCTATCTGTGGTTCAGTATTAAGTAAAAAGCAAGTCCAGTGTTGTGAATCTAAAATGTAATTGGAAGGCTCTTGTAGACTCTCCAAATTATATTGGAAAGACTGTAAAATTAGTCATTTTGCGGGGCTCAAAAAATAAAAAATCAATATACGGCGGCAAATGTTGCTATTGTGGTGGACCTCCACAAATAAATGAATGTGTTGGAAACGGATATGATTGTGTTCATGGTAATGTTGACAGGACTCCAGACTGTGATCAAAATGCGCAACAAAATTTTACATTTTGTCCTGCATGTGCAACCAGTGAGTTTGCAGATTTTGGTTACATACACTGGTATGTGGGAGGGGCAAATCAAATAAACTTGACTTTGGAATTACAGGTAGCAGGCTAATGTGTGTGAGAAGTGGAAGGAATGGGGAAGGGGGAATGGCATTGTAAGTGGCTAACGTGTGGAGGGGATGGGTCCCAAAAGTTGTTCCGAGCATGGACGGAGAAGGTTTCACTTTCACATACAATGGCGAAAACAAACTCTTGAAGCTTATTTTCGTCCAGGACAAATTAATCTGTGTTTGTTTGGTAATGCCTCGCTGCATGTTTAGTATGCAGCTGTTTTTGTCTGAAATTGTTAAGTCTCGTTTTGATTGAAAGTAAAGAGAGCTGCGTGCATAAACCTCTCATCCAATGTCCTTTTTATAAGTGGTGAACTTAGCCATTTGGGGGCTCCAGGCGAACAGTCATTTGGGGCCCCCTGCATCTACTGTTCTCTGGCTGTTAGTGGACCACCTGGCTGACTGCTACTGCTGTTGCTGGCTCCTGCTCCGGCTGGCTGTGAACCTGACCAGCTGCTGCTGTGGTATATTATAATTATCCTTTTCTCTTCAGCTTTCGACAGATGAACGCCTCATCTGCCAACTTGACTGTGGTATTACAGTATCAAGACTCCTTCACTAAACCTGTGACCGAGAATGTGATTGTTGTGGTTCTTGGGATCTCCATCAACTACATCAACGCAAGCCTCATTCACAGCTTCAGCAAAAACCAGGTTGAGTATTCAGTTTTAGAGTTATGTCTGTAAGTCACCTCACCTCGGACCTCAAACTTTTTCTCACACCCTGTCTGCTTTTGTTCCCACCCTCCAGATCTTCCACACAAATCCTCAGTATATACTTTTCTTTCACCTGGTGGTCAACAACATGATCCAAGTGACCCTGACTGTCATGCTGTTTGTCATCTGCTACATCATCTACAAAATAAATGTCTCTGTCTGTTACTCTTCATCCTGCTTGTTGTTTTCACCACTGAAAACACTCCTCTGAACCTGGCTGGCTGCTAAATGCGAATTTTGCACACGCAAACATGCCTGTCACTTATACATCTTCTTATAAATATACTGTATATTTTATATTTAATATTTCTGTGCTTTTTATATTTTGTGTGTCGGGAAACTTGAAAATTAAGAATTTCATTGCCTGGTGTAAACTATGTGTATATGACAATAAAACATCTTGAATCTCTATGGCCTTCAAGAAAATACTCTCAGGAAGTACCTGAAAAGGTATCTGTTGTGTAAAGTGAGCACTAAAACACAAACCAGGGTAATACTGGTAAAACTTCTGTGAACCACACGGTTTAACAAGTAAACTCCTCAGTTAACATTTAGCCAGACACACGACTGTTACACATTTTTGGAGATCAAAATTTAAGTGTTTATGTGCTTGGCACATTACAAGCAGAAGCTGTACAGTATGTCAAGTTATTCAGTGTTTCTGAAGTACAGCTGTACAATGTAGTGGAAATAGGAAAATAAATCAAATACTCAGAAAAAAACTCTATATGATGTAAATGTTTAACAGCCCTGTGCTTGGCTAAATGTTACATTATCTGCTACTTGATGGATACATAAGGTTTTAAGTTGTGAGACGAGGCCTGTGACAACATATTGCACTGCTCTCACACTCATGTGGCACTCAGCAAAACATACACATATATACACAACATATGAGTTACTGAAGGTGGCCTGTCATTTATTCACTTCAGTGGATGATGTGTTTTTGATCTGCACTGTGAACTTTGTTTTTAAAATTATAATCTTATTTATTCTGAGAAAAAGTTTCTGGGTTTAAAGTAAGAAGACAAATTATTTGTTTTCTTCTATTTCTATCCTTTAAGAATCTAAAACATTGACCTTTGAAACTATTTAACATTAACAATGTGTATAATTACTCATTCAAATCTCTCATGTTGAATTGAGTGGGACATTTAACAGAAATAAAGGCATTGTCAGTGTTCTCTGATAGGTTAACTTTTATTTTAACAGAGATAAAGTACTGGTGGAGCTATTAACCTGGTTGATTTATTGGTCTAGCTCTACCAAAAAGGTGTGTTTCAGATCAGAAGCACACATATACTGATGTTATGTCTCTATAAACTCATTCGACAGCACAGTCATGTTGATGGGGACTGATGTCCAGATCACAATATATTATCTCAGGTCAGTATTGAACTGCTTCATTCATTGAACTGATCTGCTTCACTTGACTACTTCTGCAGCCCTTTATAGGTGCTGATTTTTAGATGACATTCAATTCATTATACTGTGTCCTCTGCTTTTTACACAAGTTCATCGACTGCAGACATGAATTTCACACCTGTGGACAGCAATGTGACAGGAGCTGTGAATTACCTGGACAGGTTTTTTACAGCTCTTGGAAGGAATTTAATCGTTGTTGTCCTGGGCATCACCATCAACTACATCAATGCCAACATGGTCCACACATTCAGTAAACATCATGTATGTATTTCACTGAATCTGCTAGTTTTTACAGTTAGGCACAAAAGGTAAATAGGGTAGTACAATGTGTATAATGTGTTTGAAGCTGTGCAGCACTCTGCTCTTTTCTTCTCCTTTCTTCTATTATTTTTCTTACAAACAAGTGGGTTTGAGAAGTATTATTAAATTAGTTGGAATTCATGTTAATGAAAGAAGTGGTCTTTTATACTGCTTGACCTTCTCTTCCAGTGCACATACAATTTGTGTGATGAAGTAACTAAAGAAACATGACATGACCATGGTTGAATGTTGAAGGTGCCATGTGTAAGAATTCAAGTTGAATTTATACTCAAATAAGGGGCAGCTGTAGCTTCCATCTGCAAGTTAGCTGTGCAACTAGGGGTTCTAATTAAGTAGAGGCACATGTACGATATGGATGTTAGTAAGACAGGTGGATTTTATGGTAAAGTATTGATTATCAGGCATATAGATTGACAGATGTTCAAGTTCATTCTAATGCTGTAGTGTATTAAGTTAATGGACTACATTAGATACATGTGGGAGGCTATACACAACTCAAAATTTGTATGCGTGTCCATTAAGAGTCAAATGACATGTGTAGCAAACTACTATTTCTTTGCATGATCTCATTCATTTTCAAGATCTTTTTTAATGTTTTAAACTAAAAGTCTTACACATTGCCCCTTTAATATTCAACTTATGCACAAAAAGCATGTGACTGTAAAATGACTGTCTTTGTTAAATAATCAAGTATTTTTCTTAATTATTGATTCTTGTGTTACTCTGCAGAGCCCATACTGATATATGGAAATGTTTAATCTTGTCTGATTAGTAGTCTAAAATCCAAAATATTTAGTTTTCTTATATTTTACACAGCATCAAAAAAGCATGAGTTTACAATTATATGAATTATTCTAGGAAAAAAAGGAAAGCAACATATCCTAAAATATCTAATATTATATTACTAATCAATTAATGGACTAATCCTTTCAGCTTTAAAGCAGTTAGGGATTTGTGTTTTACTACACTCTAACTCTATATTTGTACAATTCAGATCTTCAAGTCGAACCCACGCTATATCCTTTTCATCCACCTGGTGTTCAACGACATGATTCAGCTGACAACCAGCATTTCCCTCTTCATCATCACCTACGCCTTCCAAACCATCTATGTCTACCACTGTTGTCTCTTGGTGGTCCCGGCCATTATGACCACACAAAACACCCCTCTGAACATAGCTTTTATGGCAGCTGAGTGCTACATTGCTGTCTGCATTCCCCTTCGCTACAACAACTTATGTTCAGTCAAAAGAACATACATTGTAATTGGCATAATGTGGACGTGCAGTTCATTTTCTGTCTTGCCGGATGTCTTCATCCTTTTTGCAATCGAACCTCTGGAGTTCATATATTCAAAAGTGATGTGCTCTAGGGATGCAGTGTTTCGGAGCAAGTATAGTTTAAAGAAGAGGGATGCATCCCACATGTTGTTTCTGGTAGGGGTTTGGTTGACTCTGTTCTACACTTATTTCAGAATTTTGTTTGTAGCCAAAGCTGCCAACACAGATGCTAAAAAGGCCAGAAACACTCTTCTCCTTCATGGCTTTCAGGTGCTGTTGTGTATGATGGTTTATGTGCAACCTATGCTACTTCATGTTCTCAGATACTTATTCCCAGGAAGTCTAAGTGCCATATACTTTGTTTTGTTCATTATAAACCAAATCCTCCCTCGCCTTGTAAGCCCTATTGTCTACGGGCTACGAGACAAAACTTTCAGGAAGTACTTCAAAATGTATCTCCTATGTACCATGAACGTCCATCCTAAGACAACCGTGATGATGCTTACTTAAAATAGCTCTTAAAAATGTTTGATTCACCTTAGTAACTGAATGAAACTAATAAAAAAACACAAATGATGAAACAATTTTGAGAAATCACAAAGCCTCTCTGTAACTAAGTTGATAACAGTTGTTGTTCTGGTCATTTTACAGCAGCCACATAAGGCAATGTGACATGAGTAGGAGTCGACCGATATGGTATTTCAGGGCCAATACCAATACCAGTTTAATAAAAATCAAGGAACTGAAAAACGATATGTCTTTCACGGTAACCATCAAAGTCTTTGTGTTGAAATGTCAAACAACCAGGGCTGATACTTAGTCTACCCTTACACTTGAGTACATTTCAAGTCATTAACATAACTTGGTATAGCCACCCCAATCTGTTCTACTTAAAGCAGCTGAGCTACAGTATAATTAAATATTATTGTTGGTGAGCCAAACTGGGGCTTGCTTAAACAAATCAAAACATCTCAAATGGCTGTTTGAAATGTCTTATTGTGTCTTAACATATACCACAATGATCTTCACTTTATGTGCAATAACAACATTGGTCATGATGCAACAGATCTTAAATTCAATTTTTAGCTGGTAAACTCACTCATGCACTGCTTAGTCCCAAGAAAGCACTTGACTGTCTTATCTGATATTTACATATCAGGTATGTGAGCTGTTTGGTTTTTTTTTCAACTAAGTTTTTATTCGTTTTTTTTTACAGAGAAACGGGTAACAGTACAGTTCATCAAACATCGTTGCCGGGTAGCATTATTACATCCACAATTGTCATGCAACAGATTTTACATTCAGGGTTATGGACAAGAGGGTTTGAACAGGTTTCCGTGTTTGATAGTGTACAGGACAGACGGGGGGAAAAAAATAAAATAAAACAAAACGGAGGTGTGTGCTCATTCATTCCCACATTTTCTCCAACAGCTATGATCTATTGATGTCAGGTATGTCTTCATTTTTGGAGTAATAAAAAAACAGACAAGGTTCTTCCAAAAGAATTCAAACCAACACATAAAGCAAAAGGTAGAGAAGGGAGTTTTGCACATGTTCGCCCATTGCTGATTGGATATCTTATAATTCAATTTAGGATGTAGTAGCCCCCCCTCCTCTTTGTCATTTCATTGTAAAGTTTAGAAACCACTGATTTTGAGCATGTATGCTTTAACTGTTCATTGTATTTCATTGGGATACGAAATTGCCTAATTTTCCCCAATTTCTTTAATAAAATATTGGTGTAGCTGTAAGTATCTAAAGAAATCATATTTTTCTAATTTATATTTATCTTTCAGTGTCTGAAAATGTTGTAATTTATTTTTCACCATTATGGTAAAGTAAACAGTAATACCTTTCTTCAACCAGCATTTAAATTTAGAATCCATGCAGTTTGGTTTAAATTCTGTTTCATGTGCAACCCAACTAAGTTTTTTCACCTGGGTCCACAAATGTAATTGCCCTACCACATCAAACCAGGTGTGCAAAGTGAATGAGGGAAGTGGACTCAAGTGGTCCTGACAAATTATTGTTAATTTATGATCTCCAATCATTCCCTGTATTAGGACACCATTACATTATTTCTCCATCCCATTCCACCTTGCTTCATATTCACTGTCACACAAGAAAATTATAGTCTTTAGTTGGGCAGAGTAGTAATAATCTCTAAGACTAGATAGAGACATACCACCTCCCACCCTACTGGTAGTTAAAGTACTATATTTGATCCTTGATTTCTTACCATTCCACATAAATCACAAAATTTGTTTGTCCCATTAATGAAACTGACTGGTTCAGATTTTAAATGGTAGTGACATAAATAGATACAGCAATCAAGGTAGAATAGCCAGTGCCGCTGCTAGCCATTATGGTGCCCTAAGCATAATTCCTTTATGATGATGTCATGTAGCCTCTGTGACATTCAGATGTAGCTAAGCTAGCTGTAGCAGTAACACTAAAAGTCTGAGTTCTTCAGACTTCACATCATCAAGAACCATTTTCTGTCCCACTGCACATCTGTCTCTCACATTTGTGTGAGACTGTAGCCTACATTCTGCTGAATTCTATTGAATGACAATCCTAAAGATGGTCGTGGGTTTATTATGCATTACAAACACAAAAATATGCGTTCTCAAACAGCGTTGCCACTGTTACCTTGAAAAAGTAATCTGATTACTGATTACTCCTTTAAAAAGTTACTTAGTAACTGATCATGTGTCTTTAAATGTAACTAAGTTAGATTACAAGTTGCTGTATTAATTACATTCAGCAGCTGCCAACAACTTCCCTACTGTGTCAACATAAAAATGACAACCAGCTTTGCCAATACTCACTTTATTGAAAGTGCTTCGCTCGCAGCTCTCTGCTTAATACCACCTGGTGGGACTTGCTCTGTAAACTTTACTGTGCTGCGACTCCAAATGTTTCTTCAAATTTGACGTTGAGTTTTTGAAGCTTGATGGTACTTTGTCGCCAGGACAGAGTGTACAACGAACCTTAATATATATTTTTGCTTTCTTCTTGCGTCACGGAGAGTGATGTCACATATGCGACAAGTCACATTTTCAGCATGAGGACAATTACGTGTAAATTTGCTGACACAAACTCAAAATAATGACTGTATTTCCAGCTCGAAAATGTGCATCTCTCTCCTCCCTCCATTGTTGTTGGAGGGCCGCGCAGAGACCTTTGGAGGGGCAGGTGCTCAAAGTTTAAAGGGGGCACATGGAGCACGAATTTGAAACACCATACAGAAACATACCTTGCAATATAACCAGTTGAATGGTAGCAACACATATTCATTAAGAATGTAAATGCAAAATTAGTCCCTGATGGGGTACATTGACATTGAGAGAATGAGGGGTGAAGATACAGCCTATATCCACAAGGCCATACTTCAAGCTGTGCATTAATTTAGGAAATATGAAGCAGATAATGTATTAAGTTGAAATTAGATCACGATAAGACACTGGACTGTTTAACTGTGGCTACTCTTCCAGGAGTCCTTGCTTTTCAGGTTTAATCAAATTGGAGGATAAAAATTAATCAATTTCTGATACCTCTTCATTTTAATTTCACAGCTTTATTTTTGTTTTCTAACCTCAGTAAAACCACATGCAACCAATTGTTTTGACACAAACATGACTTCAACATTAAATGTTTTATCCTGTATTTATTGACAGACATATTCATATTGTGTCTGTCTGGGTTTGTCTGTGTCTGTCAGTCTGCATTTGTCTGTATCTGTCTGTGTCTGTCTTTCTGTGTCTGCCTGTATTTGTGTCTGTGTCTGTATCTGTCTGTCTGTGTCTGTCTGTGTCTCTCTCTGTGTCTGTATCTGTCTGTCTTTGTTTGTCTGTCTGTCTGTCTGTGTCTCTCTGTCTGAGTCTCTGTCTGTGTCTCTCTGTCTGAGTCTCTGTCTGTGTCTGTCTGTCTGTGTTTGTCTGTCTCTGTCTGTGTCTCTCTGTCTGTGTTTGTGTCTGTGTCTGTCTGTGTTTGTGTCTGTGTCTCTGTCAGTGTCTGTCTGGTCTGTCTGTGTCTCTCTGTCTGTGTTTGTGTCTGTGTCTGTGTCTGTCTGTGTTTGTGTCTGTGTCTCTGTCAGTGTCTGTCTGGTCTGTCTGTGTCTCTCTGTGTTTTTTACACATCACAGTGGCATTTTTCTTTGTTGCAGTTATAACAGCAACTTACTGTTGCCCATGCTCTGAAAAATATCAATGAATTCACTGAGGTTGATTGGAATATCCTTCTCAATTGCCAGTAAAAGAAGCTCTGACAAACTCTCCTCTGTGCAAAGGGTGCAAAGTTTTGTTTTCACCAGCTTCAGTTTTGAGAAATACGTTCCACAGTTGCTGTAGACAACGGGAGGGTGCCATATGTCTTCAGCAGCTCAGTCAAGTTAGGGAAAACCAGACGTGCATTCTTTTTCTTTGACCACTGAAAGAATAGATGTCACACTGATTGATGAGGGGCATGAGTATGAAGTATGGAAGACCTTAAGTTCTGTCTGCACATTGTCTTCTTCTTTAATGTTGTAGAATTGGCAGAGTTTCTTCACAGCTTGCAGTGCTTCTGTTGGAATTTTTGCTGTTTTCCAGTTCTCTGGGACTGTCAGGCAGTGGAGGGCATTCAGGATTTCCATTGTGGAGTTATCTTCTCCTTAAAAGCGTCTCTGAAGCTCTTGTGTCATTGTGTCCATGAAAACGTAAAACACTTTAACACGGTAGTAGTCTTGCAAAGCAGGGAAAGTGTGGTCAGCAGCAGCTGTTGTGGCAATGACCTTGAACCTTGCTGGCATTTTCCTCTTCCTAGCTTGACCAGGAATCTCAGTTGGGGGGTCCAGGCCCACACTATGCAGCCTTCTCTGTAGCCTGTTTATACATGTTCTCAAACTCCTCTGTTCTGCTGTGGGCCAGCCTCTGAAAAACTACATCAACAACTTTGTATGCTGCAGCCAGGTATGTCTTTCTGCTGCAAAGCATCAGTTGTCATTGCAGTCACCTGGAAGATTGGACAGGTGATCTCCAGACACAGGAAGAATTCAAAGTTGATGCTCTTGAGAAGAATCATTGCATTACCTGCTGAAGAGTCCGGTGGGTCTTGCTGTGTCATTTCCTCAAGAAACTGCATGACAGCTGGGAGGACCTTCCTCAGAGTGCAAAGGGCAGTTTCTCTGCAGGCCCACCGCGTGTCTGACAGCTTCTGCAGCTCCAGTGGATGCTGATCAGGGTACATTGTCTTCTGCATTTCAATATGCAGTGTCGTTTGGATGAGTTGGCCAAGTTTTTCAACTAAGTTGAAAAAGCTGACAAAACAGATGTTCGACTTTGCACTTTCAACAAACACCATTTAAGGCAATGTGCCTGACATTGTACGTACAAGGACTTTGGATTTCTTTTTAAAATTCTTGACTGAAGTCCCTTAAAGCGTCCGCTTGACCATACCCTTGACCCCAGATGTTTTCCAACTTCAGATCATTCTCCTCCAGTAGAGCTATCACTACCTTTTCAAGAGCATCTCCACTTGTGGTATGAGCGTTACACACCTGAAGAAAGCGCTCCTTGATTTGCAGGTTATGCACGTACCTGATAACAAAAGAAAGCTGTTCAGTGTGTGCAGCATCTGTGGTTTCATCCATAAGAATTGAAAAGGTTTCACTCGCTTGGATTTCTTTTTGGATTACTCGTTTGACTGATATGGCCAAAGCTTTGATCATATCATTCTGACTTCTGCTGGAGAGCGGTGAGACAGGGAGTCTTTTACCAGGTCCCTGCTTCTCTTTTATGGATTCCAGGTGTAATCTAATTACACTGTCATATTTGCTAAACAGCTGCACCAACTCTAGGTGCCTCGATTTTGGCTTGACAGGGTCTCATCGTCTCCTCTAAAAGGCATGCCCTGTCTTGCCAGGTAAAGAGTTGTGGCTAGTAAGCGGGACAAGATTTCTCGTTTTTTTTTTTCTCTTTCCCTGTCTTTAGCAGCTTGTGATGCACGGTCACCCATTTCAAAAGCTGCCTCCAGTGATCTCTTTTTAAAGTTGTTCCACCTCACCATACCGCACATGTGTGATTCTGAGGCACTGTGCTCTTTAATTCTCTCTAGAGCCTTTCTCCACCGATTAACTCCTGATTTCCATGTTTTGCGGCTTGTGTATTTTTCCTCACTCAAAAAATGACGGCAGCTGAAACATAACGTGGCGTCAAGACTTGGGGAACACTCTAGCCATGTGTTGTTCTCATACCATTTCTTTTGAAATGACCGCCCTTCTTCATTTTTTGGAAGGGATGAGAGCACTGGTTGACAGGGTCCAGTACTGTTGCACAACTGAATGAAGGCCTCATCATATTTAATGTTTAATTGCAGTACATGGGCAGGATCATTTGGGTGGGTTAGTCAAAGCAGGTGTAAGAATGTTTGCCTCCCTCTGGTTTCAGTCTCCTCCTGGCTTGATGCTCCCTCTACATCAACATTTTGTGTCATCTGTAATACAGGCTCTCCCTCTCTTACTCTTGGCTAGCTGCTCCCTCTACTTCAGCATTCTGTGTGGGCTCCTCAATAACCACTCAGTGCGTTTACATGACACACAAGAAAACCAAATTACTTGGTTAGTCTGACTATGAACGGATCTTTAACATGCATGTATACACCTTAGTCTGACTAAAATCGGACCGGATCGGATATCTCATAGTCGAATTAAAGCACCCAGATTATTCGATTGATAGTCGCATTACTCCTCCATGTATACGTTCCATCAGATCGGATTGGATTTTGCGTTCTGTTGTTTTCTCTAACTGAATACCTCTGCAATGTAAATAGCTGGTACCAGTGACGAACTTAGCCACTTTGGGGGCTCCAGGCGTACAGTCATTTGGGGGCCCCTGCATCTACCGTTTCTAATGTACCTTTTATCACATAATGAGATACTCCATACAAGGGATGAACAAAAGTCAGTATCCTTCCTTTCTTTAATCTCACTCAGCCAGTGTAATCCATATTGGATTAAACATCCTTTTTAAAATATTGCAAACTCTTATATTGTCCTAAGGCATGTATGTGTGCAAATAGATTTGTTTTCAACTTTAGATTTCTTGATCTTCTTCAGCCCCTGACTAATGCATGTTTCTCACAGACAAGATAATCTTGACTCTTCAACTCTTAACAAAGATTTATATATGACCTCGGTTATACAATATTAGTAAAGACCTGACATTTGTTATTCCAGGGTTAAATAAATATTTATTTCAAAAAAGAAAACAGATTGAAAGACACGGCTGTCTCCTCACTTGCAGTTTATACCTTGTAGACTGATTTATCTGGTGGTGTAGAGCTATATACTGGTAAAGCTATGCTTGAGCAATCCAAATACACCTTCTTCAAGACATCTACTAGTACATATGACAGCGCAGGGATGACGAGACGGGCACAGGTCCACGGTGCTGAAAAGAACATGCAGATGCCCACTTACCATGCTGTAGGACTTACAAGTCTGAATTTCTAATAATATCCATGGTATAAATGTTATGATTTGGCCATGGTTGGGAGTGCAAATCAAGTTCATTTGAGAAAAGTACTGTGTGTAAAGCACCTTCAACTCCTCAATGAACTTGTTATATCCAGTTTTATCTGGCAACCGGCCTCCTTGAGATAACATATGGTCCTCCAAGTTCTGAGGCACAGTTAGGAAAAACTACTTCAGATCGAGTAATTTCTTGCTTGATTTTCCTCCATTCACTGTGACATTTTCCTCAATTCCCCTCTGGCTCAGTTCAGTGTAGTGCCCTGGCCGATCTGACATGGCCTCAAGTACCCTGATTTCTAAATCTTCCTGCTGTAAAATCAAGCAAGCTGATGCCGGGGTACCCGCCTGTTGCTTCAGCTGTTGGTGGACCACCTGGCTGACTGCTAGCACTGTAGCTGGTTCCCGCTCCAGCTGGTGGTGAACCTGACCAGCTGCTGCCACGGTACACTCCTCCTGCTCCGACTTGGCTAGCTGTTGGTGAACCTGGCTAGCTGTTGCGGCGCTAGCCTCCTGCTGCAGCCGGTTTTGTAATCGCTGTAACTGCACTCATCGCCGCTTGTCGAGGCTTTTCTGACTCGTTTTGAAGTGTCATGCAACTTTTCCTTCTTTTTGAAAAAAGACAGTCAATTAACTGTCTTTTTGACATGTTTGCATTGAAATAACAACCTTTTGCTCCTCTCTGCTTGCTCCCCAGATGCGGCAAATTCCAGAAGTTTTTGCTGTGTCAGAGCCGGGTTTGATGACCCAGTTAGCTTTTCAGTGCATCAACAAATCTCCGACTCTTTCAAATGACGTTAAATCTTAATAAACAGGACAGGTTTTGTTCTATAAATCTATATATGAATATGATCAATTTATTCTATACATTTAAAAAAAATAATAATAATAATTTCTATACAAGAGGTACCGGACCTGCCCAAATAAGTCCCGAAACACAGGTATGATGGCATGATGGCATGATGGCATGATGGCGTGATGACTGTGTTGCGTAACGTGGAATAGTCCATGTAGTGCAGACTAAAAGGGGGTGCACAGTTGGCAGAAAGACTGATGATATAGAAATAATGTATTTCAATATTTTTGTGCTTTTATTCAGTTTGACTATCGACTTCGTGCAAGCATATTATATGTAATTTGTGTGTATATGTTATAAACAAACAAGTACTGATATGTTTAAATGAAAGAATCAAAATTCAAATTCTTCTATTATTGTTGTATTGTTGTAGGGTTGTTGTAGGGTATATTATATATGTATTTTTGGATTTTGACTTCCTCTCTGTCTAACAGGCTCTATGAGGGACCGGATTCAGCTAAAGCTGAACCTCAAGCTGAGCCTGAACCTGAACCTAGCCTTTTGCCCTTAAAGAGTGACTGGTCAGCTGATCGTGAAATTTACTTTAGTGAAGAAATATTACATGCGGTCCACAAGCCACCAACTGAGTAGGTCTGTACAATAAAATAACAATATAAATCAGTATTTACTGCAGTTAAATAATTTCTGTGTCACATATGGAGTGTACTCATCAGATTATTAAACATTAATGCTGAAATCATTTGTAATGATATCAGTTTGAATATCCACATTGTTGTCAGTTCTCTGGGAGTCAGTTTACTGGTCCAGTTTAATATGAATCACACGATAACCACAGTGATGTTTAATGATATTTTGATATTTTATAATTCAGAAACATTTGAATGTGATTTGTGTTAATGACATCAGGCAGTTAATGTTTTCACCACCAGAGGGCACCTCACACAATATGTTGTTTATGAAAAGAGAAGTTTTTACTAATACCACAATAAAAAGTCTGAATTGTAACTAAGCTTTAATAAAGTGAAAGCACCCAATGAAGAATAATACACGGTGACATATGATTATATATCAAATCATAAGATCTTTTGCACTCAGAATTTTACAGTGATAGGTGGTTGAGTAATTTTGTATTTGTGAAGGACTGAAACTAATGATGGTTTTCATTACTGACCAATCTGCTTATTCTTTTGTATTATCCTTTCATAATATAATTTGTTACACGCCATTGGTGTCAATTAAAAAAATAAAAGGCTGTTTTTGAGTGAGTGTGAACATTATATTGTTAATCTGTATCACAGGCAAAATGTTCTGTGTGTAATAAACAAGTAGGCGATATGAGAAAACAGATTTGTCTGAACTGTGCTAACAGAAAGACAAATATTCAGGAACACAACAAGACTGATGCCTGTAACATGGGAAGATTATGACCAGCTGAGCAAACCACCACTCTGCTTTTGACCACCTTCACTTGTAATTTTCTGACTGATTCAGACACAGTAGGCTTCAAGGCACAGACATGTAAAAGGCCTCCCAGCCCTGCAACATATAGAAGAAATACATAAGGAATGAGACACAAAATGATGAGGCAGAACTCGCAGGTGCTGCTGGTGGTTTAAACACTACAACACACTTTGTAAAATAAAATAGCAAACTATTATGGAGAGCCTGAGATTCAGGTTCCTGCTATTAAAGCCGAGCTGTTCAGCTGTCAAACTGATCAAAGTCACTTTTCTAAGGTTACTCTGTATTCTCTATATTTTAAAGCAATATTAAAGTCGCCTCTGTAATATGGAAGAAAACTTCTTTTTTTGTTAATGGTTCTATCATTTTCTAGAGGTTTCCCAGAAAGAACAACACAAAGAAAGGAATGTCCTTGAGTGAAAAGCTCTGTTAAACACAGAGTAAACATTTCAGTTAGTTCAGATTAAATTACAGACTACAAAATGGACCCACTCCAGAGAGGGTCCATCTCAGGTGCTGCCCGGACTCAGCTCTGCATGTTAAAACCAGAATTGTAAAAGCAAATCAGTTTGACTCAGCGAGACCAAAGATGACGATGGAAAACCCCTGTAAGTACAACCAGCAAGATCTCATCTTTTAATCCATCATTACTCCTCAATTGCATCTAAAGAGTCGCTAATTCAGGAGGACAGTTCACATGATTTTAAAAAAAGAATCAATATAAGCTACTACGAATGGCTTGTGTAACTCCAGGTCTGTGTTAGCAAACTTACATTTGTGGCATTTGTGTTCTTTTCATTTATAACCAGATAATTAAAACTATGTCAGTCATCCTCTGTATGTACATATTAGTTCATGTTTTACAAAGAGGAAACTTAAGTCAGGCCATAAAACAATGGCAATCATATTATATTCATACAGGGTTTGTAGTATACTGCTTTTATATATATGTTTTAATATTTATTTACGCTTTATATTTATTTGACGTTTTCTTGTTTTAGCCTTGTCATGGTGTTACTGATAACTGACTACTGTTAAGTTAGAGAGATGACAGAAAACAGGATAAGAGAGCGGGGGATGACTTAGGCACAGAGCCAAAGGTTGGATTCGAACCATGAGGTCCTCTATACCTGGGGCGCCCAACTATATATTTTTTTTATAGCATACTGGTTGTTGTTGTTAAGGTATCTGGAATATAAATACAGTGTTGAAACATCTCATTTTAACTAAACTTTTCTCTGAGAGGCTCTTAATGTTCAGTACCCTGATGACAAAAGTTTGTCCTCAGCGGGTCAAAGGTAAGTTTTGTTTTTGAAAGGGTGAGCAGACCTACCATCGAGTGCAAAGCTTAAAGGAACAAAGCTAATTCCTGGTGGACTGTTGTTTGCTGTGTTTAAAGAGCAGCTCCACAGGGATCACTGACTGCTTCCCAACAAAGAGCATAATTACTGACTTTGACCTTAAGCACATTTCCTCAGTGGACTGTGATGCAACACAAGTTTGTTCCAGAAGTTTCTTTCCTCTTTTTGAACAAACATGACCAGGTACAACTTATTTTATTGAAAGTGATATGCGTTTTAAAGTAGGCTGGATTGAACTATGATTTATGAAGAAAAATCACTAATCAGATACATTAGATCAATGGTTGTGCAGATGCTGACCTAATTAAGCATGTCCGGTGTTAGCCATGACAAGACTGATCCATGAGAAATACAGTTTCTGTGTCAGTGTCATTATAAAAATTCAGTACTCAGTTATACATGCAGTAATGGCGGCCCAGACTCAGTTTATGGTGCCACATCTATCTGTGGTTTATATGTTATCTCACATGAAATGATTCCAATTAATTGAAAGGGTACAGATTTTAAACGTTGGGGGGTTAATTATATTGTAAATATAAGTGATATCTGACATTATGTGATGGACTTTCTGTCTTTATTGGGGCTATACATCATGTCAAATGCTGGGGTTCATCATTTATACAGCGTTTTGACAACAACTAGAGAATATTTGTTAAGGTCTGAGGACGTAAAGCAAAACTTAGTTTAGTTTAAAAACCACTGAAAACCATTGGGGGAGGTCGAATGAATGAAGGCATTTCATTACGTGCATAAATAAAGATGTAAAAACATACATTTTCCTTTTTTTTTTACAACAATACCTTTTCATGGTTATCTACAGTGTACATGTCTGTAATAAGGCAGTCAGAGGGTAACACAAACTCGGTGCTCCAGCTCACATTAACTGCATCAGCACTGAGTCAGGTTTGGGCAGTAAAATGGATTGAGGGTTACATGCTCCCAAAATTCAATATAACAGTATCAATCACCTACATATACAGGTGGCAGGAAGTGGCAACGATCATCTTCTCCTCCCCCAACCCATTCAAGTGGATCCGTCCAGCCATGTAATGTCAAAGGTAAAACCTTAAAAAATCACATCAATTCAGACAGAAATAGCTAAACTTAAATCAAAAATACAAATAAAATGGATGGCGACACATCAGAGGTCTTGCAAGAACTGAAAAAAAATGTAGGTTGTTTATTGAACTAAAGTGAGTAACACAAGTAGCTAACTCTTCTCAGGAATAACGCTGTGTGAGGGTTGTGTGCGTAACAGTATGTGGTTGGGTGGGAGAGAGTAAAGTATGATGTTTAAAGTAACATTATAGCGGTGAGTGTAGCAGTGTAGTGTGTGTACAGTTCAGTCTGTTTGTTGATGGACACACTTAAGATGGACTGACTTTTAAGGTGGACCAGCTCTTCTTATTTGATTGACAAACCCTTTTTCTGACGCCCCCTCCTTTTCTGGCAAAAACCCTTCACATTATTTTCAAAGGCCTGAGCAAAACCCAAATGTTCAAACAATGTGACATTTAACGTGTACTATAGTCATTTCTACTGTGTTGAATGTTCCCTATGTATCAAAAATGCTAGTATTGTACAGAAGTTTAGAAATCCCAGTGTTGTGACAACACTAGTTCCTTCATTAACTGACTAAATCATGTGACCCATAAAATGGCAGCTAGTAAATAATAGTAAAAATAAAGTCCATCAGTGAGATTATTTAAAGGCCTTGTTTTGTCAGACAAGAAGTCCAAACCAAAAGATTTTTCAGTTTACAATCATGGAAGTAAAAGAAAACCTGAAAATATTCATGTCTGAAAAATTGGAAGGAGAGAATATTTAGATACTTGTGCTTGAAAAGAAATATGTACATTATCAAAATTACTTTCCATTAACTGATTAATTGATAATCGACTAATGTTATGTGCTCAAAATTACAGAGGAGTTCACAGGACATCTACATTAATTCAATAGTAAGAGTTGTTGAATCTGTGGCTACAAATGTTCATAAACATAAAACTTTCCTTGTGGCCTAAATAATAAAAACTGATACAACAACTTCATGGTAAAGGTTTGATCACCACAAGCAAACTTTGAAATTCTCTGACGTAAAGTTTCTGTTAATTGCTTTCACATTAAAGAACAAACAACTCAGACATACGTGTAGAACAAAGCTGTTCTCCTTGTGGATTACCAGTTGATTTGTCCACAGAGGGCTTGGTTGTTTTTTGAAACAACCTTATTAATGTCAGTGTACTTCTCTACTGAGTATGCTGCAACTTGTTTTTCACTGACCAAAAAGGTCATTTAAAGTCTTTAATGTCACAGCTAATTGACTCCAGCTCCTTCTAATTGCAGATTCCTTTAATGACAATGATGAGAAAAACCTCTCAGAAGACATATCTAATAAATCCCTTTGATACTGTGTGTCCTGCATGCTGGATGCTACATAACAAGTAAACCCAGCGTGTGTGACCTTTAGTAATGAAGCCTAATGAGGGTTGATGAGATGGTAGCTTGTTCTGTGTCCTGCAGCATGACTCACTTCCTGAATACACAGAGGATTACTGAAAATGTCAGAAGGTCCCAGAATCCTTCCTCTGGAAAGTGCAACAAAGTCGTGCTCACAGTAAGTTTAATCAAGTGAGTCAAATATTAAAGGAAAGTGCCAAAAGTGTCACAATTTTTGTTTCCTAGAGAAAAAAGTTCCAGAAAGAAATGAGTGACTTTAAAACATAATATTTTACAGACAGAGCTGAGTCCTGAGGCATAATTTCTCACTTCCTCTAATGTAAGACCCACATTTTAATCTGGAGGATATATCATAAATAGACAACGTATCTGTTAAACATTAAACCGATAAAAACAAAAGATCACATAGTGGAGGAAAAGTAAGATAAAATCACATCACGGTTTCAAAATCTGATCTAAATCTGAAAAATCGGATTTTGTTCCACTGTGAAGCTCTGTGTGAGTCCAGCCAGTATCAGAGCTTTGAGACCAATTACAATATTGTTTTATCATATACAAGACAAAAACTAAAAACTAGAGCTTCACTATACAGAAAAAAAACATGACTGCGATTATTCTGACAGATATCGTAATTGCGAGACAATTCATCCTTCGTGTGAATGATAATTTTTGTGTCACTTACTTACACAACTACAGGTTTTGCACTGTGGATAGACAGGTGCGTAGGAGTAGACCCAGGGATGGCAAAATTAGCAAAATATGCCCACAGTTCAGGTCACTTGCAATGAATTTTAACATTTTGGTACTGAGACATTCATTAGGTTATACTGATTAATGTGCCTGCCTGGACATCACTTCAACACTACATAAGCTCCACACATATGGCGATTGCAATTTAGATAACTTTCTTTTATTAATTGTGCTTCCCTACAAAAAAAAATCACCCAAATCTAGTATTTTTGATACATTTCTTAATAAGGATCCCTTAAATATAAGAACTAAGAAAGAGATAATGTATAGAATGGCAGTCATTATTTCCCCAATAATGTCTGCCATTCTATACAATATTCCGCTTAATACATGGCAACTTGCCAACACAAAAAAAACTTCACTTCTTTTTAAAATTTATTTGTCACCATTCATAGTATTTTTCAGCAGAGAAATATAGTTTGCCACACCAACGACAAAGACGTTGAACAGAACATTCCTTAGAACACAGCTGATCAATTGTGCGCTGAAATTCAAGTTCTCTAGGCAAAAAGGCCACTTACCTTGACAACTATGGAGGACCAAACCTGACATAAGTATAAATAAATAAATAAATAAATGGTGTGCATGTATTTATTTATGCATTTATTTATTTATACATTTATTTCAGCATTTATTTATTTATTTATTTATTTATTTATTTATGCATTTATGCATTTATCTATTTATTTATTTATTTATTTATTTATTTATACTTATGTCAGGTTTGGTCCTCCATAGACAGCGGTCAAATATGCTTAGTAACTGTCAATTACACGAAAATAATTGACCACTGAACGTCCGGAAGGCCACTTCAAGTGAATGGAGCATTCTACAGCATTAAAAAGAGCTGTGTAATAATGTTCGTTATTACACTGCTCTTCTCAATGCTGTAGAATGCTTTCGTGGTCAATTATTTTCGTATAATTGACCAATTGCTAAGCAAGTTTGACTGTCGTCAAGGAAAGTGGCCTTTTTGCCTCTAATTCGCGTATGTCGCTCCGTGCTCTAAAATCTTTGCTCCACAAGTAGTCCGGTCACTTGTCCCCCCAGCATATTCAGTCGCTAAGCAACATCAGCTGATCTGTAGCCTCCTTCATCCTTCACTACTCCTAGACCCCTAGTATGGATGAGTTTCACATTAACTTTATTTTTGGAAAATACGCTGATTTTGACACTCGGCAAAAGGCTGAGCTGTCGTCACTAGTCAAGAAAAGAAAAGGAGAGGAAAGCAGTGAAGAGGGAGAAGTGAAAAGACTGGTTAGAGGACTTGAATTTCAGCAGACGTAGACGTGAGATGAGATGAGGATTTATAGCAGGCGATTAATCAGCTGTGTTCTAAAGAATGTTCTGTTGAATGTCCTTGTCGTCGGTTTGGCAAACTATATTTCTCTGCTGAAAAACACTATGAATGGTAACAAATAAACTGTAAAAAGACACACTGCGTGAAGTTATTTTTCGTGTTGGTGTAGCCATGTAATAAGCGGGATAATGTATAAAACAGCGGTCATTATCAGGAAAATAAGTCCCAACAGGACTGTTTCGTCCTGACGGGACTTATTTTCACGATAATTGACCTTTACTTAGCATATTTGACTGCTGTCAAGGTTAGTGGCGTTTTTGCCTCTGATTCGCATATTTCATAGCACTCCACACTCTAGAATCTTTGCTCTGCGAGTGTTCCGGTCACCTTCAGGACCTGGTGATCCAGCTAGGAGCATTTAGGACCTTAAAAAAAACATTTTTTTTCTGTTGCCACTGAGCGGCACTATGACTGCAACTGAATACTGGCATGTAAATGTGTTCAGGGTGGGACCAATCCCTCAGGAACAGTGCCAGGCATGGAAGCCAGTTTTCGTGGTTGCCAATCCATGTGTCCTAAAACGATTTTTTCCCATAAGCTATAATTGTGGAAGAGCTTCAATAAAATGTTGGATACATTTTGTTGAGCATCACAGCCCCATGAAATAACAGTCGGAAGAGCCGTACGATTATATTATTTTATCCACATTCAAGTAAACCGGGCACTAAACCAGAAGTTAGACAGCTCAGTCAAGCTTTTTTTGGTTAAATTTGAAGTCGATCTGGTAAAAGCTGTGGGAGGAGTTACATTGAAGTACAATAGAGAGCTGAAGTTACTCCCCTTATGGTTTGTCAGTCAGAGTTGACTGTCAGAATCCTCACTGGAACTAATTTCAGAAAAACACTGTATGGTAGTGAATGAAGAGAAATGTTTGTCAATTTAAAAGATCATTTTCAAGTCAATGAAGTCTCAAACTAATGAGATATGAGCCTGTGACAATACGTCATTTTCAAGACTACACAGCCAACAGTTTTGTTAGTGACATCGGCTTGTTGAACGTTCACCAAAACTTGTAACTTAAACATTGCTGCTCCTGTATATTAGCAGCAACTGACCAGCTCTATTTTAACAATAAGTTGTCAGTTGTCAATATGAGCAGATTTATTGTGATTGTGATTTTCATCTTATTTACCAACTTTTCTGAACTCCATGTGGCAGCCATGTTGGTGTTGGTGACGTGTGTTGAGTGAGATGATGTAGTTCACTAAGCACTATAACACAAAACTACATTAAACTGACTGCGGTTATATGTGTGATTCATGACACAATTCAAAAAGGATAAAATCTCATCTGTCTCTCTTCATTCACTGCCATACAAATTTTTTCTATAATAGGGTCCCATGAGGTTCACCAGACGGGGCATAACTTCAGCTCTGTATGCAAGGAAATCCCCCAAAACATTAAATTCAAAATAGCCGGCTTCCTGTGGGTTCAGGTCGTGGCACCGTGGTACCTTTTTTGGTGGTCTAGGTGTGATACACATACTGAAGTGTTTATTTGTAGGTCCCCGGCTGGACGGCGTTAGGGTTAGAGAATGAGGCAAAGTTAGTCTGTGAAAGTAAAATGCTCGCAGCGATAAACCTCCGTGTCACCCTGCCACAGCGAAGCGCCCTCTGTCAGTGACACTCTCCGTGGTGACCTAGCAAAGCTCCTCCCATCAGCGCAGGCCTCCTCTCAACAATGACCGTGCTGCTAGCCTAGCTCCTGCTAGCTAGCTTAGCCAAACTTGCTTCGTGTCCAATAAAACACCAACACTTCGACTGCAATGGAGGGTCCAACTCACATACTCACAGCACATCGTCTGACAACAGTTCACAGTCCGTTAGTGATAAAACACGACTCTGACGAGACGACACACACAGTCCACTGTTAGCTGCTCTACGCCATTAACTCTCAGCTCCTTCTTTCTCGTCACTCACGCTCCGGTCTACCCCGAAGTGTAAAAACTCTTAAAGGTCATGAACTCCCCCATGTAATAAGAATTACTTCTCAACTTAAAACATTCAGAACCCATGAAATTATATTTTAAAGACACAAATTTTAAACAGAAATGATTTATACATTTTAATATTTTATTTATCACAAAATGTTTCATGCAAATTTTAACTTGTTAACAACTGGCGTCTTATCTTTAACTAGTTCCCAGGAGAGAAAAAATAAAAAAATAAATAAAATAATTTTGTGCATCTTTTTTTACATAACATTGGCCATTGCTAATGACATACACAGTAATTAATCCAGAACACTTTCATTAAATAAAAAAATTCAAGATAAAATTTAAGAGTCTATAATTAGGCTATACTGGGTCTGATCTATTTATACCAGAGATTTAGTTAAAATGAAGTTCATACCTTTTAGAAAAATGTCACCTAGGGCAAAACTCCCCTGCTACCCTGATTTGCATTCTTACAGCTCACAGCATTTTCATTTACACATTAAAGCCTCTCCTAGAATTAGGGGAAGGGGGATCATAGGGGAACAACTGTCAAGCAAGGCCAACGTCAATTTCAGACAATTCATGGCAGTTTTCGGTGTTGCCTGTGTAACCGGGATGAAATCATATCTTTATTTTTACATTTGAAATGTCACCAAATCCAGATAAATATTTTTTTTATACATGTTTAATATGTGTTTCATTGCCTATATTTATGTCTGAATGTTGTATTCAGACCAAAGTGTTAATACCTGTACTGTAACTTTATATAGGTTACAGGCCTTGTGCCGTTGTTCAGGTACTTCTCTCAGTCCACGCCAAGCTAGCTGAGAGGAGGTAATGTATTATTTTGCTTGTCATTTCAGAACATTTATTTCAGGTTTTGGACAATGCAAACCTTATTTAATTCGTAAATGTTAGTCCTTAGGTTGTGAACATGCAGCTAATGTGTCAATCTAATATAAACCTTGTAAACAGACTTTTCGCAAGCTTTAAAGTAGACAGTTTTCCACATGTTAGTCCACAGAGTTTTCTGTATGTGTGTCTGCTAACAGGAGCTTGAGACCTGTGTGCTGTGTGAAGGAGACTGCATGTTACAGAGCCTTATTTGTTTTTCTGTTGATTTGTACAGGTATGTGCATTATGTTCATTATAATTCATCTGGCACAGTGTTTACATGTGTATACACTGGTTGCATTAAGCATGTACAAGAAATTCATGTTATCAAATACACTGAGCATTTTATTATTCATTCCATTCATTTTCACATTTTTATTTAAAAGTATTTTTGTTGTTAAAACTAAAGGTTGAATCAGTTATGTATGTATGTGCAGTCCACGCCAAGCTAGCTGAGAGAAGGAGCTTGAGACCTGTGTGATATGAGGAGGAGATTGCATGTTACAGAGCCTTATGTGTTTTTCTGTTGATTTGTACAGACAAATCCACCGCCCTGCCTTCATTAAAAGAGCAACCAGCAGCTGGTCATGGTCCGGGTCCTACCTTCATTAAGCACAACATAGAACACAACGCAGAACATACAACCGTTAACGGATGTGCAACTAAATTGATATAAAACTGTAAAGACAATGCACGCCCGTTACACCTGCAAATTGCCGTATGCAGTCGTAAACCTGAACTGTCCTCCACCCGGACACTGAGCACGGGCTCCGCACAAGGGTGTGTACTGATCCTGCTGCTGTACACCCTCTTCACCACGGACTGCCGACCCACCCACTCCAGTAACAACAATGTTAGGTTTGCAGACGACATGATGGTGGTGGGACTGATCACGGGTGGAGATGATTCTGCCTACCAGTGTTCGGAATAACAGCGTTAACATAAACAGCGTTACCAGGGCCCCTGCCAGGGATTTTGGGCCCCATGAAAAGAAATATTACTGGGCCCCTGTAATTTGTTATGGTGTTTACATAAAACTGTGCATTTTAATAATATTCTTGACTATAATTTCCTATATGTGTGGAAAGAACAACATGATAGTTACTTGGTAGGGGAAGCACTGAACACTCAGAATACAATGGAATTTAGATTCATTGTCTGCAAGTCTGCAACTTTAATGGTTAAAACATAAAATTCTCTTAAATTAAATTACCTGAAAAATTCAAATGCATGACATACATGAATTATATAGAATTTCCTGTAATACCATTTGAAATAGCATCCATCACCAGATTCAGGTTTCCTCCCACCATTCTGTTTTACTGTCAGTGATTTGATCAAAAATAACAAAAGAAAATGTGATTTTCACAACCAGTACCCCACTGCTCACTGTCTCCCTCTTGTAGCCCTGCATTTAGGTCTAATTTATCTCCAAAATTACTATTATAGCAATACCACACAATTTTTCTTTCAAACATGCACATCCCCCCCCACACACACACTTAGACCAGCCACTGCACTCAATGTAAAAACTGTATGCTGTCTTACATTATGTTTTTGTTGTTGTTTTTATTAAGTTTGTTATATATGTTTATATTTTGTTAAAAAAAAAACCTTAAAAATAATAATAATAATAATTTATCTCCAAAACTCCACGTGGTGGAATTAAATACATAAATGAGGCTCTATGGTCGTTGGATTGAGAGCAGTCACTTAGTCTGCAAGCACCTCTTTTCCTACTGCAAAGCAAGGGGTGAGAGTCCCAAACTACTGACCAAACATAGTATGTCAGTGAATTTATAGTTCAGTTTCATTGATAGCTAAATTTCAACAAAACAAAATAAAGTTATAGGCTACATGCTTTTTAAACAATTTAAATCATTCTGAAATAAATACACTTTGTGTTTTTATTTCAGAATGATCTTTTTTCCATAATAATAGATTAATTCAACACAGAGCTGCTCACCTCCTTCCTCAGTTGTGGGTAGGCCTACTGGGGCTGGTTCAGGGGTAGGGGGCTCACAGCGCTCACAGACAGCTGCGGCTGGTGCTGCTGCACTTGACGTGTCTGTTCAAACATGCATCATTTTTGACAGAAGGGGTGGTCAACTGATTAAATATGGGCAGCTTGCTAAACGTGAACAGTGAAATCTAAAAATCCAGAGTTTTCTTCCAAAATATGAGCTAATATGGGGGGAAAAGTGAGCTAGCTTAAAAACCACAAGGTTAAGACAAACAACAGACTAATGTGTTCCAGAACTTTACACCACATGAACCAAACCCACCTTGTTTTTGGAAAAACTGGGTGACATACTGACGCCCCTTTGCTTCTCTCTCTTGCCTAATCTTTTTGTCTTTCCTTTTTTGGCTACCCGACTTCTGGGGCATTTTGTCTTCTCTCGGTGTCCTTACTGACTGAATACACCGCACCACGCAGCAGTTCAGTTGATTGATCGGAGGACCGAACCATTTTACGTAAGGGGGGGGGCCTTGAGAAATGTTTCTAAAATAAACATAGTGTTATTATCAGTGCATTAAGTGATGCATATATTATGATTATAAACTAACAAATTAGTGTCATATTATTTTTGTCAGTATTATAATTTTATTAGGGGCCTTTCTGGGCCCCTGTCAATGATGGGCCCATAGAATCCTTCCCCTTATCCCCCCCTTTTCGGCGCCCCAGGGCGTTACTAAAGGCGTTACTAAAGGCGTTACTTTTTTTCAGTAACAGGTAATCTGACTTATTACTACAAGTTGCGGTTACCGACTATTAAATGTGGTGCGTTGCAATCAGAAACTGCTCATTGAATCTGTTGTCATCTGACTTGGCTCTCAGCCACCGGAGCTGCAAAGTTGTTTAATTTTTTTTTTTTTTTTTGCTTGGCAAGGGAGGAGGGAGGGGCGGGACAACTGCATAAGTGATGATGAT
The DNA here is from genome assembly GCF_900880675.1 of Sparus aurata. Taxonomy (NCBI): domain Eukaryota; kingdom Metazoa; phylum Chordata; class Actinopteri; order Spariformes; family Sparidae; genus Sparus; species Sparus aurata. Next base: position 3,919,079 of record NC_044192.1, on the reverse strand, counting down.
TGGCTGTCTAAGGTAGAGTGAGAGTTCGTAAGCAAGTCAGTGGCAGTGTTCAGTTTACGCAGAAACCACACACGCATGCAGCAGCCTCACACACACAAACTAGCGGAGGTGAGCTGCAGCAATGGCGAGTCCGGAGGGAAAGTTAACGTTTTCAAAGTGGAAGTACAGACACTACTTTAATCTCTTTTGTCCACATCCGTTGTAAGCAATTCTAATCCAATGAAGCATCTCTGAATGGAACACACTTCTACAGAACTAGAGGCCAAAGACTCCGTTGTTGACACTGTTGATGATGACAGCAGGCCATGTGAAGCTAACGTGAGCTCCGCTAACAAAGAAGGACACGGAGCAGTCCAAGCAGCTACAGCTGGATTTTTCTGCTCCAGCTTCACAAAAACTTGTGACACAGACTGAACTGAATGCAATGATAGGCAGGTATGTTGTTGAGAATATGCTCCTGTTATCAACAGCTGACTCAGACTCCTTCAGAGAACTCATTGGTAAAATATCGGGGAGAGAAGGAGCCGGTAACACAAAAAGTAAAGTTAAAAGTAACGCAAAAGTTACTTTTCCTGGTAACTAGTTACTTTAATAGTGGAGTAATCCCGTTACTTTTGGGGAAAAGTAACTATAACTAATTACTTTTTAAAAGTTACGTGCCCAACACTGCTGCCCACAGGGATGAAGTCCTGAAACTGTCTGAGTGGTGCTCAGCAAACAAGCTGTCTCTGAACACCACAAAGACCAAAGAAATAATCCTGGACTTAAGGAAACACAGGACAAATCCCTCTGCACTCTACATACATGGAGACTGCATTGAGAGGGCCCACACCTTCACCTTCCTAGGCACTGTGATCTCTGCAAACACCTCAGCTGTCATCAAGAAGACACAGCAGTGTCTGCACTTCCTGAGAGTACTCAGGAAAAATAACATCCTTGAGAAGCTGCTGGTGAATTTCTACCGCTCTACCATCAAGAGCATCTTAACCTACTACATCACAGTGTGGTTCTTCCGCTGCACCAAGGTAGATAGGAAGAGGCTACAGTGGTCAAGACAGCCCAAAAGATCATCGGATGCCCCCTCCCTTCCCTCAAAGACATTTTACTTTTTATACTTACATTAAACTACTGCCTTGTAGTTTTTACTTGTAGTTTTTACTCTATTTTTATGTTGTGTGGATACTTTGATGCTGCTAGAATTTCATTGCACACTGTTCAATGATAATAAAAGGATTCAGATTTTATAATGGGTATGTATTATGTGAGCGAGAGTGTGTGACATCGTCGCTAAAGTGGAGAGCAGCTGGAAAAACTAGAGAAAAAATTATCCTCGGCTTGATTTGGATCCCACATCTTTTACTTCACATAGACAAAATATACAAAGAAATGTAGGAAATCTTGTTGGCTTTTGGTTGGTGGTCTTATTTCAGATGTAGGACTTACAGTTTTGGATGTAGAAGCCCTAGAGCAGCAAGCACTGCAGCAACTCCCCCGTAAGCTGTAATGTTAATTTTGAGCCTAAAGTTCTGGATGAGAGCAGACTACCTGTTTTGTCTCTCACTCTGGCACCCTCATTGTCACTCTACAGAAATAAAAAACACATCACAGACTTAAGCAATGTCTCCTGTTGCTCAATATATACATATTTTGGCGATAACCATTACATTATTTTCAAAAATTGCAGGAGTTTGGGAACTGTTTTCACATTCATTCTTATGGAGGAATTTTCAACTTTCGTTCTCCTACTGCTCCAGCATGTGCAGCAAGAGAAACTGTTCACATTTTTAAGCTAAGTCAAATTGAACACTCTAAGTTAATTCATACTACTCTCCTTTTTTAAAGAGTACTCAGAGAAATAAAGAACCTGTCAAATAGTTTGAGTCCTGTGTTATTCAAATTTCACTAGGCTACACATCGAAAAAAATATGTGATTCATGTCGTTTATTTATATCAATTCTTGTCAAATTAGATTTATACTTGTTTATTTTTGCAATCTTATAAACACACACAAACACTACAACACACACACACACACACACACACTTCTGAGTCCATGGTTGGTTGCCAACTAAACCATATATAAAGTCTTAATTCTCTGTGGTCTAAGTGTATTGACTCATGTAAGTTCTGTGCAGTCATGTGGTTTAAATGTGTCAGAGTAAAGTTCAATGAAGCATTGAACCAACAATGTTACCTTTATATGAGATATTCATGTTGCTCTGAAAGCTTTGTGCTGTGTCCTGACAAAACCATGTTTGAACCAGCATGGCTGACATGGTATTGTGTAGAATGCGCGGACAATAATGTTTTACTGCTGTATTTTACTTGTAAATGTTTGACCTGATTCTTTTTCATGTTTTTTTCCTGAACATTTTACACCTTACATTCTCTTATTTGCATTCCCAGAACACGACTGGGAGTCTGCCCAATGTACCTCATGATCGTTATGCTCCTACATGTTAACTGCTTAATACTAAATGAATTCACTTCAATTTCAAATAACAATACATTCATTTTTTCATTTCAGTTTTCATCTTTTAAGTTGATGCACTGAACCAGGGCCTGAGGTAAGTGCCTCTTCATGTTACCGTTACCAGAAACGAATGTTTACAACTTTCATCCCACAATGACTAACAGCTGCTGCAGCTGTTTGGTAGTAGAAATCAATGAGTGTGGTTTAAAATAGTATTTATGAGTAAGTATCTATGAATGATTAAGATAGAAATACTATATGATTACAAACAACGCTGGAAACTGTCATTATCAAGTTTAAATAGTGTTCAACCTAGTCTCACTGTTGAGGCCATCTGTCACAGATCATTTTGTTAAGAAATGAGAAGTGATGCTGTAATGCAATATGACAATGATGTACATAGGAGTGCATTGCAAAGTTTGCATTTTTAAACATATTTTGACAATAAACATTTTTGAATGTGCAATGCAAACCTATTTAGAAAATATTCAAAAAAGTTTTTCATTATTTTAACAAATGTCATGTCGGTTTTCTTCATAATAATATTGATCACAATAATGTAAATTAAATACGTAAAATAAGTCTGTATTATATATAATAAGTGCTTATAATAATGTCTATAATTAATATCAATAATTAATGTCATGTCTTTCTTTTTATTAGATCTTTAGCCGTCAAAACATGAACATGTCATCGTCTAATGTGACCGTGGTTATAGAGTATCAGGAGTCTTTCGCCAAAGCTGTGGCCAAGAATGTGATTGTTGTGGTTCTCAGCATCTCCATCAACTACATCAATGCAGGCATTATTCAAACTTTTCGCAAACACCAGGTACGACTTTTCTTTAATTATGTGCAAACACTAATAATACAAGGTTAAATAAATATTTAAATAAGTTTATCTTTGTGCTTGTGTTTTCACAAGCACAAAGCTGTCTATGCAGCTGTCTATGCAGTGAAAGACGCATTTACTTTTGAAATTGGTGATACATAACTATTTTTAAGCTTAAAAAATAAACACATCAGCTGGTGGGCGATGTACTGCGAGTTGGATGGTGCTTGATACATCTGTATTTGACAACCTGAGAATGAGACTCAACTATCTTTTTCAGAAACAGTCTAAAAGATAGCCTTACAGCAACATTAAGATAATATAAGATATTCACATGTTATTGCACCTTACAGATTGAGACAAAAAGGTAAAACATAATAGCAAAAGCACCAATAGAATAAACAATAGAGTAACAGAAATGATAATACCTTTCACTTATGAATATAACCCACGTGGACCATTGCACACGATAATTGCACTTGAAATTATAATACACATATGGTGTGTAGTAATATACTAAATAAGAAGTATTATAAACATGAATAAATATAATGAAGAATATAACAAAGAAGCATTATATCGTTATTTCTATTTTGTGAGATTTCAAAATGTGTGAGAGCACTAACCACTAGTTAATCATTCACAGATGACATTGTCCTCTCAGACGGATATGAAATAAATAAATATGAACACCAAATATACAAGCCTCTGTTAATATACTTGTCTGCAAAGTGTATGTGTGGGAAACACTGGGTATTTCTTTCCGTTATTAAATGATTTGATAGTGAGAAATGATACGTTATCGTAAAAATTTGTGTTCACTAATGTGAACTTTATTTATTCAAGTATTCATGATTAATGCTGTTCTAAGCTTGCTGTATAACTAACATTTACTTCCCATCTGCCCTGCTTTTCTCCCCACCTCTAGATCTTCAAAATGAATCCTCGGTATATACTTTTCATTCACCTGGTGGTTAATGACATGATCCAAGTGACTCTGGGTGTCATGCTTTTCATCATCAGCTATACCATCTACAAAATAAATGTTTCTGTCTGTTGCGTCTTTATCCTACTTGCTCTTTTCACCACTGAAAATACTCCTCTGAACTTGGCTTGCATGGCGGTCGAGTGTTACATTGCCATCTGTTTCCCCCTCCGCCATGCGCAGATCTGCACAGTCAAGAGAACGTTAATGCTGATTGGTTCAATCTGGGCGACGAGTTTGTTGTCTGTGCTTCCTGATCTGTTCATCACCCTGGCCATGCAACCAGTGGACTTCTTTCATTCCCGAGTCTTCTGCCTCAGGGAAATTGCCTTTTCAAACCCCCATATTATCAAGAAGAGGGACATTACCTATATGATGTATCTGATTATAGTCTGGTTGGTTATTTTTTACACATACTTCAGAATTCTGTTCACTGCACAAACGGCTAGCAAGGATGTTAAAAAAGCCAGAAACACAATCATCCTCCATGGTTTTCAGATTCTGTTGTGTATGACAATATATGCAGAACCACTGTTAAAACAAGCTCTGTATGAGTGGTTTCCAAAGAATTATCTAGACTCCTTGTTTTCATGTTACATCATTGTACAGATGCTGCCGAGATCAATTAGTTCAATCATCTATGGCATAAGAGACAAGACTTTCAGGAGGTACCTGAAAATTCATCTGTTTTGTAAGGTGAGCCCACAGTAAGCATTAATGTCAACTTTAATGTCCTCTTCAGGAGTCAGACAACTGAACGCTAACTATTTTTATATCACATCATTCTGCAACAGGATTTTGTGCTCAAGGCTTGTTTAATGAGTCGTACAAACACAGCCCAAGCGCTATATAAAGGGCTCCGTAATAAAGTCACTAAAGAACTACGTGCAGCTAAAGCAACTTATTACATTACACTTTTAATGGAGGCTAAGGGCAACAGCTTATTTATTTGGAAACAATTAAACAATTAAAAGCTTAATAAAAAATGCAGAAAGCTCAAAGCACAGTGCAGGAACTCAAAATTGGAGGTCAAATCCTCGCAGACAGTGGAACAATTGCGCAAACACTTAATGACTATTTTGTTGGGTCAGTTTAGGTCATAGTCAGAACTTTTAAGACAAGTGTCTGGTCTGGCCCAACCATAGCTGAAAAGAAAGGCCAAATGTTAAAGCCAAAACAAATATCTAAGAACCAAGTAGTTGAGATAATAAAAAAAAAACTCCACCCGTTGAATAGATCTTTTTAATTGTAAAAACACATGTCAATGCACTGGCCGAACCGCTAACCCACTTGATAAACACCTCCATGGTAAGGGGGATGTTTCCGGAAGCCTGGAAACAAGCAAGGGTTACTCCTATATTTAAATCTGGAGCAACGGACCACGTGAACAATTACCGGCCAATCAGCATCCTGCCTGCCCTATCTAAGATTTTGGAGAAGGCGCTTGCTACACAATTAATGGAACACCTAGAAAGTAACACACATTTACATCCATTGCAATTTGGATTCAGGGCAAAATTCAGAGAGAGAGCACAAATTGTTTCCTCTTGGAACAAATTAAATCTTATATAGACAAAGGTAACTTGGTGGGGGCAGTGTTCTTAGATCTTAAAAATGCATTTGACACTGTGAACCACAGCATACTAATATCTAAACTTGACAATTATAATTTTGCAGAAAAAACAGTGGCTTGGTTTAAATCATACCTTTCAAACCGTTAACAATGTGTTGCCATCAACAATGCAAAATCATCATTTTTAAAAATGAAAACTGGAATTTCACAGGGGTGAGTGTTAGGACCGATACTCTTAAGTATGTTTATCAATGACCTCCCTGATTCATGCCAAGGGGCTGATTTTTAAATGTATGCTGATGATGCTGTTAATTATGCCCATGGTAAAACAGCTGCTGCAGTCTCACACAAGTTAAATGAACATCTGGAGGCTGTAGCTCTTTGGCTTGACAGGTGTTGTCTAGCGCTTAACGTCAATAAAACAGTGTCAATTTGCTTTTCCTCTGGGAGGCGCCCTACACCAATTGCTCTAAATATTAACATCAATAATCAACCAATTAGCCAGGTCACGAGTTAAATATTTAGGTTTAATGCTGGATGCTCATCTCATATTTGATAAACACATTAAGAAAATCAGCAAAATATTTAGACTAAACTTATTTACAAGTCATTCTACATTCTTCTTCTTTCGGTAATCAAACCTCTGGAGAGACTCTACAATTGTGCACTTAAGACCTTAGGTAAGAGGACAATAAGATCTTCTGCGGGACCTGAACATGCTCAGCTTTGATAATCATATAGCTTCAGCCAACATCAACTTAATTTACAAATGCCTACATGGTCAAGCCCCTCAGGCTCTCTGTGACCTGGTCCAACCGATGCGGGCTGTAGGGCGGTCCACTAGAAGAGTCGCTGCAGGGAACTGTAGAGTACCTCACCGTAAAAACCTCCCTTGGCCAGTCTTCATTCCTGATTAAGGGAGTTAATATATGGAATAGTCTGCCAACCGAGGTCAAGGCCATTCACAGTCATGGGGAAATGTGGGGATATTTTAAGAGTGAGTGAGTGTGTGTGCGTGTGTGTGTGTGTGGGGGGGGGGGGGATGGACGACGCGACTGTGGATTGTGTGTGTGTGTGTGTGTGTGCATGAATGTATGCATGTATCTGCATTATGTTAGTTTATTTCTAGGCCCAGATTTAGGGAAAGATAGGCTATATGTGACCATGTTATTTAATATATTTATGGATGAATGGAGAGATGGATGAATGGATAGGAAGATATTGCTTATGTATAGATGGGTAGATGGTTGAGTGGAGGGTTGGATGAATGGATAGGATGTTTCTTAAAACAGGTTCTTTGTATGTTATTCTAAAGGCCCCTATAATGCTATGATGCTTTCTGTTGGGTTGTTGTACAACCCACATGATTTGTATCTGTCCCTATCAAATAAACCATATACAATACAATACACTACATATCATTACCATTTCTTGCATCACTGCCAAGGTGCACTATATCTTGTAGGACCTAATTTAAATTGCAGAATAGGCCTGCATGCAATTATCATTAATTTACTTATTCCAATTCTATCAAGTAGCCTGAGAAGAATAAAGTAATCTAATGAATATCTCCACAAAATAAATCCCCATTTTCTACTAGCAAGCAGTCGTTTCTTTAACAGTGATAGCGGCCGATGAATCAACTCTGCTTTTGTTGCTCAAAACATTTAAAAATCCACTTTTGGTTGACCTCTCATCAAACTATCAACACACCTCAGCAGATGTAACAAATAACTCATTCTTGTATGGACTTTCAAACATGCCAAAGTTGTTTTTGTACATGAGGCCTTCAGTTTACCATATTTGTTATTGTGCAAATGCAAATTTGCATCTTTTGTAGTGTCATTACAATACCAAATCAATCTAAATCCACACACACACACACACACACACACACACACTCACCCATCCACACACACACACACACACACACACACACACACACACTATACCAGTGCATGTTCACCTCAACCTGCATTCACACACCAGGGATTATCTGTCACAGCATCACATATAAACTCTTCATATAAAATTCTCTTCAAACATACTGTTGGTGTCCTGGTCTGAACACATTCTCTAAGGTAAGTTCTTTTGAACTGTGTGGTGAATGGACTGATATTTTATTAGTATGATAGAAGTTCAATGTGAGTCTTTTTTACCTGCTGATTTTCGATCCTTGGTTGTTACACTTTCTTATATTTGGAAAGCCGGGATTGTCACTGGTTTTTGAAGAACCAATTTAAATCTGTTTAGTGCAAGAATAGTTGTTCTGGACTGAAACATGGACAGTCTGAAAGACTTGACTTTTTACACTTTAGACTTAGGGTTTTGAAAGTGTTCAGACTTCATGAAATGTGGTCATTTTTTGTTTTTATTTTCATACTCGTACCTCAATTGTATGGCTTTAAATACATTAATTTCAATGGAAAGACCATATATTGTTATTTTCAAATGGCGCTCTGATCCTCTGACTGACCTGATCTGAGTGACTTTGTTCTTATGTTGTTGTTACCGAGAGGCCTCATGCTGCATTATCCTGAAACATTGTGATCTCATTAGACTAACAGAGTCTAGTTCCTTTAACTAATCTGGGCTTTCACTTTAAAAAAAAGCCTATTTACATTTGTTGAAAGGTGTAACACAGCCCATAACTTTAAAACCAATGCTAGCTTTATGAAGCACAAATACATAATGAGCTACGAACTTGTTTTCTGAACCTTCAAGAACTAGAAGTTAATGCTATTATAAAGGTATCGCCCATCCTATCTTTGTCTTTGAATCCCTGTCTTTCTTGTTAATGTAAATATATGTTAATAAATCAGTTCATCATGCTTGTTTAAGACACTAATCCCCCAGTTAGTGCTGATAATATTTGAGAATGTGAAATTTATGAAGAAACATGAGTAGACTACAGGTTATCATGTAAATTACAGTGTATAATATTATTTTGTATTCAGTGAAAATAACTACATTTTAGCATTATTCTCATTCTCAGATTTATGTTGTGTTTTGATCTACTGTAAGGTTGGCTCTCAATATTTAAATATGTAGGTAGGTGTTCACAGCTACAAAATAGAGTAGAGCAATCTGAAGACTTACAAGTTTGCGATAATTACTAATTACTAATAATTACTTTTAGTTTAAATGTTTCTGATCTTCAGAAAGTTCTTTAAAAAATGGAGTGTTAAAATCAGTGTTGTGTCATGAGGTCATTTGTTATAATCTATAATCACTGCAATTATTTACTTTGAACTGAAAATCTTGGTTATTTTTTTCTTTTCAGCCTAAAAGAGATGAACGTCTCTTCTGCCAACGTGACTGTGGTTTTACAGTATCGAGACTCTTTCACTAAAGCTGTGACCAAGAATGTGATCGTTGTGGTTCTCGGGATCTCCATCAACTACATCAATGCAAACCTCATTCACACCTTCAGCAAACACCAGGTTGAGTGTTCCTCCACTTCAGTAATTCTGCCTTTCATAGAGCTCATGTTAGCAGATGTATTTTTGGGTGGAGCATGTTTGCTTTGTTATGTCCTGATCAGGAGAAAGTGATGTACTGCGAATAACAGTTGCAGGGAGAAGTTGACTTCATGCTTTTCATTTGATAATACACAGTTTCACAGAGTTGTTACGTCTGTAAGTCACCTCACCTCGGACCTCAAACTTTTTCTCACCCTCCAGATCTTCTACACGAATCCTCGCTATATACTTTTCGTTCACCTGGTGGTCAACGACATGATCCAAGTGACCCTGACTGTCATGCTGTTTGTCATCAGCTACACCATCTACAAAATAAATGTCTCTGTCTGTTGCGTCTTCATGCTGCTTGCTCTTTTCACCACTGAAAACACTCCTCTGAACCTGGCTTGCATGGCGGTTGAGTGCTACATCGCCATTTGCATCCCCCTTCGGCACGTGCAGATCTGCACCGTCAAGAAAACATTAATCCTGATTGGTTTAATCTGGACGACAACCACCTTTTCTGTTCTGTCTGATCTCGTCATCACTTTAGCCACACAGCCACTGGGCTTCTTTTATTCTCGAGTGTTCTGCCTCAGAAACAATGTCTTCCCACATCCCATCATCACCAAAAAGAGGGACAATACATATTTAGTATTTCTAGGTATAGTTTGGATCACCATCTTTTACACTTACTACAGAATTCTGGTGGCTGCAAAAAGAGGTTTCAAAGATATTAAAAAAGCCAGAGACACAATCATCCTCCACGGGTTTCAGTTGCTGCTTTGTATGGCTTCGTATGCGACCCCCAGGTTCAGCGATGTTCTGAGGCAATGGTTCCCTATGAATCAAACAGACACCTTGTTTGCATGTTACATCATTGCACAGATCCTGCCAAGATCACTTAGTCCAATCATCTATGGCATAAGAGACAAGACTTTCAGAAGGTACCTGAAAACGAATCTGTTTTGGAAAGTGAGTCCGCAGTAAACATCAGTTCATGGGTAAAAGAATAGATTTTTTGCCAATGACTCCAGAAATGACCGCTTGACAACAACAGGAGAACAGGACAAAAGCATGATTAATGTTAGATTGGTTTGATGGAGACATCAAAGCCTTTGGATAGCTCTTGAACAAGATCACGTTTAGGATTGAAAAAAAAGCACTTTTTCTGCACAACTTAGATCATGTACATAAGTTACTTAACTCACTTCACATATGTAAGTTAAGTATGATACATATGTTAACTTTGTATGTTCGTTAAAATAAGTCCGAGTTGAATTTTGGTTTCGCGTAGGACACCAACAGAGGTCTCCTGGGTGAATGTTCTGTGTTTGACCCATCCATCCATCCCAAACTTGTCCATATGCAGATTTTGTCACTCTCTCCTACATCAACTGACGTTCTCCTGAGTTTCAGTCAGAATTGCTAGGGCCACTTAATATTGTCAGCGGACAATAAACAATGACTTATATGGCTGTTTTTTTCTCATGCCAAAAAAAAGCACGAGTTTATACTTATAAAAGTTTATAATTACATGAGTTATAATGATAAGAAAAAGGGCTGGGAATCAAACATCAGTACTTTTTTGCTACCGACCAAAATATGCAGTGAGTCACAAATTGCTGATAACAGACAGCATTGAATTTTTGCTCATAGTCTTGATTGTTATTTGCTCTTTCTTATAAGTTATTCCGATGGATTTTGGTTTAGATAATGTTCTACAGACACAGGCTTGTTTGTGGTATACTTTTTAATTGTCTCTGTATGTTTGTTCAATGTTTAAAAACAATGTTTCTGATCAGTTCAAGGCAACAAGATAACTCAGATTATGTGTTGTTATTTGGCACCATTATCACCTTTTTTCAAAAAAACAATGGGTTACGCAGCTCGGGGCAAAATATCAAGATTCGGATCAGCGATATGAAATTCCTTTTGTTGTAAGTGTTCTGCTTATGTGTTGAAATTATATTCATCTTTTTAATATACCATTGTTTTTTCTGTATGAATTTGTTAAATTTCATATTTTGTATTGATAATTACTGCTCAATCACAAAATGACACAAATGTATGGACTTTCAAACGTGTCAGTGCTGTGTTAGTACATGGGGCCTGTCCATTGAAGTCTAGTTTTCCACGTTCATCACAGTGCAAATGCAGATTTGCGTCTTTTAAAAATTCACATTTGTGTTCACACAAAACAACAAAAAGAATCAAAGGTAAAGATAATTAAATGTATGAACACACACACTACACATGCAAGGTCACCATGCATTCACACATCAGGGATTATCCGTCACAGCATCACATATAAACTCTGAGATTGTCTTTCGACATATTGTTGGTGTCCTGGTCCAAACGCTTAAACTAAGGTAAATTACACCTGCAGAAAACCATGTGATCCTTTGAACTGTGTTCTGAATGGACGGCTATTTTATCAGTATGATAGAAGTTCAATGTGAGTCTTTTTTACCTGCTGACTTTATTTATTTTAATTTTCAAGAGTAACATTTTTACATTTGTTTTTTGGGACCCTGATGAAGAACGAGTGTTGAAACATTTTTGTCTTTTTTAATGACCAGCCTTTAAATTGTTTAGCCATGATAATGGACTGATATTTTCGATTGTTTTCATTTTCTGAATTCCCTGAGTCCTTGTTGTTACACTCTCTTATATTTGGAAAGCCTGAGTTGTCTCTGGTTTTTGAAGAACCAAATCTGTTCAGTGCAAGGATATTTGTTCTGAACTGAAACATGGAAAAAACAGTGCTTTGATCCTCCGACTGAACTGATCTTAGTGACTTTGTTCTCGTGTTTTTACTGAGAGGCCTAATGTTGGATTATCTTGAAACATTTTGACCTTATTAAAAAGAAAATCTATTTCTATAATCTATATCTACATTTGTTGAAAGCTGAAACACAGCCCATAACTTTTAAACCTACCAGATGTAGGCCTATTGTTTAAGCTTTTGATATGATATTATGAAGCACCTATACATAATGAGCAAAGAACAAGTTCTTTTAGCCTTTAAGAACTAGAAGTAAAAGCTATTATAAACGTATCACCCTCCTATCTTTGTCTCTGTGTCCCTATCTTTGTTGTAGATATAATTATGTGTTAAGGAATCAGTTCAGAACAATTGTTTAAGACACTTATCCACCAGTTAGTGATGAAACTATTTGAGAATGTGAAATTTATGAAGAAATATGAGTAGGCTATAGGTTATCATGTAAATTACAGTGTATAATATTATTTTGTATTCAGTGAAAATAACTACATTTTAGCATCATTATCATTCTCAGATTTATCTTGAGTTTTAATCTGCCATAATGCTGGCTCTCAATATTTTAATATGTAGGCAGGTATTCACAGCTACAAAAAAAAAAAAAAAAAAAATGAGTAGAGCAACCTAAAGATTTACAAGTTATTGATGATTACTAATTATAATGTGTACTGGTGGTGACTTGCTGTCATTTGCTCTGAATTAATTTTGCTTTTGTATAAATTTGAGACAATATCTAAAAAGTATCTTAAGTTATTAGCTGTACCTTCTTTTAGTTTAAATGTTTCTGATCTTCAGAAAGTTCTCCACAAAATGGAGTGTTAAAATCAGTGTTGTCTCAAGAGGTCATTTCCTATAACCTATAATCACTGCAATTATTAACTTTGAACTGAAAAATCTTGATTATTCTTTTCTCTTCAGTTTTGAAGAGATGAACACCTCATCTGCCAACGTGACAGTGGTTTTACAGTATCGAGACTCCTTCACTAAAGCTGTGATCAAGAATGTGATCGTTGTGGTTCTCGGGATCTCCATCAACTACATCAATGCAAGCCTCATTCACACCTTCAGCAAACACCAGGTCGAGTATTCCTCCACCTTGCATAGAGCTTATGTTAGCAGATGTATTGTTGGGTGGAACATGGTTTGCTTTATGTCCTGATCAGGAGAAAGTGATGTACTGTGATTAACAGTTGCAGGGACAAGTTGACTTAATGCTTTTCATTTGATAATACGCAGTTTTAGAGTTGTTACGTCTGTAAGTCACCTCACCTCGGCCCTCAAACTTTTTCTCACACCCTGTCTGCCTTTGTTCCCACCCTCTAGATCTTCTACACGAATCCTCGCTATATACTTTTCATTCACCTGGTGGTCAACGACATGATCCAAGTGACCATGACCGTCATGATGTTTGTCATCAGCTACACCATCTACAAAATAAATGTCTCTGTCTGTTGCGTCTTCATCCTGCTTGTTGTTTTCACCACTGAAAACACTCCTCTGAACCTGGCTTGCATGGCGGTCGAGTGCTACATCGCCATCTGCATCCCCCTTCAGCACGTGCAGATCTGCACCGTCAAGAGAACGTTAATGCTGATTGGTTTAATCTGGATGACAACCGCGTTTTCTGGTCTGTCTGATCTCTTCATCACTTTTGCCACACAGCCACTGGGCTTCTTTTATTCTCAAGTGTTCTGCCTCAGAAACAATGTCTTCCCACATCCCATCATCACCAAGAAGAGGGACAACACATATTTAGTATTTCTAGTTATAGTTTGGATCACCATCTTTTATACTTACTTCAAGATCCTCTTCACTGCAAAAACAGCTAGCAAAAATGCAAAGAAAGCCAGAAACACAATCTTCCTCCATGCGTTTCAGCTGCTGCTTTGTATGGCTTCATATGTGACCCCCATGTTCCAAGATGTTCTACGGCAATGGTTCCCAAAGAATTTTACAGACTCCCTCTTCGCCATCTATATTGCAGTACAGATGCTACCACGATCTATCAGTCCATTTATCTATGGCCTACGAGACAATACTTTCAGGAAGTACCTGAAAAGGTTCTGTTGTGTAAAGTGAGCACTAATGCAATAACAAACCAGGGTGATACTGGTAAAACTTCTGTCAACCACACAGTTTAACAAGCAAACTCCTCAGTCTCTGCAGCTTAACCAGTGTTTTCTTTACCTTTACACTTATCACTTCACTCAGGCAAGTAGCAGATACATTAACATTTATCCAGACACACAACTGTTATACATTTTTGTAAATCAAAATGTAAGTGTTTATGTGCTCAGCACATTACAAGCAGAAGCTGTACATTATGTCAAGTTATTCAGTGTTTCTGACGTACAGCTGTACAATGACATCTGAAAATAAACCAAAGATACTGGAAATAAGACAAGAAAATACACTGTTAAAAAAGATTTGTTGACTCAACTTGACTAAATCCAGTCATCTTGTTGCTTTGACTGAGTTAAGTTGAGTCAGCTTATAGTGTCAAGCTTCTTGCAATTCAAAACATGAGCTGATGCAACATGCAGTCTGTTCACTCAACTTCCTGTATCAAGTAAGTTGGCCTAGAAAATATCATATAAGATAACTTAAAAAGATGCTTATCAAGTTAGCACAACATGAAATAATAAATTGATACAACATGCAGTTTGTTGACTCAACTCCCTGTATCAAGTAATTTGGACTAGAAAATATTACTTTAGATAACTAAAAAGGATGTTGGTTGAACTTATTTGATCAAGTCATTTAAAATGAATAATCAAGTTAGCTCAACATTAAATAATTGTTCAGAATCAGAATGTTCAGAATCAGAATCAGAATCCTTTATTGATCCCCGGGGGGAAATTGTTTTTGTTACAGGCTCTCCATGCAAAGGAGAATTAGAAATACAGCTTGAATGGAAATAAGGAATAAAGATAAAGATATAAATAAAATATTAAGTAGACAATAATAAAATAACATGTTACGACCCTAGAGGTCATGTGTCTATTTGTCTGTTTTTAATATCCCTCTTTTACCTATGAGTGTGTGTGTGTGAGATTGGTTGCAGGTGTGTCTGGTTGTAGGTTGCCCCATGGAGCTGATTGGCTGCTTTCCTGGAGCCATGGGTTTAAAGGCCGGCTCCTCTCCAGTTCCTGTGGGCTCTCCTCTGCTGTTCCAGACTACCAGCATTTGTGTGATTGTGGAACAACTATGTTTGAATAAAAACTTTGTTAAAAACGTTCGCTGCTGGTGGTGTTTGGGGAACAGGAAGAGGGGAGTCTCATTTTCTTGTTACGCCAGGGTTTCCCCTAGGCCCTGGTCGTAACAATTGGGGGCTCGTCCGGGATCTGAATGTCCATGAGGTGAGGTAGATGTGGTTTGGTTTGGTTTAGTTTGTTTGTGTAAGTGGCCTTTAGTTAAGTGTAGTGGTCATCTCTTTTGTTAAGTTGTTGCTGCATGTTGTGTTTCTGACTGAGCACCCTAACCAGAAAGCTGCCGGGCATTTTCAAGGATTTGCCATGTTTGTTATTTTGCCTTTCTTATTTTTGGTGGTAATCCTGGGTGGGGGTACGCTTCAGTGATTCGCAGTTGACTAGATTCCTGGTCTTCGGTGATTCACTGAGTTCAGCGTTTAAAGACGCCTCGAGCTCGGCACGCCACTGAAGACTAGCTAGGTGAGTTAGCCACCTTTTGTAGGCAGGTAAAGTTGGGGTGTCTCTACAGTTTGTTTCCCTTCGTTTTATACTTTGCACAGCAACACGGTTTTGTGTGAGATGGCTGCTTTTGTGTTGGTCACGTTGTGATGTGTGGCCCTAATTAATACTTGTGTGCAGTAACTTTTTGTGACCTTTTGGTTGTGGAACTGGACTCCGCTTTTGTTGGGTCACTTGTGGTTGCAGCTTAAGTGTAAGCTGGCAACATTTTGTGTAGTGGTGACTACAGAGTGATGCCTTTTGTGTGTGGTTGTTGCAGTCCACTTTTGGTGTGGTGAAACAGGTGTTACTGATTTAGTGTATTAATTGGTATGATTGGCATGGTGTCACTCCCCAGATCAGTGGATCTTGAGTGGTGGATGTGGCTTCCCAGTTTGTCTGGTCACTTTTGTCTCTTTGTTACACTCCATGATATAGTAACGTGTGGTTTGAGATCACAAGGTGTCCATTTTGGGTGTGGTAGTGGCAGTTCACTTTTGTTGGGTCACTTGTGGTTTCAGCTTAGGTGTAAGCTGGCAACATTTGTGTGTAGTGTTGACTATACAGTGATGCCTTTTGTGTGGTGGCTGTTGCACTCCACTGTGTTGGGCACCTGTTGCGGTTTTTGGTGTGTCTGTTACCACAGTTGGTGCATTTGCTTTTTGTGTTCTCTCCTCATGGTGGTGGCCATTTTGTTTGTGGGAGTGGCACCCACCAATAAGGTTTTGGGTCCTGTTTTTATGTAGATTGGTTTTAAGAGGGAACAGACTTGTGATTGCTCAACACCCGATTGCAATCACTTGAATGAACATTTCTTTATGGGAGAAATGTTCAGTTTTAAGGGGGGAGGTGTTACGACCCTAGAGGTCATGTGTCTATTTGTCTGTTTTTAATATCCCTCTTTTACCTATGAGTGTGTGTGTGTGAGATTGGTTGCAGGTGTGTCTGGTTGTAGGTTGCCCCATGGAGCTGATTGGCTGCTTTCCTGGAGCCATGGGTTTAAAGGCCGGCTCCTCTCCAGTTCCTGTGGGCTCTCCTCTGCTGTTCCAGACTACCAGCATTTGTGTGATTGTGGAACAACTATGTTTGAATAAAAACTTTGTTAAAAACGTTCGCTGCTGGTGGTGTTTGGGGAACAGGAAGAGGGGAGTCTCATTTTCTTGTTACGCCAGGGTTTCCCCTAGGCCCTGGCCGTAACAATTGGGACCTGTGACCACACCAAAAACTACCAGCATTTGTGTGATTGTGGAACAACAAAGTTTTTATTCAAACATAGTTGTTCCACAATCACACAAATGCTGGTAGTCTGGAACAGCAGAGGAGAGCCCACAGGAACTGGAGAGGAGCCGGCCTTTAAACCCATGGCTCCAGGAAAGCAGCCAATCAGCTCCATGGGGCAACCTACAACCAGACACACCTGCAACCAATCTCACACACACACACTCATAGGTAAAAGAGGGATATTAAAAACAGACAAATAGACACATGACCTCTAGGGTCGTAACATAACATAATAAAGTAAACAATAAAATAAAATATTAAATAATAAAGTAGATAGTCTGGGAATATATACAATAGAACAGGGGTACTCAAATACAAATCTTGAAGGGCCACATAGATTTTTTTCAATGACTCAAAGGTCCATGTATTGAGGCCGGTCAGGCCACATGCAATAATACTGTAATATTCAAAACAAAATGTCCTTTTCATTGTAAACAACAAAATACGAACAGAAATTAAATGTATTTTCTATTTTAACATAAATTAAAATACATAGTTGAATATTTCCTCTTTTGGTTTGCCTTCAAACATTGTGTCCATCACTTCATGCATTATTTTATTTCATTGTGACATAGATGTGACAAGAATCCTGCTTGCAGCTTGATATGACGATTTCAGTGGATTTATTTGTGTTGTGCTTATCTCTGAATTTTGAGGAAATGTCTCTTCAAAGTTCCTATGCTTCATCTCATAATACCGTTTCAAATTGGGAATCTGTATCACAGCTTTTCCTGGCATATTGTAATGCACCTTGTGGACTGTGGCGCAATGACTCTTGGGTATTCTGTTGGTGTAATTACGGTTCGTGAATGTGTCTGTGAATAAGATGATATGTAAGATGGTTGTGGGTTGATTCACGTCATTTGTTCTTTGATTAAATGGTGTTGAGTTTTAACAAGGATGATAAAAAAAAATTTGGCACCGTGAGTGAAAGGCTGTTAGCCGGGAGAAACTCCCCGCACGTTAACTCACGTGATTACGTGAAAATACATGATGAAACTGTACTGTACTGTCCCAAATATAGGACGACTCTGATTATAAGACGATCCCTCTTTTTAAGCTTTTCTCTTACTGTCAGCGTTTTCAGACGGTCTTTTTGGACCCGCCGTCTTCCGACGTTACACTCCGTAACTCCACATTTCTTGGCTGGTTGACAGTTGTTTGGCGCCTCCGCTGCATTGATCACCATTATCTTAAAATTACCATCATAGCTCCGCCTCAGATGTCTGTTAACTCGCCCCACTTTTGATCTACTTTACTCCGAAAAATCCACGCTTCTCTCCATTTTTCATCTCCTTTCACTTCTTCTCCGCTGTGATTGACAGATAACCCCAGCCACAGCGTCAGTGACGTCTCTACAATAAGCTGGCGCCCTCTGCAGTTGCGGTCGCGTAGCGACCCAGACAACTATCAGCATGTGTTAACAGTTAGACCCCGATTATTAGACGACCCCACCTTTTCACATAATTTTCATCGAAAAAAACCTTGTCCTGTATTCGGGTCAATACGGTAATTTGTTTAACCACGTCACACACGGGTAATTTCTCTGACTCTTGCATTGTTAGATACGAATGAATGCAAATGCATTTATTTCTCTGAGTCCCCGATCTTCGCTGTTCACTTTGTTAAACCAGTGTACTTGGAAACACGTTATTTTTAATGTCTTACCACCGGTAAAATGTGAATACGCGAACTGCTCCGAAAACGAAAGTGAAAGGTAAAAAGTTACGCTCGCACCCGTGAGTGACCCACCTGTCTGTGTATCGTTGGCATGGAGACAAGTCCCGGTGTACATATGCTGACCCAACCAAAACACATGGTGAAGGAACAACAGTTCGGGGGCCACAAATAGGAGGCCGGCGGGCCGGATGCGGCCCGGGGGCCGCCTATTGAGGGCCGCTGATGTAGCCTATGTGATTTTCCTTTGCTAAGACCTGCGCATTTTGTCTTTCCTTTACTAGGAGGACGGATTAAAACAATCACCTATCACGACGTGTTAGCTGCATCTAACTCTACATTAAAAATTATAATCCATACACTACAGCGGTGGTCAGTGTTTTTCCTCTTCCCCACGGACCATGACTTGCTCTGTTATCTGGCTGTCTTGTCAATGCTGTGCCAGGTTGAGTGCGAGCAAAGGTTCTTGTAACGTTACGAGTGGCGACGTCACATAATTTAACGTTACATTAGCGGGTTGACCCAGGTATAATGTTCCCACTGTTGACACATTTTTCTGTAATAATGAGGACAGGTCTCGCCTTTTCACTTGTATAAGAACATATTATCGGTGCAGAATGCTTGTTACAGTCGAGTATGAGGCTCAACTCTACCTTAAATGCTTGCTGTTTCAGTCCGCTAGCTGGCTAGCGCTACATGTTAACGTATTTCCGAAAACGAACTAAACATTAAATAATCATCACAGGTTATGTTGACAGACCATTCGAGATGGAGAGACGTTAGACGATTAATGCTCATTGCCTACAGATGAACTAACTTTGCTAAAAATAATTGTATGTACTTACTTGGACGGCTCGGCTCCGAGGAAAAAAAGATGGCGGTTGCCTCGGATATCCAAATCCAACACTGCGAGTGACGTCGCATTGCCTGCGCATGTGCGTTGGTTGAAATGCTCACCTTATGTACATTATGAAGTTAACTGAACGGATTATTATGGGTTTTTGATGAGTTTCCGCACTTTTTCAAAGTTGAAGTTGTCATAACTCTTCTTACTTTGTTGTAATGGGCAATGAGTTTTCCCAGCTTGACAACAACAGTCCTTCTGACTAAAAGCCCAAATCCCTTTTAACAGTGTAGATCAAATACCCAGAATATAACATAATATAA
The DNA here is from genome assembly GCF_900880675.1 of Sparus aurata. Classification (NCBI taxonomy): domain Eukaryota; kingdom Metazoa; phylum Chordata; class Actinopteri; order Spariformes; family Sparidae; genus Sparus; species Sparus aurata. The sequence goes on along the minus strand of NC_044192.1, from coordinate 3,899,157 downwards.
AATGTATGACAGTTCTGTGTCTGTCTAAATGTTACATTGTCTGCTACTTGCCTGAGTGAACTGAACAGTGCAAAGGTAATAATAGCACAGGGTGAGTTGCTTATGTCAGGTGTTAGAGTCTGAATTCTGAGTTTAAAGTCAGCTGATTTGTTTTTTCTATTCCTCTCCCGTAAAAATCTAAAACATTTACCAGAAGACAGAAACATGTTCTTCCTCCACGGGTTCCAGCTGCTGCTTTGTATGACTTCAAATGTGACCCCCATGTTCAAAGATGTTCTGCAGCAATGGTTCCCTATGAATCAAACAGACACCTTATTCGCATGTTACATCATTGCACAGATCCTGCTAAGATCACTTAGTCCGATCATCTACAATATAAGAGACAAGACATTCAGAAGGTACCTGAAAACTATTCTGTTTTGGAAAGTGTGCCCACAGTAAGCATCAGATCATGGGTAAAAGAACAGATTGTTTGCCAATGACTCCAGAAATGACTGCTTGACCAACAACAGGACAACAGGACAAATGCGTGGTTAACGTTAGTTTGGTTTGATGGAGCCCTCAAAGCCTTTGGATAGCTCTAGGCCAAGATCATGTTTAGGGTTTAAAAAAAGAAAAAGCACTTTTGCTGCGTAACTTAGATCATCTATGTAAGTGTCAGGGTGTGAGTGGGGGCAGTCGGGTGTATCGGGGTATTCTGTTTTTTTCCCCTTTTTCTTCCCTTACCGGCTCCCGGACCTGTGGGCATGCCAACCGTACCGGCTCCAGCGGAGAGGCGTACCTGGGTTTCGTTCATTCATCATCCCCCTGCTACTTAAACCCAGCCATGCCTCCACTCCAATGCCAGATTGTTCCACCAGTTACAGTGAATTTATCAAGAGCCTTCGCATAGCTTTCTGTGACTTTTTGAACTTTCTAAGCGTTTCTAGTGTGTTTTTGTGAGCCTGTCTCACTATTGTGTCCTTTTTTCCTCTCTGTGCTCCTGCCTCGCGGCAGATAGATCTCCACGCCTCTCCAGCCGAGCCGCCTGCCCGCCAGCCTGCCAGCCTGTCCACCTGCCTGCCAGCCCGCCTACACCGACCTGCCAACTACACCTGCTCGCCTGCTGACCCCACCTCCCCACGAACTCTGAGCCTAATCAAATCCTGTTACAACCGGCTTCCGCCTCAACTCCATCTGCTTTTGGGTCCTGACCTAGAACCCTGTCGTAACAGAACAATCTGGCCAGCATGGACCCAGCGGAATGCGAGCGCCTGCAGCACGCCCTCGGCTCCCAAGGAATAATGATCGGACAACACGAACAAGCCCTTCAGGAGGTAATGGAGGCTCTGCGAGGGTTGACCACTAGCGTGACGCAGCTGGGAGATCGCATGGATCAGGTGTGCTCCCAGCTGTCCCTTGTTACCACCGGGACGAGCCTCGCATCTCCACCTGCTGCTAGGGCTGGGCAATTAATCGAATTTTGATCGCGATTTCGATTTTGGCTTCTCACGATCATGAAAACACTGTAATCGAAGACAAACAATTAATGTGCCGCCGCGCGTCGTGTATGCAAATTACTGCGCTGTAAAAGCACAGTGAATTCACCTGTGTCGCCTGCAGCTGCAGCAGTGAGTGTGTGGATAAATTGTGGAACGAGCGATTGACAACATGGCAGAAAAGCAGCCTGAGCCTTTAGTTGAAAAGACAGGTAGGACAACTTCGGTCATTTGGAGACATTTTGGCTTCAAATCGCCGGACATGGAGCAGAAGGAGATTGTTTGCAAAGTCTGTCACACCGTCGTGTCTGCACCCCAGGGCAACACGACAAATTTATTTAACCATAAAGTGGTCTATGACAAAGTATTGAAGGAGCAAAAGACCCAAAAAAGTGTAAGAGCGTCAACTTCAGCCACAGCCACCACCACCGCAACACAGTCCTCCATTGACGACACTCTTTACAATGCCGCTCCATAGCCCACCGGCTCCCGGCAACAGCGAGAGATTACGGAGGCTGTGACATTCATGCTAGCTAAGGACATGTGCTCTATCAGTACAATTAACAACCCAGGCTTCAAGACACTGGTCAACACTTTGGACAAGCGGTACGTGTTGCCATCACGCAAACATACAAATATTATTATCATTTACTTTTTTACTACTAATCTATCTGGTTGTTTTTCTAAAAGTTATATTTAAAGTTGAGCTCAATAAATACTTTTTTTCAAATCAGTGAATAATCGTATTTATTAATCGTGATTTCAATATCAATCAAAATAATCGTGATTATTATTTTTAGCATAATCGTCCAGCCCTACCTGCTGCCTCCTCATCCCCACCTGCTGCTTCCTCAGGTAAAAAGACGAACTGTTCCTTTAACACTCCTTCTGTCCGGTAATCATCAAGAAACTTTTCAGCTGTTTGTAATTCCCTCGCCCCAGTCTCCCCTAGTACTGGGGCTTCCCTGGTTAAAACTGCATAACCCACATATTGACTGGTCAGGTTCCAGAATTGTTAATTGGAGTACCCACTGCCATTCTACACTCTGCTGCCCCTCCCGGAAGCCCCTCTACACCTGTCGCTCCCCAGCCCATGGACCTCACTTCTATTCCCCCTGTCTATCACGACCTCAGCGAGGTGTTTAGCAAGGATCGAGCTCTCTCACTGCCATCCCACCAGCCATATGACTGCGCCATCGACCTGCTGCCAGGCGCCACCCTGCCCTCGAGTCGGCTGTACAATATCACCCGCCCCGAACTAGAGGCCATGGAGGCCTACATCAACTACTCCCTCGCCGCCGGACTCATCCGCCCGTCCTCCTCGCCAGTAGGGGCGGGATTCTTCTTCATGGCTAAGAAGGACGGCTCCCTCCGCCCCTGCATTGATTATCAGGGCTTAAACGATATCACCATCAAGGATAAGTATCCTCTGCCCCTCATCGACTCCGCCTTCGGCCCTCTCCACCCAGCCGCCGTCTTTTCTAAACTGGACCTGCGCAACGCATATCATCTGGTGCGCATCCGCGAGAAGGACGATTGGAAGACTGTGTTCCAGACACCTTTAGGCCACTTCGAATATCTGGTTATGCCTTTTCGGCCTCACCAATGCGCCTGCGGTTTTCCAGAACCTAGTAAATGACATCCTCCGCGACATGCTGGGCCGGTTCGTGTTCATCTATTTGGATGACATCCTCATCTTCTCTCAGAATCTGGAGGAGCACGTACAGCATGTTCACCTGGTGCTCCAGCGTCTCCTCAAGAACAGGTTATACGTTAAGGCAGGGAAGTGCAAGTTTCACGTCACATCTGTGGACTTTCTCGGTTTCATCATCAAGTGTGGACAGGTGAGGGCCGACCCCGTGAAGGTGCGAGCAGTGACTGACTGGCCGGTGCCGGAGAACCGCTAACACCTGCAGCGCTTCCTGGGCTTTGCTTATTTTTATAGACGGTTCATCCGGGATTACAGCCGGGTGGCGGCCCCACTCACCAATCTCACCTCCATCAAGCTCCCATATCGGTGGTCTCCCAAAGCCGAGGCGGCTTTTGGTCGCCTTAAGACTCTGTTCTCTTCAGCCCCGGTCCTCTCCCACCCAGACACCAGCCTCCAGTTCATGGTGGAGGTGGACGCTTCAGACACCAGAGTGGGGGCTGTGTTGTCTCAGCGTTCACCTGCTGACCAGAAGTTGCACCCCTGCGCCTTTTTCTCTCGCCGTCTTTCCCCAGCCGAGAGGAATTATGACGTCGGCAATCGGGAGCTACTAGTGGTCATACTCTCCAGTTGGGGCATTCTTCAAAGCTGGCCTGTCATCCGAGGTTTCAGAGAACCCTATCCTTTATTAGGGGTCGTTTTTGGTGGCCGGCGATCTATTTAGACACCAAAGAGTTCATTTCCGCCTGCTCCGTCTGCTCCCACGGCAAGGCCTCTCATCCCGCCCCGGCCGGTCTGTTACGACCTCTGCCTGTGCCCCATCGACCGTGGTCTCACATCGCCGTGGACTTTGTGACAGGACTGCTGCCTTCTGAAGGTAAAACTGTCATACTCACCATTGTTGACAGATTTTCTAAGGCTGTGCATTTTGTCCCCCTGTCCAAACTCCCGTCTGCCCTGGAGACCGCAAACCTCCTCGTTCTCCACGTTTTCAAGATCCACGGGATTCCTGTCGACATAGTATCCGACAGGAGGCCACAATTCATCTCGCAGGTCTGGAAGACGTTTGTCAGGCAATCGGGGCTTCGGTCAGCCTCTCTTCAGGATACCATCCTCAGTCCAACGGGCAGACGGAGCGGGCGAACCAGGACTGCGTCTATACCCAACATCCCGTCTCCTGGGCCACCCATCTGCCCTACGGCCCGGAGGAGCGCTCCTGGGTTTCAAGCTCTTTTATTGTAGACGCTACCCTGCTCAGAGACTTCTACCGGGAGTTCCCCGACAAACCTGGTAGGTTGCCTGGAGGCGCCCGTTGGGGGGGGGGTACTGTCATGGTGTGAGTGGGAGCAGTCGGGTGTATCGGGGTATTCTGTGTTTACCCCCTTTTTCTTCCCTCACCGGCTCCCGTCTACCGGCTCCCAGACCTGTGGGCGTGCCAACCTAACGGCTCCAGCAGAGAGGCGCACCTGGGTTTCATTCATTCATCATCATCCCCCTGCTACTTAAGCCCGGCCATGCCTCCACTCCGATGCCAGATTGTTCCACCAGTTACGGTGAATTTATCAAGAGCCTACGCATAGCTTTATGTGACTTTTTGAACTTTCTAAGCGTTTCTAGTGTGTTTTTCTGAGCCCATCTCACCATTGTGTCCTTTTTTCACCTCTCTGCCCGCCTACACCGACCTACCGACTACACCTGCCGATCTGCTTGCCTGCAGACCCCACCTCCCTACGAACTCTGAGCCTAATAAAATCCTGTTACAACTGGCCTCTGCCTCAGCTCCATCTGCTTTTGGGTCCTGACCTAGAACCCCGCCGTAACAGTAAGTTACTTTACTCACTTCACATTATGTAAGTTAACTATGTTACATATTTTAACTTTGTATGTCCGTTAAAATAAGTCAGAGTTGACTTTTGGTTTCCACAGGGCATCAACAGAGGTCTCCTGGGTTAATGTTCTGTGTTTGACCCATCCATCCCAACCTCGCCCATATGCACATTTGGTCACTCTGTCCAACATCGACTGACTTTCTCCTCAGCTTCAGTCAGAATTGTTAAGGCAACTTAATATTGTCGGCGGACAATAAACGACTTATATATATATTTTTTCTCATGCCAAAAAAAGCACGAGTTCATACTTGTAAGACTTTATAATCATATGAGTCATAATGATGGGGAAAAGGGCTGGGAATCAAACATCAGTACTTTTTTGCTACCGACCAAAATGTGCAGTGAGTCACAAATTGCTGATAACAGACGGCATTGAATACTTGCTCATAGTCCTGATTGTTATTTGCTCTTTCTTATAAGTTATTCAAGTGGATTTGGTTTAGATGATGTTCTACAGACACAGGCTTGTTTGAGGTATACTTTTCAGTTGTCTTTGGATGTTTGCTCAATGAAAACTATGTTTCTGATCAGTTCAAGGCAACAAGATAACCCAGAGTGTGTGTTATTTGGCACCATTATAACCCTTTTTTAAAAACAATAGGTTAAGCAGCTCTGGGCAAAATATCAACAAGATCCAGCTCAGAGATATGAAATTCCTTTTGTTGTAAGTGGTCCGGTTATGTGTTGAAATAATATTTATCTTTTTAATATACCATTGGTATTTCTGTATGAATTTGTTATATTTTATTTTTTATAGTGATGATTACAGCTCAATCACAAAATGTCACACATATGTGGACTTTCAAACGTGCCAGTGCTGTGTACGTACATGACGCCTCTGCTTTGAAGTCTAGTTTTCCACATTCATTACAGTGCAAATGCAGATTTGCGACTTTTAAAAAATTCACATTTGTGTTCACACGAAACAACAAAAAGAATAAAAATTAAAGATGATTAAATGTATGAACACACACACTCTACACATGCAAGGTTACGATGCATTCACACACCAGGGATTATCCGTCACAGCATCACATATAAACTCTGAGATTGTCTTTAGACATATTGTTGGTGTCCTGGTCCAAACGCATTAACTAAGGTAAATCACACCCACAAGAAACTACGTGATCCTTTGAACTGTGTTCTGAATGGACTGATATTTTATTAGTATGATAGAAGTTCAATGTGAGTCTTTTTTACCTGCTGACTTTATTTATTTTCATTTCCCACTGTAACATTTTAACATTTGTTTTTTGGAAGCCTAATGAAGAACGAGTGTTGAAACATTTTTGGCTTTTTTAATGGCTAGCCTTTAAATTATTTAGCCATGATAATGCACTGATATTTAAATTTTTTACATTTTCTCGATTCCCAGAGTCCTTGTTTGTTACACTTTCTTATATTTGGAAAGCCTGGATTGTCTCTGGTTTTTGAAGAACCATTTTAAATCTGTTCAGTGCAAGACTATTTGTTCTGAATTGAAACATGGACAGTCTGAAAGACATGACTCCTTAACATTGAGACTTTGAGGGTTTTAAAAGTGTTCAGATTACAAGAAATTTGGTCATCTTTTGCTTTTACCTTAATAAGCGTATTAACAACTGAATAATCGATCTTACGACTTTAAATGCATTCATATCAATTGAAAGATCATATAAATGTTTTTATTTATTTTTAAATTGCGCTCTGATCCTTTGACTGAACTGATCTTAGGGACTTTGTTCTCATGTTGTTGTTACTGAGAGGCCTCATGCTGGATTATCTTGAAACATTTTTACCTCATTTTAAAAAAAAAATCTATTTCTATTTCTATAATCTATATCTACATTTGTTGAAAGCTGAAACACAGCCCATAACTTTTAAACCATTGCCAGATGTAGGTCTATTGTTTAAGCTTTTGATATGATATTATGAAGCACTAATACATAATGAGCTAAGAACAAGTTTTTGGAGCCTATAAGAACTAGAAGTAAATGCTATGATAAATGTATCAACCTCATATCTTTGTCTTTGTGTCCCTGTCTTTGTTGTAGATGTAAATATATGTTAATGAATCAGTTCATCATGATTGTTTTAGGCACTTAAGACAGTTAGTGATGATACTATTTGAGAATGTGAAATTTATGAATAAATATGAGTAGCCTATAGGTTATCATGTAAATTACAGTGTATAATATTATTTTGTATTGAGTGAAAATAACTACATTTTAGCATCATTATCATTCTCAGATTTATCTTGTGTTTTGATCTACTGTAAGATTGGCTATCAATATTTAAATATGCACGTAGGTATTCACAAAAAAGAAAGAAAAAAAGAGTAGAGCAACCTAAAGATTTACAAGTTATTGATGATTACTAATTATAATGTGTACTGGTGGTGACTTGCTGTCATTTGCTCTGAATTAATTTTGCTTTTGTATAAATTTGAGACAATATCTAAAAAGTATCTTAAGTTATTAGCTGTACCTTCTTTTAGTTTAAATGTTTCTGATCTTCAGAAAGTTCTCCAAAAATGGAGTGTTAAAATCAGTGTTGTCTCATGAGGTCATTTCCTATAACCTATAATCACTGCAATTATTTACTTTGAACTGAAAAATTATGATTATTCTTTTCTCTTCAGTTTTGAAGAGATGAACGCCTCATCTGCCAATGTGACAGTGGTTTTACAGTATCGAGACTCCTTCACTAAAGCTGTGATCAAGAATGTGATCGTTGTGGTTCTCGGGATCTCCATCAACTACATCAATGCAAGCCTCATTCACACCTTCAGCAAACACCAGGTCGAGTATTCCTCCACCTTTCATAGAGCTCATGTTAGCAGATGTATTGTTGGGTGGAACATGGTTTGCTTTGTTATGTCCTGATCAGGAGAAAGTGATGTACTGCAATTAACAGTTGCAGGGACAAGTTGACTTAATGCTTTTCATTTGATAATACGCAGTTTTAGAGTTGTTATGTCTGTAAGTCACCTCACCTCAGACCACAAACTTTTTCTCACACCCTGTCTGCTGTTGTTCCCATCCTTCAGATCTTCTACACGAATCCTCGCTATATACTTTTCATTCACCTGGTGGTCAACGACATGATCCAAGTGACCATGACCGTCATGCTGTTTGTCATCAGCTACACCATCTACAAAATAAATGTCTCCGTCTGTTGCATCTTCATGCTGCTTGTTGTTTTCACCACTGAAAACACTCCTCTGAACCTGGCATGCATGGCAGTCGAGTGCTACATCGCCATCTGCATCCCCCTTCAGCACGTGCAGATCTGCACCGTCAAGAGAACGTTAATGCTGATTGGTTTAATCTGGACAACAACCACGTTTTCTGGTCTGTCGGATCTCTTCATCACTTTTGCCACACAGCCACCAGGCTTCTTTTATTCTCAAGTGTTCTGCATCAGAAACAATGTATTCCCTCATCCCATCATCACCAAGAAGAACGACAACACATATTTAGTATTTCTAGTTATAGTTTGGATCACCATCTCTTACACTTACTTCAAGATCCTCTTCACTGCAAAGACAGCTAGCAAAAATGCAAAGAAAGCCAGAAACACAGTCATCCTCCATGGGTTTCAGCTGCTGCTTTGTATGGCTTCATATGCGACCCCTAATTTCAAAGAGGCTCTGCAGCAATGGTTCCCGAAGAATTTTACAGACTCCCTCTTCGCCATCTATATTGCAGTACAGATGCTCCCACGATCTATCAGTCCATTTATTTATGGCCTACGAGACAATACTTTCAGGAAGTACCTGAAAAGGTATCTGTTGTGTAAAGTCAGCACTAAAACACAAACCAGGGTGATACTGGTAAAACTTCTGTCAACCACACGGTTTAACAAGTAAACTCCTCAGTCTCAGCAGCTTTACCAGTGTTTTCTTTACCTTTACACTAATCACTTCAGTCAGGCAAGTAGCAGATAAATCAACATTTAGCCAGACACACAACTGTTAAACATTTTTGGATATCAAAATGTAACCGCTTATGTGCTTGGCACGATACAAGCAGAAGCTGTACAGTATGTCAAGTTATTCAGTGTTTCTGAGGTACAGCTGTACAATGAGATCTGAAAATAAACCAAAGATACTGGAAATGAGACAAGAAAATAAATCAAATACCCAGAATATAATTGTATATAATATAAATGTATAATAGTACTGTGTCTGGCTAAATGTAACATTACCTGCTACTTGCCTGAGTAAACTGAATAGTGTAAAAGTAACAAAAGCACAGGGTAAGCTGCTCGTATCAGGTGTTGGAAATATCAATAATTATTTTTGCTGGACACATAAGGTTTTAAGTTGTGAAACGAAGCCTGTGACAACATATTGCACTGCTCTCACACTCATGTGGCACGCAGCAAAATATACCCATACATACGCAACATATGAGTTACTGTAGGTGGCCTGTCATATATTCACTTCAGTGGATTAAGTGTTTTTGATCTGCACTGTGAACTTTTTTCTTAAAATTATAACCTTATTCATTCCAAGAAAAAAGTCTGAATTCTGAGTTTAAAGTCAGAAGTCAAATGATTTGTTTTTTCTATTCCTTTCCTGTAAGACTCTAAAACATTGACCTTTGAACATTTTAACAATAACAATGTGTATAATTACTCATTCAAATCTCTCATATTGAATTTAGTGGGACATTTTACAGAAATAAAGGCATTGTCAGTTTTCGCTGATAGGTTAACTTTTATTATAATAGAGATAAAGTACTGACTGAGTTATTAACCTGGTTGATTTATTGGTCTAGCTCTACTAAAAAGGTGTGTTTCAGATCAGAAGCACACACATACTGATGTTATGTTTATGTTCATTATCTCAGGTCTGCTTCACTTGACTACTTCTGCAAAACTTTAAAGGTGTTGATTTTTAGATGACATGCATTTCATTATTCTGTGTCATTTGCTTTTTACACAAGTGCATCGACTGCAAACATGAATTTCACACCTGTGGGCCGCAATGTGACAGGAGCTGTGAATAACCTGGACAGGTTTCTAACAGCTCTTCGCAGAAATTTAACAGTTTTTGTCCTGGGCATCATCATCAACTACATCAATGCCAACATGGTCCACACATTCAGCAAACATCATGTGTGTATTTCACTGAATCAGCTAGATTTTAGAGTTGGGTACAAATGGTAAATAGGGTAGTACAATGTGTGTAATGTGTATGAAGCTGTGCAGCTCTCTGCTCTTTTCTTTTGCTTGTTTCTATTCTTTTTCTTACAAGCAGGTGGGTAAGTATTATTAAATTAGTTGAAATTCAAGTTAATGAAAGAGGTGGTCTTTTATACTGTTTGACCTTCTCTTCCATTGTGCATACAGTCTGTGTGATGAAGTAACTAAAGAAACATGACACGACCATGGTTGAATGTTAAAGGTGCAATGTGTAAGAATTCAAGTGGAATTTATACTCAAATAAGGGGCAGCTGTAGCTTCCATCTGCAAGTTTGCTGTGCAGCTAGGGATTCTAATTAAGTAGGGGCACATGTACGATATGGATGTTAGTAAGACAGGTGAATTCTAAGGTAAAGTATTGATTATCAGGCATATAGATTGACAGATGTTCAAGTTCATTCTAACACTGTGGTGTATTTAGTTGATGGACTACATTAGATACATGTAGGAGGCTATACACTACTCAAAATATGTATGTGTGTGCAATAAGAGTCAAATTACATGTGTAGCCAACTATTACTTCTTTCTATGATCTTGTTCATTTTCAAGTTCCATTTTGATATTTTAAACTGAAAGTCTTACACATTGCTCGTTTAATATTCAAAGTATGCACAAAAAGCATGTAACTGTAAAATGACTGTCTTTGTTAAATAATCAAGTATTTTCTTAATTATCGATTCTTGTGTTATTCTGCAGAGTCCATAATTATATATGGAAATGTTTAGTTGTGTCTGATTAGTAGCCTAAAATATTCAGTTTTCCAACATTTTACACAGCATCAAAAAAGCATGAGTTTACAATCATAAGAATTATTCTAGGAAAAAGAGGAAAGCCACATATCCTCAAATATCTAACATTATATCACCTCCTCCTCTGAACTGCAACCTTACTGTGGTGGAAGGGTTTGAGTATCTGAATGATCCTAGGAGCTATGTTGTTCGGGGCTTAATGCCCCTGGTAAGGTCTCCCAAGGCAAACAGGTCTTAGGTGGGGGTCAGACTAAGAGCAGTTCCAATGCCACTGATGATAGATATTGAAACAAGTACGTTCATGTCACCTGGAATGGTGTTACCGGGGCCCCACCCAGGAGCCAGGCCTGGGGCTCGAAGGCTGGCGTGGGCTGGCTCATCGGAGATAGGTCCCTCACCGTTGTTTCGGCTTATGGGCCGAACAGCAGTGTAGAGTACCTGGCCTTCTTGGAGGCCCTGGGAGGGGTACTGGAAAGTGCTCCAACCAGGGACTCCATCGTTCTACGGGGGGACCTCAACGCTCAAGTGGGCAGCGACAGTGTTACCTGGAGGGATGTTATTGGGTGGAACGGCCTCCCCGATCTGAACCCGAGTGGTGTTCTAGTGCTGGAATTCTGTGCTAGTCACAGTTTGTCCATAATGAACACAATGTTTAAGCATAAGGGTGTCCCATCAGTGTACGTGGCACAAGGACACCCTAGGCTGGAGGTCAATGTTCGATTTTGTGGTCGTGTCATCTGGCCTCCAGCCATCCAAATGTTCAGGAAGGCCATGGAAGAGGACTACCGGTCGGCCTCAGGAAAATCTGGCAAAACATCCGGCGCCTCAGGAAGGGGAAGCAGTCCTCCACCAAGACTGTTTACAGTGGAGGTGGGGAGCTGTTGACCTCAACTGGGGACTGACACATCTCTGTAGCATTGCATGGCAGTCGGGGACAATGCCTCTGGACTGGCAGACCAGGGTGGTGGTCCCTCTATTCAAAAAGGGGGATCAGAGAGTGTGTTCCAACTATCGGGGGTCACACTCCTCAGCCTCCTTGGGTAAGTCTATTCCAGGGTACGTTTCTACCCTTACCTATGGTCATGAACTTTGGATCAAGACCAAAAGAATGAGATCGGGGATACAAGTGAGGTGGCTCAGGCATCTGTATTGGATGCCCCTTGGATGCCTTCCTTGGGAGGTGTTCCTGGCATGCCCCACCAGGAGGAGACCCCAAGGAAGACCCAGGACGTTGGAGTGACTGTGTCACTCGGCTGGCCTGGAACAGCCTTGGGATCCTCCCGGAAGAGCTATAGCAAGTGTCCGGAAGAGGGAAGCCTGGGTGTCCCTGCTCAAACAGCTGCCCCCAAGCCCCGGCCCTGGATAAGTGGAAGAAAATGGATGGATGGATAGATATGACTAATCAATTAATTGACTAATCCTTTCAGCTTTAAAGCAGTTAGGGATTTGTGTTATACTAATAATGCTAATAATTTTAAAGCCCCTAATGAAGAAATTAACAACAAGGAAGTGTACGTCGCCCAGATTGGCGTCACCGGGGCCCCACCCTGGAGCCAGGCCTGGGGTTGGGGCTCGCAGGCGAGCGTCTGGTGGCCGGGTCTTTGCTCACGGGACCCGGCTAGGCGCAGCCCGAACGAACGACGTGGGCCCGCCCTCCAGTAGGCTCACCACCTGCAGGAGGGTTCAGAAGGGGCCGGTGCAGTGTGATTTGGGTGGCAGTCGTGGGCGGGGGCCCCGGCAACCCAATCCTCAGGGGATGACTCTAGCCATGGGGACATGGAATGTCACCTCGCTGGGGGGGGAAAGAGCCTGAGCTAGTGCGGGAGGCTGAGCGGTACCGGCTAGAGATAGTCAGGCTCGCCTCCACGCACAGTCTGTGCTCTGGATCCCAACTCCTTGAGAGAGGCTGGACTCTCTCCTATTCTGGAGTTGCCCGCGGTGAGAGGCAGCGAGCTGGTGTGGGCTTGCTTATACCTCCCCAGCTCAGCCGCCATGTGTTGGAGTTTACCCCAGTGAACGAGAGGGTTGCTTCCCTGCGCCTTCGGGTCAGGGATAGGACTCTCACTTGTCTCGGCTTATGGGCTGAACAGTAGTGCAGAGTACCCGGCCTTCTTGGAGTCCCTGGGAGGGGTGCTGGAGAGTGCTCCAACTGGGGCACAGTTTGTCCATAACAAACACCATGTTCAAGCATAAGGGTGTCCATATGTGCACATGGCACCAGGACACCCTAGGCCGGAGGTCAATGATCGACTTTGTGGTCGTGTCATCTGACCTCCGGCCGTATGTCTTGGACACTTGGGTGAAGAGAGGGGCTGAGCTGTCAACTGATCACCACCTGGTGGTAAGTCAGATCCGCTGGCAGGGGAGGAAGCTGGACAGACCGGGCAGACCCAAACGTATTGTGAGGGTCTGCTGGGAACGTCTGGCAGAACCCTCTGTCAGGGAGATCTTTAACTCCCATCTCCGGGAGAGCTTTGACCAGATCCCGAGGGAGGCTGGGGACATTGAGTCCGAATGGACCATGTTCTCCACTTCCATTGTTGACGCGGCTGTCCGGAGCTGTGGCCGTAAGGTCTCCGGTGCCTGTTGTGGCGGCAATCCCTGAACCCAGTGGTGGACCCCAGAAGTAAGGGATGCTGTCAAGCTGAAGAAGGAGTCCTATTGAGCCTGGTTGGCCCGGGGGACTCCTGAGGCAGCTGACGGGTACCGGCAGGCCAAGCGTGTGGCAGCACGAAAAATTCGGGTCTGGGAAAAGTTCAGGGAGAACATGGAGGAGGACTACCGGTCGGCCTCGAAGAAATTCTGGCAAACCATCAGGCACCTCAGGAGGGGGAAGCAGTCCTCCACCAACACTGTTTACAGTGGAGCTGGGGAGTTGTTGACCTCGACTGGGGACATCGTCGGGTGGTGGAAGGAATACTTTGAGGATCTCCTCAATCCAACTGAGAATCTGGCCGATAGTCGAACCTCGGATTCAGGAGGAACAATGCGGTTTTTGTCCGGGACGCGGAACACTGGACCAGCTCTATACCGTCCACAGGGTGCTCAAGGGTTCATGGGAGTTTGCCCAATCAGTCCACATGTGTTTTGTGGACTTGGAGAAAGCATTCGACCGTGTCCTTCGTGGCATTCTGTGGGAGGTGCTCCGGGAGTACGGGGTCAGAGGCCCTCTGTTAAGGGCTGTACGGTCCTTGTATGCCCGGAGCAGGAGCTTGGTTCACATTGCCGGCAGTAAGTCAGACCTGTTCCCGGTGCATGTTGGACTCCGACAGGGCTGCCCTTTGTCACCGGTACTGTTCATTATTTTTATGGACAGAATTTGTAGGTGCAGCCACGGGCCGGAGGGGGTCTGGTTCGGGAGCCACTTGATTTCATCTCTGCTTTTCATGGATGATGTGGTTTTGTTGGCTCCTTCGAGCCGGGACCTCCAGCATGTCCTTGGGCGGCTTGCAGCCGAGTGTGAAGCGGCTGGGATGAGAATCACCTTGGGGTCTTGTTCACGAATAAGGGAAGGATGGAGCGTGAGATTGACAGTCGGATCGGTGCTGCCCCTGCACCAATCTGACTTTTTCTTCCCTTTTTCTTGTTTTTTCTTCTCCTCTTTATTATTATTATAATAAAGACTAGAACTAGAACTATTACTACACCACAAAACACCACATAAACTAGAACTATTACTACACCACAAAACTCATGTAAACAGTAGGCATTTTTTATGATTTCTTTTTTTCCCAATTTGCTTATCAAAGGGCTTTATCCATTCCTGATATCACCTTCCTCATCTCTCAAGTAAGTCCAGCCACCATTACCATCATCATCATCATCATTTCCAGCCCTGTTCTGCCTTCCCCTGTTGCCTCTACCATGTCCACCTCTTCTATGTACACTGCGACCTCGTGTATCAGCTCTTCTACGAACACTTCGCCCACTTCTCCCCTGCTATCTCCTCTAGTGTTGGGAGGAAAGTTGGACTCGTGTGTGCTTTGTGCTTCATGAACACTGTTGCGGCGCATTGCTACACAGCTGCCGCGAATGGAGGCTACGTGACCGTCGCGGTAGAAAGAGTGAACACTAACGCTGGTTCCAGCGCTGTTCTCACCACCCCCGTTACTTCTACCACATCCATTCGCTCCCCTACTGATACTACGAGTTTGTGTATCATTTCCATTCTTACTTATGTTGGGCAAAGGGTCGTGTGTTTGTGCTTGTTCCTCGCTCTGCGCGCCAATAAGGTTGGGATAAGGTAAGATTTGCAAAAATAGTTTGTTCAGGGAGTCAATGTTTACAGCCATTTTTGCCCAAATGTGATTGTCTTATTTGACTGAATATCATGAAGCTTTGTATTCATGACACATGGTTCTTTTTTTATGTTATTTTTGCGTTTTTGTTCTTGCAAAGTCCTGCTGATCAATTCTGTTCTATAAACGTTTTCTAATGACTTAAGTAACAGCTGTCTCTGGTCAAACAGGTTTCAAGGACCCTATCAGTTGACTCATGAGCCTTTCAAATACTGACAGGAATGTCACAGCAGTTGTCTATCGGGACAGCTTGAACATAGCTATTGTGAAGAATGTGACTACCGTGGTTCTCTGCATCTCCATCAACTACGTCAATGGTGTCCTGGTACACACATTCAAGAAACATCGGGTATGAATCCATTTGTGCAACATATCATTATGCTAAGTGTACATTTACTTCATCACCTTAGGAATAAGCAACACTTCACATACTGTATACTCATAATCAGTTGGACTGTTTCTCTTCCTGTCTTCTTATATCCTTATCAATTCTGTTTTACCTGCAGGTTCTGAATATTAACCCTCGATACATCCTGTACATCCATCTGGTAATCAATGATATTATCCTGCTGACCTTGTCCACCCTTATTCAAGTCCTGAGTTACATTGTGTTCACTCTAAATGTCTCCCTCTGTATATTTTTGCTGATGATTAGTATACCTGCCACTCTAAACAATCCTGTAACACTAGCTGTTATGGCAGTAGAGTGTTACATCGCAATATGCCTCCCTCTACACCACACCCAGATCTGTACAGTAAAGAAAGCGTATGTTGTGATCGGCCTGACGTGGGTTATAGGAATGCTGTCAATCCTAACAGATTTATTTTTCACACTGGCAACAGAATCCATGGAATTCCTACATTCTAGAGTGTTTTGTCTTTGGAAAAATGTTTTCAGACACCCCAGTCCCGCAGAGAAGAGCAATATTTCCAACATATTGTTAATGGTCATTGTTTGGATAACTCTTTTCGATACATACTTCAGGATCATTTTTACTGCAAAGGCAGCTACTGCAGATGCAAAGAAAGCAAGAAACACTGTCCTCCTCCATGGCTTCCAACTGATATTATGTATGCTCACCTACATTCATGATCTTGCAATAGAAGGTCTCACATACTTGTTCCCAAGAGGGGTACTGGCCATTCGCTTTACTGTTTCAATACTTATCCATGTCCTGCCTCAGCTCATCAGTCCAGTGATTTCAGAGACAGTCCAGAGACAAGATAAGGTTCCTGCAACGATACAGACTTGTATTCTTATAGATGGTGAATATCAGGTTTCAAACTGACTTCTCTAACATGAACAATGGGTTATATTTTTGTTCCCAATAATGTTCCAAACAGATAATACATTTTCATGATGCATTTCTACTCTTAATTTACTCATTAAACATTAACAGTGAAAAAAATGATTAAGATTCTTAATTATGTGTTATTTTCATAAATGTGAGAAACCACTAACTAGTATAAAATACAATAGAAAGCTTCAAGGACCCATGTCCACATAGCAGGCCTTTTGGATCATTGTCATGTGGTTGTATGGCATGATCCACGGCAAAGAAAAATATGGTGAATATTATCGCCTAGACCAGTAACAAGAAAAGAGCCATGTTGACGTCACCAGCACCTTTCTGAAAAGCAGAGTGCAAGGATATATAAGATATATTAAGAGTTATATATAAGATATTGGACACTGGGCCCTTTCTCTGGACGAACAATAAGAAAGCTTTCTCAACAAAAGTTTTGTTTAATTTTTGCGAATGGTTTTTTGAGATTAAATAAAGTGATGATCTAAAACACACTGGACCAGAGTGATGTCGTCAGTTCATTGGCACAAGCAATGCATTTAAAAATGTCGTTTTACAAATTCCTTTGATATCACAACAGTAAAAAGAAAAGGCATTTTCTATCAAAATATGTAAAACCTTACATTCAAAAAGGATTAAACAAGATTGGACTACAAGTAAAAAATCCCAGAAACACACAGGCAACAGCTCTAGCTATTCATTTGCAGATTGATATCTGTCCCCAGATCCTCTGAAGGATACAAAATATTATGTTAAAGAAGAAATGGAGCAAGGTAAAACAACTGAATATAATAATAACAACAATAATAATAATAATAATAATAATAATAATAATAATAATAATAATAATAATAATGATAAAACAACCAAACACAAAACAAACACAAACAAAAAACAATTTTAAAAAAGAAAGAAAAAAAACCAGCAATGGTTTAAGTTACCAGTCTTCACCTAAATATGCAGAAATATACTCTATTAGTCCTAGTTTGTCACATCAGTATATCATTAAAGTAAATCAGAAAGGGCACCAAATCTTGTTAAATCTGTCATTGTTACCTCTCAGAATAAACTTGATCTTCTCCAACTTAGGGTGAAACATAATGTCCCTGATCCACCTGACATGGGATGGGGGTTTAGAGCACTTCCAATTTAGTAGTATTTGGCGACGGGCAGATAAGGTAGAAAAGGCCACAACATCGTACATATTTAGTGGCCAGTCACAGTCCCCGGGTCTTACACCAAATAAAGCTATCAAAGGGTGTGGATCAACAACCGTACTAAAAACCTCACTCAAGGAGTTAAATATTGTAAATGTACGTACAGTGGGACATGTCCAAAAATGATGTATAAGGTGGCCGGTGCATGTTTGCATCAGTCACATGTAGGATTGATACTGGGGTAAATCTTTGCCAGTTTTGCCTTGGTTAAGCGAACACGGGGAACAATTTTAAATTGTATAAGGCCACATCTACTACATGAGTAAGATGAGTGGACTTGCTCCAAAACTGACTTCCACAGATCATTAGACAGAGGTGTACCAAGATCTTCCTCCCAGAGGGTCATAAAATTGGCAGTGAGCTGAGGGTTTATGTTGGTTAGTGTATCATAGATCCTTGCGATTGCACCCATACGACTTGTCTTTGTGGCTAGTAGAGCATCTAAGGGTGTCTCTGGAGGTAACTCGGGGAACGGATGGTAACCCTTTCGGGTTCAAAGTCCTTAATCTGAAAATAACGGAAGTAATATGACTGGTGAAGACCAAATTTTCCTGCCATTCGAGCGAATGGTGCAAATACCCCCTCAACATACAGATCTTTAATAACTCGTATTCTGTGACCGTGACTGTGACAGTGCCACGTGTGAAACGACAGATCTAACTTGGCTGGTGTAAAGAGATGGTTTGAGACAATGGGTGCCATTAAGGAGGCTTTTTGCAGGCCGAATTGCTTCCTAAACTGCAACAAGTTCTTAAGTGTGTGAGCATTTACTGGATTAATATGTGATGTACAAATTGCCAGAGGTAGTGGGGAAGTAACTAAAGAGTGAAAAGGAAGACCATGTGCTTCTATCTTCACCCATTCAGGTGCATGCTAAAGAGGATTGCTTTAGACATGTGTGATAATTTTCTGAATGTTGCTAGCCCAGTAACATTAGAGAGGGTTGGGCATGGCCATCCCTCCCGATGTTATCGGGCTTTGTAAAAAGGCCTTACTAATCTGAGGCTGCCTGCCATCCCAGATGAAATTAGAAAATATCCTATCAAGAGAACTGAACTTTTTTTTGGAAATGAATACAGGAATATTCTGGAAAAGATATACAAATTTAGGAATTATATTAATTTTAAGCAAGTTAATCATCCAGCCAATGATAGTGGAAATGTGCGCCAACGCTCCAAATCTTGTTTGCATTTGTCAGTTGTCATAGCCCTGGCTCAGAGAGCAAGACAAAGTGGGAGACCACACACTTTTAACGCAACTTTAACTGACACTTTCTTTATATATGCAACCCAATACATAATAAAGAAGTAATCTGTAGAGTCAGTAATGTATGCAGTGTTGTTTATAACTGAGGTGTGGTGATGATAAAACAAAGGAACACACAAACCAAACAGGCAGCAAGTGGTCAGCGAGTGAGAGTATGGAATGAGGAGCCAGCTAAATAACCTGGGGCCAGGCTGCCCAGGTGAATATCGTTAAGTCAGCAGCTCCACCCATCTACCTGAAATGAGCCTGCAAGAAAAACAAAAAAAGGACGACCAGGAGAGGGCGGGGTCATAAAACAATTAAAGGAGAGAAATTAAGTTTATATAGTAGCTGAAAAGAGCGAGGGACTGTTATCCCCTGGTATTTTAAGTAGGACATCACTCTCTTGAAGGGGAACATAGAGGCGTTGATATTGAGAGCAGTGGGGTTCAAAGGGAAAACTAGACTTTTTTGCATATTGACCTTGTAGCCATAGAGCTTCCCAAACTCTTCCAGCCTAAATAAAATGGGTGGAAGGGACATTGCAGGGTCGGTAATATATGGGAGCAGGTCGTCCGCATACAGTGACACCTTGTGCACCCTGTCACCTCGGGCTACCCCTAGAAGGAGCGACATTGTTTTGAAGGGATATTCTGGTGTAAGTTTAATCCATGGTCTAACACCGTGACACAGAGTAAGACCCCCCTCTTGAGAGATCTAGTTTTCTAACCATTAGCTTATGTAGTTTTAGCAACCTCAGAAAAGACCACACAATAACAATACACTGCAGTCTGTGCCTCCAACCTGGAAACCGCCATCAAAAAGCCACTCATAGCCACAAATAATGCCCAGAACAGCACCTAACTGCGACAGTTCAAATAGAGTCCCCGCACATAGTTCGAGGCATCAAACATCTGCTAGCTTAGCAGGATTTCTACTGAAAAGACAACAAAGCTCACCACTCTCCAGCAGCAGCTTGCTCGTTGTGGGGAAGACTTGCGAGTCGATTACGGTGTGTATATATATATACATATATATATATATATATATATATATATATATATATATATATATATATATATATATATATATATATATCCATGGCTCTATTGTCACATTATCTTGGTTGCTTGGTAACTGTTATTGTCTCTGTCAAAGAAACTTTGCAAGCGATCTCCTTCGCCACATACATAACATCCAGATATACCGTTTCCGGTTGATGCAGGTGATGCGCCTACTTTTTCTAGTAGGAGAAAATAAAAATCTATCTATAAATACAAGGAATCTCTGTCTGTCTCTGTGTGTGTGTGTCTGTGGCTGTTAGTCAAATATCTCTGCGGATAAGGATCACATTGACCCGAGACTTTCAACATGGCTGCTGCGTGGTTCAGTGGTGTGCATCTAAGCATTTGTTTGGACTGCAATGATACCGTGAATAAATTATTTCATAAATGCTTTACAAATTCCTCCGAGCATTGTCCACCAGAGCCACCACAGTCACGTGCGCACCAGAGCCAATCACTGCACACCGTGGCCACGTGCGCACCAGTGCCAATCACTGCAGAGCTCAAGCCCACGACATACCTGAAGAAACAAGCGGATTTATACCTGCAGCGGAGCGAACTGGACCGGGATTTTGCCGGCGGTTCAGTCCCGTTCTGTTCTGTTCTGTGCATCTAAACTGACTGTTGTGGATTAATGAGATTAAACGAGTCCGGACCAAATCTGTTCGGGTCTGAGGAGATCTGGAGATGCGTGGACAACAAAGTGCAATCGGAATCTGTGGATGTTCGTGTGTAGCTAGCCGAGGCGACGGACCGGATGCATTGGCACGTCCAAAACCGGACCTTGGGTAAATAATGTCCGCTACGCTTTTTTGCGAACATTGCCGTCATGTTTGCTTTGTGTCTTGTGCAGAAAGAAACGGTAAAAACGGGCTTTTGTCACGAAAGTGTCCAAGCAGCAAGTTTGGTTGTTGAGGAACAGGATGTTGTGGGAGGGACCTAGGCGGATGATTGACAGGCAACGACGGTCGGACAGCGATATTGAGAGTTGAGAGATTTGTTACATTTAGCGTGTTTGGAGTGTGTAGTTAGTGTGTTATGTAGTGTTTGGTGTAGTGTGTTTAGTGTGTAGTGGAGTCAGTTTTTCGTTTAATGAGTCAGAACAATGAGAAGATGCTGAATGTGGGGCAGGCAGTGCAGCTCTTAAGGAGCACAGGCAGACCTGAGCATTGCCTGCATTTAAATGTAAATAGTTACATATAACTTGTACATTTTTTAAATGTATGCACAAATTTAGCAAATAACAATTTATATTTGCATTATAAGTAAAAAAAAAAAATGGTTTGTTGTAAATATGTTTATTTGTGGTTTTCACAGTAAAAGAATCAAACTTTTTCTACTCGGATTTTATGTTTTTTTTGTGATTTTAGGTCCATTGTGTTAATACAGTTTGTCAAAATAAAAAAAAAAACTGTACAGTCACACATGTGAGGTTGTGCTGAAAATAATGACACCAAGTAAATAGTTTTTAAGGTGAAATATAATGGCAAAATCAAAAATAGTCAAAAACAGCCAATTATACCCTGGAATATCGGATTTCACAACAAACCTAAATATCCCTGACGTCCCACCTTCAAACACAGCCTCATTTGGCCATCCATGAAAAAGCTACTTAACCTCCCACTTTTTTATAGGAATACACTTTTGTTACAGGCACTGTACTAGTTATTGTCAATAATTGTTTTAAAGATGATACTTTTATGTGTTAAATAAAATTGTATTTTCCTAAAGCTTGAGACACCCCATATGTAAGGTAGACAGACATTTCCCCTGCTCATTAGTGTCCACAAATGTACTGTTATGTACTTAGGCCTAAAGAGCCCTTGTTAGTGAGGGCTTCGATAAAGGACTGTATTAAACTCTTTATGCTGATCCTGATTTCCAGCTTCGCCCAGGCGTGTCTATTAAAACACGGATCCTGACAACTCTCCTTTAGTTTGACTGCTTTAATGTTGTTGAGCAACAGTACAGAACATGGGCAAACTTGTGTGTGTATGTGGTTCTGTCAACAAAGAAATAAAAACATTATGTAGCCCTCATGGCATATGCATACATATAGATACATGCACTCTTACGTACTTAAATCTATGCTATATATACACATCTCTTTACAATATAAGCAGGGTGATCACTTAACATAACCAATGCACTCATTAACTCAAATACAAATACACATGGACAACTAGCACCAGCTAATCAATTAACAATCACGTGCATTTTAGCTAGCAAGAACAAGCTAGGTGCCAATATAAACAATATGACTTACAGGTCTCACGGACGCACGCACACAATCATGGGGAATAAGTGAGTCTCTGGCAGCACTCGCTCTCTATCTCTCCACTCAGCGCTCTCTGCTGTCTCACATGCGCTCGATCCCGATGCGCGTCTCCACCCCTGCCTCTCCACTCTGCTCTCACAGCTGTCTCGCATGCGCTCGCTCCCGATGCGCGTGTCCACTTCTCATCTCCGTCACTCGCCCCGCTTAATCAGCATCAATTAACAACCCTTTCGTACAGCCGCCCCCAAATAGCGGTAGCTGTTTGTACCTACGAAAGGCTACTCGTCCTGAGGGGGCCCAAGTTGATCTTCATCATCGGGTATGGCTGGGAGGATGACCATGCGGGCGACAGGCCTGGTGTAGATCTTATCCTTTATTTTCACATCAGCAGACCTCACATGACCATCCGCACTTGTGTGCACCTTAATCACCCGTCCAATAGGCCAGAGTGCCCTTGGTAGCTGGGGGTCTACCAGCATAACAACCTTGTCTTCTGTGGTGTTGACTTGGATGGCGTGCCACTTCTGGCGAGCTTGCATGCCAGGGAGATAGTATCTGATGAAACTTGACCAGAAATGATCTGTCAAGATCTGAGAGTGTCTCCACCTGCGCCGGCTGAGGAGTTCAGTAGCCGGATACACTACCTGAGGAAGAGACCCATCTCGCCGCCCCATCAATAAAAGATTTGGGGTCACAGGGTCAGGGTCGGCAACACTGGATGATACGTAACCCAAAGGCTTTGAGTTCAAAAGGCCCTCCACCTCGATTAACACCGTCCTAAGAACCTCTTCGGCTTGTGCCTGAGCTCCAACAGTTGTATAGAGTGCCTGTTTGACTGAGCGGATCTCCCTCTCCCAGACTCCTCCAAAGTGAGGAGCCGCAGGTGGGTTGAAGTGAAAGGCTATCTTCTCCTTGGCAAGGCTCTGTTTTAGCTCTGGAGACAGTGCAGTAAATGCCTCTCGTAGCTCCTTCTCTCCTCCTCTGAAATTAGTCCCTTGATCTGAGAACAACTCGGCTGGGGTCCCTCGGCGGGCAATGAACCTCCTCAGGGCCATTAGAAAGGAGTCGGCATCAATGTTTGTGAGGAGGTCTACATGCACTGCGTGCGTGGTTAGACACTTAAAGATTATCCCCCATCTCTTTTCCAGACGACGCCCCACCTTCACCTGGAACGGCCCAAAACAGTCCATACCCGTGGAGTGGAAAACTGGCTTAAAGAGGCGAAGGCGAGCAGCTGGTAGGTCGGCCATCTTGGGGACCACAGGTCTGGACTTCCACCGATGGCACTCTGTACAGGTGCGTTGGTGTCGACGGATAGCCTCACGTCCCCGGAGGATCCACAAGGTACGCCGTATTTCCGCAAACACCCGCTCAGGGCCAGGGTGACACAAACGGCTGTCATAATCTTGTATCAGGAGCTTGACAGCAGGGTGACTGGGATCTAGAACGATCGGATGCAGGGTGGCATACTCTAGCTCCTCAGATCTCCGTAGTCTTCCACCAACTCGTATTACTCCGTCTGATTCATCAAACTCTGGGGACAAGGTAAGTAGGCGGCTATTAGCTAGAACAGGTCTACCAGCTCTCAGGAGACGCAACTCATCTGGAAAGCTGTCCTGTTGGGCTCGCTGGAAGATGAGGGTCTCCGCTTTCAGGTAGTCTGCGGCCGTAGGACTGCTGGGCTGACCCGCCGCCCCGCGAAGCACCTCTGCAGTAATCTCTACGAGCTCCTTCCATGTGTTACACTTGTCTGCATCTTGAATTTGGGGCTCCATCACTGTTGATGCGACTCCGCAGAAGGTCGTCTTCCGAAGTTCTGATACCTCCTCCTTGGCAAGAGGGGGAGGGTTTCCTGTCCACTTGTCCTGAGCTCGAAAGAGGAATGGTGGGCCCTGACTCCACCTGTTGGGCTCTGCAAGATCTTTCAGGGTCTTTCCCCTTGTAATATCGTCTGCGGGGTTGCTTGCTGAATCCACGTAGCGCCATGCCTGGCGGTCGGTGAGCTCCTGGATCTCAGCCACCCTTGTCCCCACGAAGACTTTAAAACGGCAGGAATCAGATTGTAGCCACATCAACACTGTTGTGGAATCGGTCCACAAAGTGATCCCTCTGATCTTCAAGGTGAACTCCTGTTGAATCACAGTGGTGATCTGTGCTCCTACCACCGCTGCACACAGCTCAAGCCTTGGCATAGACAGGAGACGTTTGGGTGCTACTCTAGATCTTGCCAGGAGGAATGATAAGTAGGTCTTGCCCTGATTGTCTTCTGTTCGTAAATATGCTACAGCCCCGTATGCCTTCTCGGAGGCGTCACAGAATATGTGAACGTCACGAATGCTGCTGGCACTGTCCACTTCTTTGGGGGTGTAGCACCTTGGCAAACTGATGGATGGTAGGACCTGTAGTTCCCCTTCCCATTCATTCCAGGCATCTAGAAGCTCTTGTGGGAGGAGGGGGTCGTCCCATTCTCTGTTTTTGTCCCAGAGACGCTGGACAAGAACCTTGGCTCTGGTTGTATAAGGCAAGATGTATCCGAGAGGGTCGTACTGGCTTGCCAGCACCTTGTACACATTCCGCATGGTTGGCACTCCACACTCCACTGGCCGCTGTTTGTACCCCAGGGTATCTGACTGGAAGTGCCAACTGAGCCCAAGGGCTGATTCAGGGACATCTGCTTTCTCTTGGGTGAGCCAGAGCTCCAGGCTATCTGATCGGGCCTCCTTTGGAAGGTGACCAATGACATTGGGGTCATTGCTGGCCCACTGACGCAGCTCGAATCCACCAGAGGCTAGGAGGGCCCTTAGCCTGTCCACAAGCTCCCTGGCCTCCACTGGGGTTGGAAGGCTCTGGAGGCAGTTGTCGACATAAAAACATCGCTCCACTGAGAATCTGACACTGTCTCCTGGCTCACTGTGGTCCCAAACATGCCTTTGCAAGGCATAGGTAGCACAACATGGGCTACAAGTAGTGCCAAATGGTAATACCTGCCACTCAAAGACATCAGGAGGATCCTCTCTTCTCAAATCTCGCCACAAAAACCGCAGTAGAGGCTTGTCTTCAGGTAAGAGGCGGACCTGGTGGAACATCCCCTTGATGTCTCCACTGATGGCCACAGGATGCTCTCTGAAACGAAGCAGCACCCCCAGGAGTGATGCACTTAGTGTTGGTCCAGGCAGGAGGGCTTCGTTGAGGTTCAGGCCTTTAAACTGGTATGAGTAGTTAAACACAATGCGGTTTTTTCCATTGTGGCTCACCATGTGGTGCGGTATGTACCACGATTCTCCATCTTGTGTCAGTTCACTAGGCTGTAGTTTGAGGACGGAGCCTGTATCGATCAACTTCTTTATCTCAGCTTTGTATGCCGTGACTTTCTCAGGATCCTTGGCCAACCGCCTCTCAGTGCTTCGAAGGCTTGGCATTACGGCCTCCTTAGGGGCATGGAAGTGTGACATGTCCTTCTTACGGAGGAGTGGTGTGGCATAACGAAGCACTCCTTTCACATCCACCCGTGTAGTCTTCTTATCAAGTAGAGTGACAGCTTCCTGGTCCTGTCTTGACCGGGTCACTTCTTTGTCCTTCCTGTATGGCAGTGTATCAAGCTGCCACAACTTCTCGACATTTCGGAGGAGTTCTATGTTAGTAGGAACGGTGGACGTTAAGAGACACTGCTGCGGCCGTAGTTGTTGCTCCACTATCCGTGCCGGGCCCTGTAATGTCCACCCCAGTCTAGTTCTGATAGCGACTGGTCCACCTGGAGGACCAAACTTCACTGGCTCAATGGGGGTAATGAGATGTGGGTGATCCGCACCAATGAGGATGAGTGGTCTGGCGTTATCGAACTGCTGTAGGGAGAGACCTGCCAGGTGCCTGTACCTTTTCTGAAGACTAGCCACTGGATAGGAATGGTCTGACAGTCCCAGACGAGCAGCTGTAAAGGCTCTATTGATACGGAATCTCTTCTTAGGCTGTGAGGCGGGAGATACACTGAATGCTACAGCTGCCCCCTGCAGTGTCTGGACATCCTGCCGAATAGTTCTGAGGGCAAGATTTTCTGGTGTCCCTTCTAGACCCAGCTTCTCTGCTGCAGCGGAAAGAAGCATTGTGCGCTCTGACCCGTCATCTAGTATGGCATAAGTGTCAAGGGTGTGCTTTCCGTTACGCAGGATCACCTTAATTACCTTCAGCAGCACACGATTACAGTCAGTTGGTCGATCTAGGTAAAGTACCTCGGTGGGTGTGTTTACAAGGCAACTTGTCTCTGCTGACTCCTCCTTAGGTGCTCTGCTGTTAACCTCATGAAGAACTTGCAAGTGTTTGCCTTGGCAGAGGCCACAGAGCTTCTTAAGGGTACACTGCGCAGCCTGGTGAGACCGTCCGCAGCGCCAGCATTTCTTGTTGGCCCGTATCCATTCAGTGATTTGGGCTTTGTTCAGCTTCTGAATGGCTGAACACTGATTGAGGTAATGGGCTTCATTGTCACAGTAAGGGCAATACGCCTTTCCCTTAGCATTCCTCTTCTCTGAAGGGGCATAGGGGGTAACTCCCTTTCCCTCTACATCCTTAGCTCCATGGAAGACAGACGTCGTACGGTTTCCATAACGTCCCTCTAACCTCCGTCCCTGGTTTTCTTTCAGCCCTTTGTTAGGTGTGGTGCCACCAAAGTCTTGACACCATGTCTCATACTGGAGCCAGTCTGCTAAATCTTGGAGCGTGTACGTAGTTCCTGGATTGCGGAACATACAACGCCGGAAGTCTGACCTCATTTCTAGCGGTAGCTTACTGAGTAGGCGTGCTACATGTGATCCACATCTCAATTCACTCTCACCTGCTTGACCAAGCGTCTTCAACATTCCCACCAACGACTGAACCTGTAAGGCAAACCTCTCGAAGTTGGCAGTGTCACCACGACGGATATCAGGTGAGTTCATAACGCTGGCTATCTTATTCAGTGCAACCTGGTAAGGCTGTCCAAACTTCTCATTCAGAGCAGCCATAGTGTCTGTATATGGAGTGGGGGAGTGGAGGTAGGAATCTGCCACTAGACACGCCTCTTCCAACTTCAGGTGGTCTGTTAGAATCTGATATTTGAAGAGCTCTGTTGCATCAGCTGGTAACAGGTTCTCTAGTGCTATCTTTAAGCGAGCGAACTGACTCGGGTCTCGCTGGTGGAAGTTCGGAATAGTTGGCCTGGGACCCCTGTAGGCTGACTCTGATCGAGAGGGTTCACTGTAGGACTGCCTGTGTGGTGGTTCTGCAGGCCCTGGCTTATGGGCAGGTGCATCTAGCCTCGGGTACTCTGGTTGAAGCGGAGCTCCCTTTACTGTCGGTATAGCACGCTGCAGGCTCGGCTGGTGCTGAATTGGTGTGGAGCTGGACAGTGGAGGATGATACTGAGGCTCTCCATAACCTGGCGGTTTAAGGAGTCGGCCAACCTGGTATGGACATTCCCCATCTGATGGAAGAGCACTCATAGCTGCTGCTCGGCTCTGGGTAGGAGCAACGGAGGAGGTACTCAGCCTGATTTCCTGGAGCTCGTGCATCACTTTGTCCAGGAGGTCTGCCACCTCATTCCGTTGAGGCTGCTCTTCGGGCTCTGGCCATGGTGGTGGGGGTTCTGGCCATTCCTCTTCTTCTTCATGTTGTTCTTCTGCTGGGGGTGGAGCATGAGCAGGTGGAGGTAGGTAGTTAGGCCACTCATCTGGACCTGGCTGTTGATTAAGGGACCTCATGGGGGCGTGACTAACTGTAGCTGCCTTTGTTTCCTGAAGGCTTCGCACTGTGTCCACAAGCAACCTCACATCTCCTCTGAGTGAGCGAAGCTGCTCAAAATCCCTATGCATGGCTGCCTGAGATTCATGAAGCTGCATGTTCTCCTCCCTTATCGTCTGCAACTCCTGATGGAAGAGAAAGGGGCTATACTGCACTTCTTGATATCTCTTACCTCGGCGTGGATGAGGTGAATGATTATAATGAGTGAGAGAGGTCATCTCGGCTACTCCCTCCAGCTGTTGATACTCATCCTCTTCTCGCCCATGTTCGTACGGTACTGTGCTCGAGTAATGTGTATTTCGGGATTTACTTCTCTGATAGTCCAATTCGTAATCATCTAGATGACGTGGTGGATGCCTGTCTCTCTTTGGGCGTGCTCCACTGTTATAATGTTCCATCCTTATCCTGTGGTAAAGGCCAGAAATCCGGCTCGAAGGACCTTAATGTTAGTGAGGGCTTCGATAAAGGACTGTATTAAACTCTTTATGCTGATCCTGATTTCCAGCTTCGCCCAGGCGTGTCTATTAAAACACGGATCCTGACAACTCTCCTTTAGTTTGACTGCTTTAATGTTGTTGAGCAACAGTACAGAACATGGGCAAACTTGTGTGTGTATGTGGTTCTGTCAACAAAGAAATAAAAACATTATGTAGCCCTCATGGCATATGCATACATATAGATACATGCACTCTTACGTACTTAAATCTATGCTATATATACACATCTCTTTACAATATAAGCAGGGTGATCACTTAACATAACCAATGCACTCATTAACTCAAATACAAATACACATGGACAACTAGCACCAGCTAATCAATTAACAATCACGTGCATTTTAGCTAGCAAGAACAAGCTAGGTGCCAATATAAACAATATGACTTACAGGTCTCACGGACGCACGCACACAATCATGGGGAATAAGTGAGTCTCTGGCAGCACTCGCTCTCTATCTCTCCACTCAGCGCTCTCTGCTGTCTCACATGCGCTCGATCCTGATGCGCGTCTCCACCCCTGCCTCTCCACTCTGCTCTCACAGCTGTCTCGCATGCGCTCGCTCCCGATGCGCGTGTCCACTTCTCATCTCCGTCACTCGCCCCGCTTAATCAGCATCAATTAACAACCCTTTCGTACAGCCCTTCTGGTGCAGGCAGACAAATAGAAACCTCCCGGCAAGGTGCACTTTGCTTTTTGCTTCTGAACGTGGGTGAACACTCACCTCCACTGCTACAACTCCATCCTAGGGGAAACACTGCAATCTGCCACCTCACAAACACACAGGGCCGTAACCGTTCTTGATCCCAAGACATTTGTCCTGGACTACTATATATTAAGTAATTCACTCACATCTGACTTAGTGTATGTATGATTCACATATACCACTACTGTCAAGGTGAGAAGATATTCTGTGTTATTCTTTGTGTATTACAAGACAACTACAGAATTGTAGACATTTCTGTTTTACTCTTATTTTGTGGTTGTGGCTCATCTTGTGCAGTAGATTTTTACACTGATTCTCTGAATACTTAAGGATTTAAAACATAACTGTTTGGTTTGAACTTTTTGCTGCCTCATTTCATGATACTATTCTTTTGCATGCTGGCTCACTGGAATGACTGACTGGATGACATGAATAATATGTTTTACTCACAAAAGTGTTTGTTTTCTACCTTGAAGAAACCTAAATTAAGTTTTAGTAATGACTTTAATGATGGCTTTGTTTTATTCATGTGTCCCATTATGTTATGACAATGAGCCAGCATGTACAATACCAGAATCCTGACACTGAAGCAGCTAAATGACACTCAGCCATCGTTTCTTTTGTTATTTACAGCTGATTTTCTTACTGTGACATGTCAAACTTTCTTCTGTGAAGAGATTTTGATTGCATGGATGAAAAGAATCTGATTAGAAATTAATTGTCATCATATCTCTGAAAGTGTCATCGACTTCTGGCGGTTTCTTGTGTAAATATCAGTCAAAAAACAATAACCCAACATAAATTAACTAAAACTGTTGTACACAAAGTAACTGAAGATCTATGTGTTGATAATAAAAACTCAGTGTAAGGGATGGTATGGATGAATGTAAGATTTGATATATATAATTAGTTCAGGAAGTCTGCATTTACAGCCAATTTTAGTCAAAATGGAAATGGACTTGCATTTCTATAGATCTTTTCCAGTCTTCTGACCAGTCAGTGCATTTTACAACACTTGTCACAGTCTTTGTATTCATGAAAGATTTTTGGTTCTTTTTCTTACAAAGTCCCTGTCCTACTGATCAATTCTGTTCTATTAAAATATACTACTGCCTTAACCAACATCTGTCTCTGGTCAAGCAGGTTTCAAGGACCCTGTTAGTTGACTCATGAGCCTTTCAAATACTGACAGGAATGTCACAGCAGTTGTCTATCGGGACAGCTTGAACATAGCTATAATCAAGAATGTGATTACAGTGGTTCTCTGCATCTCCATCAACTACGTTAATGGTGTCCTGGTACACACATTCAGGAAACATCAGGTATGAATCAATTTCTGGAAATGCATTGTGCCCACATATATCATTATGCTAAGTATACATTTACTTCATCACCTTAGGAATAAGCAACATGTCACATACTGTATTCTCATATAGTCAGCTGGACTGTTTCTCTTCTTTTCCTCTTATGTCCTAATTAATTCTGTTTTACCTGCAGGTTCTGAATATGAACCCTCGATACATCCTGTACATCCATCTGGTAATCAATGATATTATCCTGCTGACCTTGTTCACCCTTATTCAAGTCCTGAGTTACATTGTGTTCACTCTTAATGTCTCCTTCTGTATGTTTTTGATGATGATTACTATACCTGCAAATCTAAACAATCCTGTTACACTAGCTGCTATGGCAGTAGAGTGTTACATCGCCATATGCTTACCTCTACGCCACATCCAGATCTGTACAGTAAAGAAAGCGTATGTTGTTATCGGCCTGACGTGGGTTATAGGAACACTGTCAGTCCTAACAGATTTATTTGTCACATTGGCAACAGAATCCATGGAATTCCTACATTCTAGAGTGTTTTGTTTTCCCAAAAATGTTTTCAGACACCCCAGTCTTGCAGAGAAAAGCAATATTTCCAACATAGTGTTAATGGTCATTGTTTGGATAACTCTTTTCTATACATACTTCAGGCAGCTGCTGCAGATGTAAGGAAAGCAAGAAACACTGTCCTCCTCCATGGATTCCAGCTGATATTATGTATGCTCACCTACGTTTATGGTCTCACGATAGAAGGTCTCACATACTTGTTCCCAAGAGGTGTACTGGCCATTCGCTTTACTGTCTCAATACTTATTCATGTCCTGCCTCGGCTCATCAGTCCAGTAATTTATGGGCTACGAGACAAAACATTCAGAAAGTTCCTGCAACGGCACAGACTTGTATGCTTATAAATGGTGAATATCATGTTTCAAGCTGACTTCTCTAAGATGAACAATGGGTTACAATTTTGTTTACATCCCAATAATGTTCCAAACACAAAATAAATTCTCATGATGCATTTTGACTGTGAATACACTCATTAATCATTAGCAGTGAAAAAAATTATCAAATGTGTGTTATTTTCACAAATGTGAGAAACCACTAACTAGTGACAATATAAAGCTTCTAGGGCCTGTGTATACATAGCAGTCTTTTCAAGTCAACTCAACTCAACTCAACTTTATTTATAAAGCACTTTTAAACAGCCACAGCTGGGACAAGGTGCTGTACATAAATAAGAAACAGAACGTAAAACATAACACTAACTAAACACTAAAAAAGAGAACGCCAAAGAATAAGAATGGGTTTTAAGATGAGTTTTAAACATGGACAGTGAGGGAGCTTGTCTGATGTGCAGTGGGAGGTCGTTTCATAGTTTGGGACCGGCAGTAGAAAAGGCTCTATCTATCCCCTCTGCGCTTCCGCTTAGACCTCGGCACCTCCAGGAAAAAGCTGATCAGCTGACCTGAAGCACCGTGCAGGAGCGTAGGGATGGAGCAGCTCAGAGAGTTAAAGGGGGGTGAGACCATTTAAAGATTTGAAAACAAATAAAAGAATCTTAAAATGAACTCTAAAGTACTCAGGCAGCCAGTGGAGGGAGGCCAGAATGGGAGTAACGTGCTCCCTCTTACGTGCTCCGGTTAAGAGGCGGGCAGCAGCGTTTTGGTTCACACTTCCACTCGGACCAAACACCATCAGTTCTGTTTTCTTTTCATAACATTTTAAAAAGTTCACTGACATCCAGGCTTTAATGTCTTCAGGACATATCAGAAGTAGTTTCTGACAGAAAGCATCTTTCTTCTTCAGCGGCACATATATCTGACTGTCGTCAGCTTAACAATGAAAAGAGATACCATGCTTTCTCAGGATGGAACCCAGGGGAAGTAGACATAGTGAGAAAAGCAGGGGCCCAAAAATTGAACCAGACTGGAAGACCTCCAGGTCATCATGCTCATCCAGGAATGACTTCAACTGAGCATGGACAACTTTAAAAAAGTAAGGCAGGACACTTTCACAGGGAGAGCCTAGTGACTTAATCTGGCCAACCACATCTTCTAAAGCCATCACAGACACAGGCTCAAACAAATCAAACAAAACTGAGCAAGGAACAGGCTCAAAGGGGTCAGATGCAGGAGCAGCAATGAGAGCCCTTGCAGTAGCAACCTTATCAATGAAGGGGGGATCAGATTCAATGGTTTTGAATAACACACACTGACAATTTGACTCAATAAGTCCTTTAGGATTTGGTGAGAAACCTGCAGCTTGTCCTTCTTCCACCTGCGTTCAGCTTTGCGGTACTCCTGTCTAGCTGCGCAAGTTCTCGCAATGAACCGGGGCTAAGGTTTAGCTTTGGGCTGCACAGATTTTAATGGAGCCACGGAGTCTGGAAAACACACTGTCACAGATTTCCACGTTTGACACAAACAAGCCATGACAGAGGACGAGGTCTAATGTGTGTCCATGTTCGTGTGTGGGACCAGACACACACTGCTCCAAATTAAAAGAGACAATAAGGCTTAAAACGTCCTTCACCAGGCCGGGCCTGGTTTATCATGACAACACACGTGAATGTTAAAATCCCCACACGATCACACTTAGGCATAATTTCAGCCAGAAGATCAGAAAAGTCATTTACAAAGTCTTTATTGTATTTGGTCGGTAGTTGACAGCACACAGCACCAGGTCAAAGCGACCCACCTCAAATACATTTGCTTCAAAGCTGGAAAATGAGGATGAGACAGTGTGCTGCTTACATTTAAAATCACTTTTATAAACAGTCGCCAGTCCTCCTCCACAACCCGACAATCACGGGGAGTTAAATTAAGAACAGCCAGCCGGTAGAAGTTCGATCAGAAGGCTGCACTCACTGGCACCGATCCAAGTCTCTGTCACACAGAGGAATTCCAGGCCACGGGAGTTGAAGAAATCCCTCAGGATAAACATTTTGTTCACCAGTGATCTGGCGTTTGGCGTCACCAAGCCAAACCTGGCGGGCGCTGGGGGCTTCGGTTCGGCAGATTGGGGGGCCCGTGGCAGCGTCTTCAGGAGCCAGAGTCCAGGAAATGGACAAAGATCGTGCCAGCCAGACTTTCAGCTTCACCAGCCAACCACCGCATATTCTCCCACCGAGGAGGTGGAGCCGAGGCCCGGTACATGTGAGTCAGGATCCCTGCCAGTAGCGGGGGGCACAGTTTTCTGTCCACTATGCTCCAATGCACCTAAATCTCTGATATTATGTCGAAGATCCAAAAGAGACTGGCGATCCTACACCAGCAGAGACTCGATCTGAGTAGTGCCGAAGGTTAAAAACAACAGAAACATCAACCATTGTAGGAGCAGCAGGCAGCCAGCAACACACAGCGGCACCATCGTACTTCCTACTTCCTCCATATATCCAGATCATTCAGATCATTGTCATGTGGATGCATGACATGAGCCGCAGGAGAGGAAAATATGGTGACGTCACCAGCACCTTTCTAAAAAGTTGAGTGTTTTTCAACTCAAAGCACTCAGACCGACTGCACAATAAAAAGGTGGAATGCACAGACTTAAGAGACTGGGTGCTGCGCATTTTCTCTGCAAAACATTGGATTTACATTTTTTATAATTTTAACAGAATTATCCATTAGAAGAAAAAACAAGAGGTCAGACCAGAGTGATGTGTTCAGTTCATTAGCATTAGCAATGTGTTTAAAATATCATTTCATGGATTCCTATGAAGCTTTTTTTGTTATATTTGCTAAAATTGTCATTATGATCTGACAGAAGAATATGTGTACAAATACACTGTCTGTGGTTCCATCCAGTGGCCCTAATTTTATTTGCAAGAATCCACCACTCCCAGATCAACACAACCAATCAGAGAAAAGGGGAGTGTCTAAGAAGCGTCAATCAATCTTGTGCATATGCTGCTGGCAGCCCCCCTTCCCCACACAGTGCGTACTGAGCAGTGCCCCTTCCCTGTGCAGGCACAGTGCCTGCTCTTACCTGGTCAGATACATTAAAGGGATAGTTCGTGTTTTTTGAAGTGGGGTCATATAAAGTACATATCTATAGTCGATCTGTTCCCTACCGTAATCACCAATCAGTGCAGCCTCAGTTTTGAGAAGTAGAGAGCCGCTCCAGCCCAGACGCTCAGCTTTGTACTGCAGTGAAAGTGAAATTTAACCACCTAAAACAAGGCTCACCTAAAAAAAATCTATAACAGTTCAAGTGTACGTTATATAGAGAAAATTCACAGCGCTTTACATCGCTGTTAGACCGCCCTTTCTTTTGGCACTACATTTTCTCAACCGTAGAACCTCCGTATCCCTACGCATTAGCGCAACTGGGCAACAGATGGTCTGCGAGCGGCGAATACAGTGCGAGGCCCAGTTGCTGGACGAGAGGTTTACTTTACTTTTACTTTACTTTGCTTCGATAAAAACGAAACTTAACAGACCGTAGAACCTCTGTATCCCTACGCATTAACGTAACTGCTTGAGACCAGGGACTCATGGGAAACAACGCCTCTGCAAACATAGCCACTACCACTGCAGCCACCGCCACTGCTGGTCAAGGCGCGCCCACCGCTAGCCCTTCCGAACTTTCTCCCTTTCTATCCCTCCAAGAAAAAACTCTGGTACGAAAAGGCTCATCATAGACTTCCTTTACTCCATGGCACCACCACCCCAAGCATCAACAGCCTCATCCCCAGCCCAGATTTTTCCATTAACTACAGCACCATCACCCACACCATAAACTTCATCCAGGGTGCCAACCAAGGCGCCTGTCTGGCAAAGGCAGACATCAACAGCGCCTTCAAAGTCTTGCCAATCCGTCCAGAATTCTGAAAATTATTTGGTGTTTGATGGAAAGGCAAGTTCTACTTCGCAGTCCTTCGAACTTTCATATGCAGGAGCAGCCCTGAAATATTTAACTCACTCTCCGAAGCTCTCTGCTCAATAACCACAACCTGTAATAATCGCAACCTGCCTTACATCATCCACCTTCTTGACGATGTCCTGACAGTCACCCCACCATCCTCCCCTCCAGCACAAGGAGCTACGACAAAGCTATTATGCACATCCCTGTTTATTTGCAACTACCTCCTTTCTTTGCTCACATCTCAATTATGCCATCCTTATTATCCCTCAGGGCCGTTCCTTCATCTCTTCCACCATTCCATCCCGTCACGATCACATCTCCCTAGATCAACCATGCAAAATAGAGTTGAAGATGTGGCGAGAGACGACCAGATTACCCAACCAGAAGACATCCTGCTCTACACCGACGGTGCACCACCATTGGGCTTTGGAGGCTATCAAGGCGGCAGATGGTTTGCCTCTGCTGGGCCCTCAGAACTTTCCTCACTCTCCCATTCCTGTGCCCTCTCCGAACTTTACCCAGTCATTATCTCCGCACTTCTTTGGGGGTGCAAATGATCAAGACATGTAATCCTCATACACTCAGACAACCTCACAGTCGGCGACATCATCAACAAAGGTCGCTCACAATCACTGAACATCATGAAATTCATCCAACGCCTCACCTTAGTCTCGGCCCAGCATCACTTCATCATCCGCGCAACTCACATGCCTGGCCACCTGAACTGTATCGCTCATTCATTATCCCGGTTCTCATTTCAGATATTCAAGTCATTGGCAGCAGACTCGGACCATCACCCAACACCAGTCCCACCATTTTCAGCAACCATCTACCTGTAAACCCACATCTCCTCCACCACGTTGCCTCATCCCGACAAACCATTCTGAATAGCCTGTCACCGAACACTCTTTTTCAAAACCTCCCTTTTCCCTCCATCGACAGCATCACAATAAATAGCTTCATCACCTATGACCATATGCTCCTCAAAATCAGAACATCCACTATCCACAAGTATACCTCAGCAGCATCAACTTCTTTGCCAAACTGCTCTCTGCTCCAGCCCCCTCCGTTTCTCATCCCCACGTCACCATGCTGATCAAAGGCCTACGCAAAACAGAACCCCAGCTCGCACCTAAACGCTTAATATTAACCGAAGACCTCCTCACCCGCTGCATGCTTACCCTCCGTTCAGGATATTCATCTCCATTCATTGACTCAACCCTTGAGTGAGTGATCCTCATGGCATTCTTCACCTTCCTACGATGCCCAGAATTCACCTCCGCCACATCGACCCATGACCCCTCTCGACACACAACCCTCTCAGACATCTCCTTCCATTCAAACGACCCCCCCTTGGTTCAACCTCAAACAAAGCAAGAACAACCAGTTCGGCCTCTCTCATCCCATTTTCCTCTTCCAACTAAACTCCTACCTAAGTCTGTACGAACCCATCCTGGCATATCTACACCAGAGAAAAGCACGCCATGATTCCCAACAAGATCCACTTCTCATCACCAAATCAGGCAGAGTCGCCACGCGCTTCTGGTTTCACCACCATCTCCTGCCTAGGCTCCTGCCTATATCCGTGACCTGCTTTTACCCTACGAGCCTGAAGGCTGCCTGAGATCCACCGGCACAGCTTTACTTATGGTCCCGAGGTCCTGTCTCATTACAAAAGGTGACCAGGCCTTCAGTGTCCGTGCTCCACAGCTTTGGAACTCCCTGCCCGGCGATCTCAGGCAGGCTAGCTCAGTGACTTCTTTTAAATCTCTTTTAAAGACTCACTTTTATCGATTGGCCTTCTCTTAATTTTGCTTCATTATCGTTGCAAGATTACCTTGTTGAGGATGTGTGATTTTAAATTTCTAATTTTTAATTCCAATTTTATTTCTTGGCAGTTTTATTATGTTTTTTTGTTGTTGTTGTTGTTGTCGTCAGGCAACTGTATTTGGTATGTTTTCATTTCTGTTGTACAGCACCTTGTAACATGCTTTTGAAAGGTGCTATATAAATAAAGTTATTATTATTATTATTATTATTATTATTATTATTGTTATCTCTGCCAGATACTAACCAAGTCAGGAATCTCTCCCGAACTCTACTCTGGCCACTCCTTCCGCATAGGAGCCGCCCCCACCACTTCAGGACAAGGAATTACCGAACACACCATCAAACTCCTCGGCCGCTGGTCCTCCCAAGCCTACAACAACTACATTCACAGCCACCTCGGCGATATCCATCAAGCCCACATTTGCATAGGAGAAGGTAGTTAAAGTATGAGGCATGGAAATGCGTTGGAAATGGGTCAAAATGGCAGTGAAAATCAAAATAGTTGACTTCCTGCTGGATTGAGGGTATGGGTCCGTCTGGTCATGATACATATGCATACTGAATTTTGTTCATGTATGTGAAGTGTGATTAATTGATATAAGTCTTCCTTCCTGTGTCCAGTGGGTGGCGCTATGTGACACAGTATTGATGCATAGACGTATTCAGGGCAACACCTTCTACATGTGTGAGAAATTTGGTGTAGATGGGAAATTGTATGTTGTTGTATGCAGCGGACTTCGTGTTGAGGGTTTTGGTCCCCTGACGTTTTTGTGCGTCTGATCACGATACATATGCATGCCGAATTTTGGAAATGTATGTGCAAATTTGTGTGTATGTATACACAAACATGTACACACACACATAAACACTCGTTATTAATAGAGGTTACAAAATTTATGAAGCTTAAAAATATGACATTTAAAAATTTATAACAGCAAATAACTTTTGCAAATGTTATTTTGAAAACTACACTCATGAAGCCTGCTGCACAATCTGGCTAATTTGCTTCAAGCCTTCCCTGATGCACACAATCTGCCACCTAACAAACACACATGGCCGTGACCATTCTTGATCCCAAGACATTTGTCCTGGAAAATATATATTAAGTAATTCACTCACATCTCACTTAGTCTATGTATGATTCACATATACCACTATTGTCAAGGTAAGAACATATTCTGTGTTATTCTTTGTGCATTACAAGACAAACTACAGAATTGTAGGCATTTCTGTTGTACTCTTATATTGTGTTTGTGGCTCTTCTTGTACAGTAGATTTTTAAACTTATACAAAATAACTGTTATAAGGTTTTTTGTTAATTTGGTTATCTTATGGCAATGACCCAGCATGCACAATGCCAGGATCCTGACACTGAAGCAGGTAAATGACAGTCAGCCATAAATTATTCTATTATTTACAGGTGTTTTTCCAATTCTGACATATCAAACTGTCTTCTGTGAAGAGATTTTGAGTGCATTAATGAAAAGAAACTGATTAGAAATTATTTGTCATCACATCTTTTAAAGTGTCATTGATTTGTGGCGGTTTCTTGCTTTACAACACTTTTTTTCTCTTTTGTTCTTGATTGTTCTTGCACAGTCCCTGACCTGCTCATCAATTCTGTTCTATTAATACTACTGCCATAACCAACAGCTGTCTCTGGTCAAACAGGTTTCAAGGACCCTGTCAGTTGACTCATGAGCCTTTCAAATACTGCCAGGAATGTCACAGCAGTTGTCCATCGAGACAGCTTGAACATAGCTATAATCAAGAATGTGGTTACAGTGTTTCTCTGCATCTCCATCAACTACGTCAATGGTGTCCTGGTACACACATTCGGGAAACATCAGGTCTGAGTCGGTTTCTGGAAATGCATTGTGCCAACATATATCTTTATGCTAAGTATACATTTACTTTATCACCTTAGGAATAAGTAACATGTCACATACTGTATTCTCATATAGTCAGCTGGACTGTTTCTCTTCTTTTCCGCTTATATCCTAATCAATTCTGTTTTACCTGCAGGTTCTAAATATGAACTCTCGGTACATCCTGTATATCCATATGGTAATCAATGATATTATCCTGATGACCTTGTTCACTCTTCTTCAAGTCCTGAGTTACATTGTGTTCACTCTAAACATCTCCTTCTGTATGTTTTTGCTGATGATTGGTATTGTTGCAAGTCTAAATAATCCTCTCACACTAGCTGCCATGGCAATAGAGTGTTACATCGCCATATGCTTCCCTCTACGCCACATCCAGATCTGTACAGTAAAGAAAGCTTATGCTGTGATCGGCCTGACGTGGGTTATAGGAACACTGTCTGTCCTAGCAGATTTATTTGTCACATTGGCAACGGAATCCATGGAATTCCTACATTCTAGAGTGTTTTGTTTTCCCAAAAATGTTTTCAGACACCCCAGTCTCACAGAGAAGAGCAATATTACCAACATAGTGTTAATGGTCATTGTTTGGATAACTCTTTTCTATACATACTTCAGGATCATTTTTGCTGCAAAGACAGCCACTGCAGATGTAAGGAAAGCAAGGAACACTCTCCTCCTCCATGG
Organism: Sparus aurata; assembly: GCF_900880675.1. Taxonomy (NCBI): domain Eukaryota; kingdom Metazoa; phylum Chordata; class Actinopteri; order Spariformes; family Sparidae; genus Sparus; species Sparus aurata. Next base: position 3,859,229 of record NC_044192.1, on the reverse strand, counting down.
CTTCCAGCTGATATTATGTATGCTCACCTACGTTTATGGTCTTACGCTAGAAGGTCTCACATACTTGTTCCCAAGCGGGACATTGGCCATTCGCTTTACTGTCTCAATACTTTTTCATGTCCTGCCTCGGCTCATCAGTCCAGTAATTTATGGGCTACGAGACAAGACATTCAGAAAGTTCCTGCAACGATACAGGCTTGTATGCTTATAGATGGTGAATATCACATTTCAAGCTGACTTCTCTAAGATGAACAAGGAGTTAGTTTTGTTTACGTCCCAATAATGTTCCAAACACAAAAATACATTCTCATGAAGCATTTCTACTCTGAACTCACTCATTAATCCAGGGTTCGTACACATTTTTCAAGGTCAAATTCAAGCACTTTTAAGGGTCATTTTCAAGATTTTCCAGCACCTTTTTGCTGGGGTAAAATACGTATCTACAGGAATATATATACTCGTGATTTTTTCTTATCACAATTATGTACATTGTATTATGCTGTAAACATCTAAAATTATGTTTCATAATAGCAAAAACTTTAGAAATTAATTATCCAGTCTGATCCCAATTTTGTGAAAGACAGAGTTATAATGTCAAGCACTTTCAAGCACTTAAACTAAAATCCAAGCACTTTTCAGGCCTTGAAAACACAACATTGAAATTCAAGCACTTTCAATGATTTCAAGCACCCGTACGAACCCTGTTAATCATTAGCAGTGAAAAAAGAAAATTAAGATTCTTAATTTTGTGTTATTTTCATAAATGTGAGAAACCACTACCTAGTATAAAAGACAACAGAAAGCTTCAAGGACCCAAGTCCACATACCATTCTTTTCTGATCATTGTCATATGGTTGCATGACATGCTCCACTTGAGAGAAAAATATGATGAATATTATTGCCTAGGCCAGTAACAAGAAAAGACGATGGTGACGTCAGCAGCACCTTTCAAAAAAGTTGAGATCTCTTCTTACTTGAAGCACTCTGAATGACCGCACAAAAAAGGCAGAGTACAAGGAAATAAGATGCTGGGCACTGGGCCTTTTCTCTGGGCGCACAATAAGAAACCTTTGGGACAAAAGTTTAGTTTATTTAATTTTCACGACTGGTTTGTTGAGATCAAATAAAGTGATGCTCTAAAACACATTAGATTCATATTCTTATTATTTTAACAGAATTACTTATTAGAAGAAAAAAACAAGGGGTCAGACCACAGTCATGTGTTCAGTTCACTGGCATTAGCAATGCATTTATAAATGTCATTTTGCGGATTCCTTTGATTTCACAACAGTAAAAAGGAATGGTTTTCTATCAAAATATGCAAAACCTGACATTCAAAAAGGATTAAACAAGATTGGACAGCAAGTAAAAAATCCCAGTAACACACAGGCAACAGCTTTAGCTATTCATTTGCAGTGTGATAAACCACTGAAGAGCAAGGCAAATTCAAAAAGTCAAACAGCTAGGAAATCTACCATCCATGTTGACTCAAGTTCAAATGATCCCTGCTTGAATTCTCTGTCATTACTTTTGTGGCAACTAAATTATTGTGTAACACGAACCGTTCCATTCTTTTTATTTGCATTGTGTTGAAGGACTGAGGCAGCTGTTAGTCCAGCTACTGGAGCACCTGATCCCCATTCATACCTACAGATAAAAGGCAGGTTTTTTGGGACTTGGAGCATGTGCTGCATTTCTTTCTGCTCATTCATGAATAAATAGACAGACAGACAGACAAATGTCTCAAAATTATCTACGTTTCTGTCCAACTGACTAAGGCTTCTCAAAGCCAAAGCAACTAGAACTTTTGTCTATCGGGTGCAAAGAAAGAGGATTATATTATAAAGACACAAACAAATCATCTGTCTTTAATGCAGGGACCACAGTTTGCCTTATACTACAGTAAGTCAACACCAGTGTCCACATTAAGGTGTAAACTATTTTTTAAATATAATTGGTGCTTGTTCATTGTCATCAGAAAGATCCTGAAGGTCAAGCCAAAAAAGCGGATCTGCGGCTGACGAATCTGAGGAATACGGACATTGTACGGTGAGGGAAGGTAGTCCCAAATGGTGGTCAGCGTGGGTTTGAAAATTAAGTTTGTGCCCATGAACTGCTCATGATGTAGAGGCCCGACCTGCTACATATATGTGTGTGTGTGTGTGTGTGTGTGTGTGTGTGTGTGTGTGTGTGTGTGTCTGTGTGTGTGTGTATACACACACATATACACACACACACACACACAAGTACACATACATAAACACATATATATATACACTCGTTATTTATAGAGGTTAAAAAAAAATTAAGGTTAAATACATTAGATTCTATACATTTATATATAACAGCAAATAACTATTGCAAATGCCATTTTCGAAAACTAAACTCATGAAGCCTGCTGCACAATCTGGCAAATTTGTTTCAGGCTTTCCCTCATGCACTAAATCTGCCACCTCACAAACACATAGGGCCGTGATCGTTCTTGATCCCAAGACATTTGTCCTGGACTACCATATATTAAGTAATTCAGCAGACTTCTCACTTAGTCTATGTATGATTCACATATACCACTATTGTCAAGGTGAGAACATATTCTGTGTTATTCTTTGTGCATTACAAGACAAACTACAGATTGTAGACATTTCTGTTGTACTCTTATATTGTGTTTGTGGCTCATCTTGTACAATAGATTTTTAAACTTATACAAAATAACTGTTATAAGGTTTTTTGTTAATTTGGTTTGAATATTTTGCTGCCTCATTTCACAGTGCTGGTCTTGTGCATGCTGGCTCACTGGGAGGACTGACCGGATGACTTAAATAATATAACGTTTTACTCACAAAAGGTTGTTTTGTACCTTGAAGAAAACCAAATAAAGTTTTAGTATTAACTTTAATGATGGCTTTGTTTTATTCATGTGTCCCATTATGTTATGACAATGAGCCAGCATGTACAATACCAGGATCCTGACACTGAAGCAGGTAAACGACAGTCAGCCATCATTTATTCTTCTTATTTACAGCTGAAGAACAGATCAGAAATCATTTGCGATCACATCTTTGAAAGTGTCATTGACTTGTGGTGGTTTCTTGTGTTAATATCAGTCAAAAAACAGAGCACATTACAGCACTTTTTTTTTCTTTTTTGTTCCTGCAAAGTCCCTGACCTGCTGATCAATTCTGTTCTATTAACATATTCTACCGACTTAAACAATATCTGTCTCTGGTCAAACAGGTTTCAAGGACCCTGTTAGTTGACTCATGAGCCTTTCAAATACTGACAGGAATGTCACAGCAGTTGTCTATCGGGACAGCTTGAACATAGCTATAATCAAGAATGTGATTACTGTGGTTCTCTGCATCTCCATCAACTACATTAATGGTGTCCTGGTACACACATTCAGGAAGCATCAGGTATGAATCCATTTCTGGAAATGCATTGTGCCCACATATATCATTATGTGTATTAAGTGTACATTTACTTTATGACCTTAGGAATAAGCAATATGTCACATACTGTATTCTCATATAGTCAGTTGGACTGTTTCTCTTCTTTTCCTCTTATATCCTAATCAATTCTGTTTTACCTGCAGGTTCTGAATATGAACCCTCGATACATCCTGTACATCCATCTGGTAATCAATGACATTATCCTGCTGACCTTGTTCACCCTTATTCAAGTCCTGAGCTACATTGTGTTCACTCTTGATGTCTCTTTCTGTATGTTTTTGATGATGATTGTTATACTTACGAGTCTAAATAATCCTCTCACACTAGCTGTCATGGCAGTGGAGTGTTACATTGCCATATGCTTCCCTCTACGCCACACCCAGATCTGTACAGTAAAGAAAGCATATGTTGTGATCGGCCTGACGTGGGTTATAGGAACACTGTCTGTCCTAGCAGATTTATTTGTCACACTGGCAACAGAATCCATGGAATTCCTACATTCTAGAGTGTTTTGTCTTCCAAGAACGGTTTTCAGACACCCCAGTCTTGCAGAGAAAAGCAATATTTCCAACATAGTGTTAATGGTCATTGTTTGGATAACTCTTTTCTATACATACTTCAGGATCATTTTTGCTGCAAAGGCAGCTGCTGCAGATGTCAGGAAAGCAAGAAACACTGTCCTCCTCCATGGCTTTCAGCTGATATTATGTATGCTCAGCTACATTCATGATCTTACGATAGAAGGTCTCACATACTTGTTCCCAAGAGGGGTACTGGCCATTCGCTATACTGTCTCAATACTTATTCATGTCCTGCCTCGGCTCATCAGTCCAGTAATTTATGGGCTACGAGACAAAACATTCAGAAAGTTCCTGCAACAATACAGACTTGTATTTTTATAGATTGTGAATATCAAGTTTCAAACTGACTTCTCTAACATGAACAATGAGTAATTAAGTGTTGTTTACATCCCAATAATGTTCCAAACACAAGAAGAAATTGTCATGATTCATTTATACTCTGAAAACACTCGTTAATCATTAGCAGTGAATTTTTTTAAGATTTTTTGTTAAGTGTTATTTTCATAAATGTGCGAAACCACAAACTAGTCTCAAAGACAATAGAAAGTCTCAAGGGCCCTCGTCCAAATAGCATTCAATTCAGATCACTGTCATGTGGTTGCATTACATGATGTGTCTGTTTTAGAATTGATTTTAAGATTTTACTGATCACTTTCAAAGCACGCTCAGGTCTGCCTCCAAGCTATATTACAGATATTTTAATTCCGTATGAGCCAGCTCGCAGCCTTAGATCCTCAGGTGGGGTCCTCGTAACCGTTCCAAAGTCGAGACTAAAAACTAAAGGGGACCATGCCTTTGCTATCAGGGACCCTCAACTTTGGAATGCCCTGCCTGAGGAGAGGCTTACAGGATCAGTAAATTCTTTTAAATCACTTCTTAAAACCCATTTTTATAGACTTGCCTTTATGTGATGTGGTCCTATTATGTTTATCTTTACTCCATCTGTTTTGCGTTCTGTTTTACTTATTTTATTCATTTTATTCATTTCAGTTCTTTTACTTCGCCTGCTTTACCAATCTTGTATCATTACCTCTGTTATTTCAACTCTTTCATGCAATCTATTTTATCTTCCTTTGTAATTGTAAATTGTATTCTTGCTTTGTTCTGTCAAAGCACTTTGTAAACCCTGTTTTTAAAAGTGCTATGCAAATAAAGCTATCAATCATTATTATTATCATTATTATTATTATTATGATCCACAGCAGAGAAAAGTATGATGAATACTATCGCATAGGCCAGGAAAAAGAAAAGAGCAACGGTGAGAGAGTTGAGAGATTTTCAAAGCAAAGCACTCAGACCAACCGCACAAAAGAAAAAAAGGTGGAGCGTACAGACATTAGACGCTCAGTGAACAATTGAACAAAAGACGCTGGCACTCAGAAAACAATGTTATGTAGACACAGGCCCTGAGAGAGCTTTCCCAACAAAAAAAGTATTTAATTTTCTGTGAGCTGGCACAGATCAAATAACATGATGCTTAAAAACACATTGCATTCAGTAACTATAACTGTTGTCCATCGGGTGCAGAGGAGGACGATTTTTACAAAGCCACAAACAAAATGTTGGTATTTAAACCCAGGTGACCACGGTTTCATGTTTCTTACAGTCAGTTAAAGTCAGTGTCAACTTTAAGGTATACGCTATTTTTTGAACATTTTTGGTGCTTTTTCATTGCCATCAGACAGATGCTAAAAGTTCAGCTCAAACAGCTGATCTGCGGCTGAGGAATCCAAGGAACACGGCCATTGTACGGTTGAAGGAATGTAGTTCATATGGAAAGGGCTGCCTGAAATGTTTAAAATATAGCTTACACTTAAACGGATACGTATTTTTAGCTGTGCCTTCTTTTCGGTGGCTAAAATACATCTTGCTTCCGATGCTGTTCAGCAGTACAATGCTTTGCTTCCCTTTCAGTGCTACGTGCTGCTTCTCCATACAGGGGCAGAGCTGACTGTCATCTACTGCAGTGGTTCCCAACCTTTTTTCCTTGAAGCCCCCCTTGCCTGTGTCCAAGACAAGCCAGGCCCCCCCGTCACCAACCTGCATACACTAAAAGAATAAAGTGTTGTTGTTTTACAATGTACATAGATACTTTTCTTCCTTTTTGTGTCATCAGGTGTATCACACACCAGCACACACACACACAAAGTTTAATTTTTGACCAGAATAGGCCTACCTCATAGGGGTGTTGGTGATAAAAAGCTTAATGAATTTAAATGTGGACCAAATATATGATACAGTTTGGATTATACAGAGTTTTGATTATCCAGTTGGGTGTGTTATTGGGATTGCAGGGGTCGTGAATATAAATGGCCCGGTGGCCCGGATGTACTTTTAAAACTGTCAGGGCCACCAGAACGCTCCAAGCACTGGCCCGGTGGGGCCAGTGAAAAATAATGCCTGAAAAATAATCTGTGCACAGCCAGCGCTGTGCCCTGGGACGTCAGCACACCACCTGCAAGAAACTGCAGTGTGCACAGCTCGCTCGCTCCTGCAGAACGCGTGCCGCTGGCTCACTGCTGCTGAAGGTTGTCACTAGAACCGATAAGAACCTTTTTTTTGGTACCGTGAAACTTTGCCCTCAGCGCGCGTCGTGTCGAGTTCTGTTGGGACCGATGTGGACGTTACACGTGGGCCAGAGCACGCGCTGGGTCTCGGTGCGGCAGCGGCTACAGTCGAGATTGAGGTCCATTTAAGTGAATGCGGCCGATCCTTGTGCCGCTCCAGCTGCTCGGTGTGTGCCACAGCGGTGGTGCGCGTTTTGACCATAATACATCCATGGTTTGGAGCAGAGAAAAAACAAACGTGTGTAAACACAAAAGAGAGCTGAAAAATGAAACAATGAGTTAAATTTGCATCAGTCTGTGGAAGCAGCCTAAAAGTGAATGAATGAGAACAACAGTTCTATTCTATCATTGAACTACTGGAAGATAAAAGTAATGACTACATGACTTTGCGTTTGTGTTGAGGCATATTTACCATTTTAACTCTGTTTTTACTTCATTGTTAAAGCACAGTGGAGCTTAAATACAAGTTTGATGTTAAACAGTTATTCATCTATTTATTAAATAAAATAGCCTAATGATTTTTTTTTTTTTTCCAAATCGTGGTATCGAATAAGTATCAAGAATCATGGAAATTTACTAGTACTGGTATCGTAGAAAGTTCCAGCCTTGATGGCTAGACTGCAGGAATTGGCTGGGATATGTTCGCTTTCGTTTTTAATGGGGATCGATACATGACATTGTCCTGGGCCAGTGGTTAGAACGCTGGGGCCAGCGATCCTCCGGGCCAGTGGCAAATTTCCCTTATTGTCTACCCCTGGATTGTATAAATTTAATGTGCACAAATATAATTTTGGTAACCTCACAACCTCAGGGCAGACAAAGTTGTGCACACCCCCTGTGATCTCTGGCGCCCCCAAGGGGGGGCCCGGACCCTAGGTTGGGAACCACTGATCTACTGCACTGACTTGGGATTGGGAAGTACCTCATTCATCCTCACATCAAAAGACCCTCGCTAATACTGTAACTAAATTGTTTCGCAGTCTATACATAAACAAACAATAGTAAGTGAAGGTGTGGAACCTTGATGCATTTTTAATAGTCTTAACTGTCACCTTTTATTCTGAAATAGGTCATTGCAGGAAATGCATTGCAAATAAGTTTAGCACGGCTAGTGTTTATTAAAAGTTACAGAGCCTAACCATGGTCATTGTAGGCATGTTTTGACAGTAAATTAGTTTTAAATGTTGGAGCAGGTTTTTACAATTTGTTGGAGTGATGAAGAAGAAGGACGGAGATGAAGAAGGAGCTGTTGACCAGAGGTCAATTAACTTACATTTTGTTATTCTTATCATTATCAATATCATTTTTTGTCCAGGTGATATATCTAAGTTAGAAATTCTAATGATGTGACACTGAAAATAAAGTAAAAAAGTGTATATCAAAAAAACACACGCACCAAATGTGCCAACCTAATCCCAAATGTCTTCCGTCAACATATTTAAACTCCACAACAACCACAACTGACTGGTCTTATTTGACGTGCTGCTGGGTAGGTACAGTCATGCTTACTGCTTTTGTATTGCAATGGACTGGTAATGTATGAACTGCAGAGTACTGTTATTGTGTTTATCATTGTCTTATATTCCTGCACGTGCTATGTTTCAGTTATCATTGTTATGTTTCTGTGATTTACATATAGCTGGGTTGCTGTTTCTTCTGGGTACAGATAAACTGAGTGTAGTGAGTATTTTCTGTAGTATTCTGAGACAAAGGTGGTTCCTCTGAGGGGATTATGGTCAATTATTACCTCAGACCAAGCCAATACTAGTTCTAACTGTACCATTTGCAGAATAAGTTGAAGAGTCTGGGACACAGATAAAACATACTAACACAAACGCATACAAACACAAAGAAAATGTGAATTGTGTTTTAAAGAAATATTAGATTGGAACAGAACAATTAATTCCACAGCACATTTGTTATTGTCAGATGTTCATTGTTTTTATTTAAAAAAATATTTTATATTCATTAATTCTATCTAACTAGCCACTTGATTCTATGAATGACACACTATAATCTAGAAACCTATCTGTGCTCATTTCAGACAGCATTAAGCCATTTTAGACATGAACTTTTCATCTGTCAATGGAACCTCAACTGTAACTGGGAATCAGCGAGACATGTTCATCACAGCTGTGACCAAGAATCTGATCGTCACAGCCCTCTGCATCTCTATCAACTACATCAATGGTACTCTGGTTCGCACATTCAGAGAGCACCAGGTGTGATATTCTTTTAACAGTGTATGTGTGCAAGCACAAAAAGGGAATTAAGATCAGCAGAAGAGGGCAGTTTAAACATGTCTAAATCTCATGCCCTGTAAATGTTTATTCTAGGAGCAGGATGTAACAGAGACAAGCATTTTTTTCAACCTGAAGCAAATGATTGGCAAAAAATAGAAAAACAACTGAGACTTAGAGGCTAAATAACATGTATTGGTATCATTAGATATTTAAGGCAGAGAAATGATTCTGATCTTTAAAGTTAAAGTAGTATTACAACAGGGTACAAATACTATTACAAGTAAAACATCCTGCATAAAAAATCTTACTAAAGTGAAAATACAGCATCAAGTACCAAAAGGAGAGGTACATGTTTTTAAGGCTAAGATCAGATTGAAAAATATTATATTACTGGTTCATAATTAATAATGCATTAATATGTAAGTTGATGCTGCAGCTGGAATTAAATGAGTTTATGGTTTTTTTATGCATATTTCACTCCAATTCAGTGGAAACACGTCTTTAAATCTGTGATTTTCTCACTTATCATATGAGCTATACATTAACAGATTTAACATGTACTCTTATTTACAGAAAACATCTGAAAGACAGGGTAGTTTTCATTTACGTTCTTTATTTGGGGTAAATCAGTTACAATCATTTGGAAGTAATTTTATAATATGTCAGGTCTGTTGACTTGTTGTGAGTCAGTTACAGCTGAATATGTAGTTTAATGTTTCCTTTATTGCTCTTTTGCTGCAACAAAGTGTAAAATTAAAGCATCAAAATACAAGTTATCATCAGAAATCATCTACAATTCTAATACTACCCTACTAACACTAATTTTGTCTTGTTCAGATCTTTTATTCAAATCCTCGTTACATTCTGTTCATCCACCTGGTGATAAATGACATGATGCAGCTGCTCCTGTCAACTCTCCTTCACATCATCAGCTACGCCCTACACAAAATTAATGTATCCTTCTGCCTCATCCTGCTGATCATTACCATTAGCACCACCCTCAACACACCATTCAATCTGGCTGGCATGGCAATTGAGTGTTACATCGCCATCTGCATCCCCCTCCGTCATGGACAGATCTGTACTGTCAAGAAAACCTACATCCTGATTGGTTTGATCTGGGCTGCGAGTTCACTCTCTATCCTCCCGGATCTCTTCATCCTTCTGGCAACAGAGCCACTGCAGTTTTTTCACTCTAGATTGTTTTGTGCCAGAGATTATGTGTTCCGAAGCACTTACAGTCTGAGGAAAAGAGATGCTTCACACTATGTTTGTTTCTCCCTGGTCTGGTTCACACTCTTCTACACTTACTTCAGGATTCTGTTCGCTGCCAAGGGAGCGGCTGTCAACATTACAAAAGCCAGAAACACTATTCTCCTCCACGGCTTCCAGATGCTGTTATGTATGCTCACTTACATGGGACCCATGTTTGAACAAGGTCTGCTCTACGTATTGCCAAATCAGAGACTGGCTGTACGCTTTACATGCTATGTCATTGTCCAGATCCTACCACGGTTTGTTAGTCCAATTGTGTATGGACTGCGAGACAACACCTTCAGGAGACATGTAGGAAGGTACCTGCTTTGTAAGTGGAGCATAAGCAATCACCCAGTAAGTGTCCCCATGTCACAAATGAGGCCTACTATGAAACTGCACTGAGTTCCTTTGTTTCCAATCACATTCTGGCAAATACTACATGTGAATTATGGAACAGCTGTTCTTTATTGTTTATTTTGAGGTGGCAATAATATTTCAAGAACAAATAAATTCCAATAAATACCTGATAGCTAGATCAAATATTCTCAATTTTTTTAAGGTTTCTTCAAAGAAATCGTCACTGGGATTAGTCAAAAAATTTGACAATTTTATGTTTTAAAACCACCAGCCTTCTGCTTAATCAAAAATAAACTCTCAGGTATTGTTCCCCTCCCCCTCTATAAAAGGAGGCTGAAAATCACAGGACATGTCTGTTCTGTCCTGAAATGAGTGTTGTGTGTTTCTCTTCTATAAAACACATTCTACATCTCGGAGGCGGAGGGAGAAGCAGGTCCGTCGCGGACGTGAACGAAAAACCAAGCGCGTCAACCTGAATGTGTGCCGGTACGGTGTTGTGTTGGGCTGTGAGCGAGTAAATGCATGCCTACATTTAAAATAATGTCTGTGCGCACTGAAGACGCTATATCTGAAACACACACATGCTTTAACCAAGACGGCGGCCAAAATCACCCAGACATGAAAAAATCTTTGAATCCAAATGTGATGATTTTCAGAGCTCCCTTCATGCTGCCTCTCCTCCCCTGAGCCTGTTGGCCACCGTGCCACTCTGGCACGTAGCGCGTCATACAGTGGCAGAGGGCAAAGTATCAAAAACGAAACTAACGTCTCAATATGCGCCAAAAAAAGAAAGAAAAGCCAAGACTTGCGAGTCATCTGTGTCAAGTCTAAGTCAAGTCTCAAGTTATTATGCCAAGTCAAAGTCAAGTCGAGTTTTTCATCGGTGTTAGTCAAGTAAGTTTCAAGTCCTCAAATTTGCGACTCGAGTCCGACTCGAGTCAAGTCATATGACTCGAGTCTCCCACCTCTGCTTAAAACGGACGGAGCAACCTAACGCAGACAAGTCAGCTTACCGTTTTTAAGAGTTATGCTTGAAGTCGAGCTGTCTGAAGTGGGTTAGGCTAATCCAAAATAGTGAAAACAAGGGGCGGTGTTCTGAAGACCCACTGTTACCTGTGAAACAGTGGTGCTCTGAAAACACCCCCATTAGCACTTGGTACTTTCCTCTTGATGAAATCAAATGCCATATGCAGGACACACAGCATTGAGATGGAGAGGACCCGCTGCGTGTTTACACACTGCCATAGCAGCATGTCATTAACACGGCAAAAATCGGCCAATCAGAATTTTGGTCGAGCCAGAACGTATCGACCAATAAATCGACCAGTCGACTAGGAGATTACAGCCCTAAAGGCCAGAAAGAGAAAGTTTTACCAAAGTTAAAGGATTATAAACCATCACAATCTGTAAAAAATCTGGGTGTGATTTTTGATTCTGAGCTCAGTTTTATTCCACACATCAAAAACACAACAAAGATAAAGGTTTTTTCCATCTTAAGAATATAGCCAGGGTCCGCCAGTTTCTCTCAGGCCAGCACGGAGGTGCTGATGCATGCTTTTATCTCTTGTCATTTAGACTATTGTAATGACCTGCTCTCTGGCCTTCCCAAAAAGAGCATTTTGAATCTACAATTACTACAAAACTCAGCCGCACGAGTGCTGACAAGGACCAGAGGGCGGGAGCACATTACACCGGCTTTAAAGTCGCTGCATTGGCTCCCTGTGCGTTTCAGGATTGATTTTAAGGTTCTTTTACAAGTTTTCTTGGGCCTTCTTACTTATCTGACCTGCATTTACTCTATCAGCCCCCGCGGACCCTGAGGTCCTCCGGCACTGGCCTTTTAACCACAGGTTAGCACGGGGAGGCGGCTTTCAGTTACTATGGCCCCCAACTGTGGAACAGCCTGCCGGAGAGCCTCAGGGTCGCGGAGACTGTTTTTAAAAAGAGGCTCAAGACCCACCTTTTCAACCAGGCTTTGATTTAATTTTTAAATTCTTGTTAATTCCTTTTATGCTGTGCTAATCTGAGCATTTGTATCCTTTATCCTTTTTTTTATTTTATTGGTTTAGTCCCTCACTCCACTACACACTAAACACACTACAACAAACACTACATAACACACTAACTACACACTCCAAACACACTAAATGTCACAAATCTCTCAACTCTCAATATCGCTGTCTGTACACCGACTGTCGTTGCATGTCAATCAACCGCCTAGGTCCCTCCCACAACTTCCTGTTCCTCAACAACCAAACTTACTGCTTGGACACTTTTGTGACAAAAGCCTGTTTTTACCATTTCTTCCTGCACTAGACACAAAGCAAACGTGACGGCAATGTTCGCGAAAAAGCGTGGCGGACATTATTTACCCTAAGTCCAGTTTTGGATGTGCCGATGCGTCCGGTCTGTCGCTTCGGGATGTGGGCCGTGTAGCTAGGGGCTAGCCGCTAGCTGCTAGCTACACACGAACATCCACAGATTCCGATTCCACTTTGTTGTCCCGAGTCTCTGGATCTCTTCAGACCCGAACAGACTCGGTCCAGACTCGTTTAATCTCATTAATCCACAACAGTCAGTTTAGATGCACAGAACAGAACAGAACGGGACCGAACCGCCGGCAAAATCCCGGTCCAGTTCGCGCCGCTGCAGGTATCAATCCGCTTGTTTCTTCAGGGATGTCATGGGCTTGAGCTCTGCAGTGATTGGCTGTGGTGCGCACGTGGCCACGGTGTGCAGTGATTGGCTCTGGTGCGCACGTGACCATAGTGGCTCCGGTGGACAATGCTCAGCGGAATTTGTAAAGCATTTATGAAATAATTTAGTCACGGTATCATTGCAGTCCAAGCAAATGCTGTGATGCACACCACTGAACCAAGCAGCAGCCATGTTGAAAGTCTTGGGTCACTGTGATCCTGATCCGCAGAGATATTTGACTAACAGAAACACACACAGACACACACACACACACACACAGACAGAGATTCCGTGCTTTTATAGAGAGATACAACCGCCACCATGAAGACATTGTGTGCCAGGAGAGGGCAGCACATATACATCTTTAAGTTTTCTATAATATTTATTTTTACATCACTAGGTTGATGAGCAAAAGGTTAAATGTAGCAGTTTACTTAAAAAGGTATTTTATTTACCAGATTTATATGCAGTATAGCAAGATGGTACTGCATGAAAACTTTGAAAGACTGACCTACATGTGATGTGCATTGTTTCTGGAAATACGACTCATGATATCTTGTCTTTTGAAGTCAATGATTTAACTGGTTAAAACTGAAATTATTTTTTTTTATTATGACAGAGAGATTTAAGTACCGAAAAAAATTCTGTTGGGTAACAGTATCTAATTCCAGGCATGTTATCGGTTCAAATGTGAACAGTACCCAACCCCAGTCCATTATTAGATTCCTTGTGATTCAGACTTTATCACATAAAACATTGATTAATTTCAAAAGTTTTGTTTTTTTGAAAAAACAAAATCATATATCAATCATCAAAAGCGCATTCTTGCTCATCTCACTGGTGCTTCTAGTTATAAAATGTAAAAACAATGCTTTAACCTCATCGAATATGATGTCAGTCATCATAATCATCTTTGTTTTTCTCTTCTCTGATAAACACTGAAGGTGAAAATCAATTAAGACCTGTTTGAAAGTGTTTATAAAGGCTCATCTGTCAAGCTGTACGCCTCCTTTGTGTCTGACCTGGACTCAGGTAGGTGGAATAGGATGGAGATGGTGGTGAGGTAGCTTATGACTTAAGTCTTTAACATTCAACTCTCTCTCAGGCAAGGGTTAGGGTTTGTTTGCCTATTTGTAGTTATTTCATCTAAATATTTCCATTTTAAACCAAAGCCTAAATTACTTCAATTTAAAACTAATCATGCATTTTAATATTTGATGATATTTTTTGTATTAGTAGATGCTCATATTTGTAGGATTGTACATTTACTAGTTTGTCTGATAGTGGTTTGAGTGCATCTTGCATGTGCCTGTGTTTATCCTGGGGCGACCAGGGCTGCTGTATTTGTGTTGTGATTCATTTTACACTTGTTCTATCATGCTGAGTTTGACTGCTGGAGATAAATAATGTCATCATGTACAAATGTAGAACTGTTATACACCAGTCTCTGTTAAAACAAATAATCTAAACTAGTATATATGGGTTGATAAGGTAGAGGGGGAGAAAATAAATCAGGCCTAAGTTGAAAGGAGAATAATGGCAGATTGCTTCGTGTCATGAAATTTAATTTGAAGTTGATTTTATTCACACATGGTGAACTTCGGTGTCAGTTCAGGTCCTTTGTTTGTAATTACATTTAATCAACAGCATTTTAGGGTGAAATCTTTTATTAGTATTATTATTATTATTGTTTGATTTTCTAATAAACAAAACGGTCCAAAATAAAGACTGAGTAATTTCAAATGCCTTGTCAAAATACTGTGCATGAATCATAAAAATGCTGTAAATTATTAATGCAATTTAACAACATTTTTAGAAAGTGTAAATAAGCTTTGTTGCATTTAGAGTGTATAAATAGGTTGTGGTTTTGTTGCATTTCTTTACATGTGTCAGTTTGTATTATCTGGCTTGTTGCTGTTCTCTCACAGGTCTCAGTGAAATATGAGCTCATCAGTGGGTCCCGGAGTCAACATGACATTTCCTTTTCAGGTCTGGTGAAGAAATTATTTATAATTATCCTGCAAGTTTCTAACGGTTGGGTAGTAAATGTTTTCATTGCAAATATCAAAAAGTATGCTGCAATACATTTTCTGTTTAACAATACTCACCATATACTGTATATGTGACCGTTAATACTTTTAATGGACAACATTTTGTTTTTTCTTATTTGTGACCACATTTAAAATTATATATTGTTGATACATTTATGATAATAATCTTTCAAACCCTGCTGTTAACAATCTTTAACTCCAACATTTTTAACTCACAATCACAGAAATGTTTGTCCATGAACATGAGCTATATGAGTTGATGTGTAATTTTCATCAGCATTTGACAAAATACTTTTAAGGTCCCAATTATCACATTATGATTCCTCTAAATGGACATAACTTATATTGAATATTATACCTGATTGATTTTTCTACATTTCAAATGAGGTCACAGCCGATAGAAATAGTGATGTAAGATGAATGATTCATTGTGTCTAACAGTAATTTCTATTTCTTTCTCTTTGGCTCCCTCTGTTATTGGATCAGCTCGTGCTCATCAGGGATACCTTCACCACTGCGTTTGTAAAAAACCTGATTGTTGTTCTGGTCTGGCTCATCCTTAGTTACATCAACGGCACCTTGGTTGCAACTTTTTTTAGACAACAGGTACACAGATACTATATAATGTATAATAAATTGTGAGAATGGAAATGACAGATTCCATAAAAAAGAAAAGCGTATACAGATATTAACATTATCACGAATGTCTTGGCATGTCGTCTTTACCAACACTGTGCACATACAGACTGCAGTACATAAGATCATCTTGTGCCCTTATGCTTTCAGTATAAAAAGAGTTGCAGATCTATACTTGATATTGTTATCATGTAAACATGATCAGTGACCTTAGACTCAGTCCTCTCACTTCCTATTTCCATGTGACCCCTCTCACTGTCTCCCTCCTTTGATGATCAACTGTGGCATTTTTAAAGCTAAAGGCTTCTTTATTACTGAATATCTTCAAGCTTTGGACTGTTACTCAGAGTAATTATTTTGAAGACATCACCTGGCTGTGTCCTTCATGAAACATTTGCTGACTACACTTGCTTCATTTTGTCTTTTTATTTCTCATAAACATGATGAGAAATAAAAAGTTTTTGGCTATTCTGCCTACATCAGTGTCCCCTTTAAATAATTAAACAAAACTTTAAATAGCCTTTCATTAGATCTATTTCATTAATGTATGTATTCCTAGGATTTTTATTAATTGTCTTTTATCTGTGCTTTTGTTCCCTCCTGACTGAATTCAATTTTTAATTGAACATTTAAGCTTTGTGACCCATCCTTATCAATCCTTTTTTTCTTCTCCCTTCTCATCCACCAATCACCTGACCCAGCTCCCTTTTTCCTCTTCCCTTTGTTGTAACAAAATGTAACGCTACTTTTTCCACTCAATTTTCCTCCGCCAGGCTTTTTATGAAGACCCTCGTTACATCCTCTTCATTCACATGGTGATCAATGATGCCATCCAGCTGACTGTCACGATCACACTTTTCGTCCTCAGCTACATCTTCTACAAGATTAACGTCTCTTTCTGCTGCTTCTTCATCCTGGTGGCCGTCTTCACCACCAGAAACACCCCTGTCAACTTAGCTAGCATGGCCATAGAGCGCTACATTGCCATTTGTGAGCCTTTACGCCACCCCCAAATCTGCACAGTGAGAAGGACTTACATTGTCATCGGGTTGATTTGGTTCATATGTGTGGCTCCAGATATCACAGATCTCTTTGTGACACTGGCAACAGAGTCGCTGAGCTTCTTTCATGAGCGTGTGTTCTGCTTGCGTCAGAATGTGTTCAAAGACCCAATCCTAGCGTATAAAAGACAAGTCTTTGATATCATCTACTTCTCCTGTGTCTTTCTGACTCTGGTTTTCACCTACTTGAGGATCCTGTTTGCAGCCAGGGCACTCTCCACAGAGAAGACATCAGCCCAAAGAGCCAGGAACACCATCCTGCTGCACGGGGCCCAGCTGGCCATGTGCATGCTCTCATACATCTCCCCTAGTGTGGAGATTGTCCTGCGTCTAATCTTCCCCGACCGAATCCTAGAAATCAGATATGCAAACTACTTGATCGTCTACATCCTGCCCCGTTTCCTGAGCCCAATAATCTACGGTGTCAGGGACAAAAAGTTCAGGAAGTATCTGAAGATGTATCTTCTAGGCAGCAGGTGCAGGGTCAAACTGCAGACAGTGGCCCCTGGGTGAAAAAGATCGCATGTAACAACAGATTGTATAATAAGAGGGTTTGAACAAGTGAATCAAACCTTTGTTTTTTTTTATTCTACTGTAGACTATAGTAACCGAAAAATCATGTCTAGAGTCATAATAAAATGTATGGAAATGGCAATGTGGTAAGTGGCAGTAAAAATAGGATTTATGTATTTTGTATGTTCATTTGCTACAATAAAAAATTGGAAGAGATAACTGTGCTGTCAGAGGCAACAGAGAAAATCATCTCATTTCATGTAATGAGTCTGTAAAAGACAACATTTAAAGTTAAAGTATTTTTTTAAGATATAAGCATGACACAAGGAATCTTCATACACATCCCTTAGATTCTTTTCAGTGACACTGATACACTCTGACCGAAATTCATCAGTTGAAAATCTACTCAACAGTGCAGTCTGTTGGACATATCATGATCTGTGACTTGAATTTCATGTTACTTCTGCCAACTAATCTTTGAGCAATAACTGTAATATGATTTCTGGGCTGTACTAGCTGTCAGTACAAGGCCGGGATTATGTGTGCATACACAGTGTGAAAGACAAGGATATCATACACAAACCATCTTGTTACTCAGGAGAGGTGCGTCTGGAAGCAGCACTGACATATCTCTGACACAAACGACAGCGCCACCACGTGGCACAACAGCTTCACTGCATGTCTATGACTGAACGCTAACGTTGTTTAATAAAATTCTTAAAGGTCCACTGTGTAGGATTTAGTTGCAAATCACAACTGACCACTTGCTCACTCACACTACATGACGGTGGCAGCTCAAAACACAAAACATTTGTTGGGCATCTCTAGAATCAGTGTTTGTTTTTGTTCTCGTCTGTACTGTAGAAACATACACACATAAAATATATAAAAGCCTCAATCTAAAGCAGAGAAAACACAACAGTTCTTATCTTCTGGTAATATATACGCTAATGAAAGCACAATTTAGATATTATATCCCATAGATTCTCCTTAATCTACACAACCTACACACTAAATGTTTAAATGCAAATTAATGAATTATCAATAAATGTAATTTACTCTCATTTACTACAAAACAATAAGACAGAAGACAACCCATGTGTTTATTTTGTAACTGTGAATTAGTTGCTTTAGATGTCCCATCATCCCCCTGGACCTTACTGATCAACAGTACCTTTATTATAGGTCAGATTCTATGAACTTCAAGGGGAAATTAAAAACATAAATAAATAAATAAAATCGTGCATGACAATTAAAATAATAGCATGTTGTCCTTCTGTTAAACTTTTAAAAAAAAATACTCTTCACATTTACGTTAATTAATGTCTTACTAATCTTAACTCACCTAATGCTCATTACAGGGATCCATTACATGACCTATGACATCATGATCCTTACTGTATTCCCAGAACAACTTGATCAATATACACACAGAGACACACATTGGCATCAACACAAATCCTTATATATATATGAGACAACATGCTGATCATGACAAGGCTGCTGACACTGTTGCTGACACTCAGCAGGTGAGAGGAGGCTGTCACTTTATTATCTGTGAACTTATTGTCTTTATTAATACTTGTTTTCAAAGCTCTGGGTTCTGTGTTATTGTCACAAGTCAATGTCCTTCCTTTCTTCTTTGTCTAGCTTTTGAGTTTCAAATGGTTTCATGTTTCATACTAAAGTGATATTATGGATTGTTTAGTGTAGAATATGTAAATCTGATGTGTAAACAATGAAAAAAGATATTTATTTTAATGTGACTTCCTCTATGATTTTGCATTGCAGTGTACAGCGTAAAAATTTATGAGCTGCTGAATGAAGTAAGTTTACGTTAAGTAAATTTGTGTGAGATTAGTAAAAACTGTATAACTTGCTATCATGATATGAGACTACATGGCCTTAGATTTTGGATATTGTGGTATGTAAGTTTGCATAACATTAGTATCAACATATATAACCCCACTACACTATGTCAAGTTGTCTTATGGGTGTAGATTTTGTTAGCACAAAATTAGGCATCCCAATAATATTGTCTCAATAGCGATAGCGGGTCATTTGGTCAAAGATGTTGTGAAATTTGATTATGTTTGAGAAGATTTTAAAGTATTGAGATGCATATATAGTGAATATGTTTTCTAAATATATGTAGTGCAAAGTTGTGGCAAAATTCAGCATCCAGATTCTCTGGGGTTTTTATTTGTGTGTATCAGAGCATGACCACCAAACTAAAACATTTACTTTTTTATTTATACTCCTTTCTAAATATTTATTTCATCTTCTTGCAGGTTTCAAAGTCTCATATTAGCGTGCAATGAACTCCTAACAAAGTGTTAATGGGATCTCTGTGGTTGTACAGGTTTGAATGTCTATTTATATCTAATTATAAAATAGGTCTATATAGATGTGGCGTTTGATTGTAATTTCTCCATAAGAAAATATTGTCCATTTCAGCCTTCATTGCAACTTATGTACTCATCTATGTTCCTTATACTGCATGTCTTTGTGTCACTTGCAAAGGATATAATCTTCTTGCTTTTTCTAAATGGCCATTGTTTCAATATCCAATTAACTGGTGTGAAATTCATCCCTAAAACTTTGTATAAACAGGACTGTTTGTATTTGACTGTAAAAGAGATTTCATGTCTGTGTCACTTCAGACTGTAAGGAGGAGATGTTGCTGATACTCAACTCCACCTCCTCCAGCCCTCTGGACCTGCTGACAAGTAATACCAGCTCTGTACTGGCAGGGGGCACGGTGGCAGTGCCTAAAGACAGCTTCTCTAATGCTCTCACCAAAAACATAGTGGCCATGCTGGTATGGCTGGCCCTGAGCATCATCAATGGCAGCATGGTGCACACTTTCCTACGGCACAGGTAGAAACACATTGCTAGCTCCCTGAACACAGATCATGACAGAGGGATAACTCCAGTATCTTGATGTTTACCATGACTCCAACTGAAGATATAAAGTTAAAGCACCTTATTTATCAATTATTTAAAATGATGGACATCAAATTATTCTGCAACAATTTAGATAATGTTTAAAGTTATTTTTCAAGTAAAAATACCAAAGATCCCAGAAGTTCCACCTCCTCCAGTGTTAGGACTGTTTACTTAGTGTAAAATTAAGTACTATTTATACTATTTTATATTTGGACTGTTGATCAGATATACATAAAAAAAATATAAAATAAAATAAATACATCAATAGATCAAAAAAATATAAACAAATGAATTGATCATTTGAATAGTCCTGAGTTGCAGCCCTACTTTTACATACTGTACTCACACTGACACAATCCTTCTGGGCTCTTGTTTATGTTTTAATGCATAGTTTCTTCTATGAGAACCCCCGGTACATCATGTTCATCTACATGGTGATCAATGATGCTCTGCAGCTCAGCCTTGTAACAGCTCTCTACGTCGTCAGCTACATCTTCAGGAAGATCCACGCCTCGTTCTGCTGCTTTCTGGTGAGTCCTCACCACAATAAATGTATACCCATCTCTGTTAAAACCCTTTCTTGTGGTATCGTGTCAGGATATTAGGGAAAAGCCAGTTCTCCAAAATCACAACTAACGGCACACAGAGGGTAGGGTTCAGTATGAGTTTGGACCAACAGGAAAAAAACCAAAAAATCCCAAATGTAAAGAGCTTGAGTTCGTTTAATTCACTTTCAACAGACAGAAGACCACGTTACAATTTGTTCCACCTTGTGTCCACCTGGTCCCACCTATTTAACCCCTAATAGTAACTAAAATGTTCCTGCCTTTTAACCTTGTACAAGAACACAAATCTGTGTCTGAGTATCTCTCTACACTTTCTAATCGTATCAAACAAAAATAAAAAGCTCTCACAAAACAAAGACAGTGTTGTTTAATGAGTGACAACTTCCATCTTCATCTTTCCTCCTCATCTTCCCCTCATATCTGACTACCACAACAAACCCCCCCTGTGTTTCCCTCAGATTATGACAGCAGTCCTCACCACCCGCTCCACCCCTCTCATCCTGGCTGGCATGGCAGTGGAGCGCTACATCTCCATCTGCTTTCCCTTACACTACAGCCAGATGTGCACTGTCCCTCGCACCCTCCTCCTCATCTGTGTCATCCTCATCCTCACCGCCACCCCACCCATCTCTGACCTCCTCATCACCATCGTCAACGAGCCTCTAAGCTTCTTCCACACCACTATTTTCTGCGACCACCCGCTTCTCTTCCGCCAACGCTCAATCTACTACAAGAACTGTGTGTTTGACGGGGTGTACCTGTCCTGTGTAGCTCTGACGCTGCTCTACACCTACTGCAGGATCATGCTGACAGCACAAGCTGCCTCAACGGGCCTGGCCTCTGTGAACAGAGCGAGAAATACTGTCATGCTTCATGGGGTGCAGGTTTGTGCTTCTACACGCAAATCAACTCGAGCTATGGCTGATCATTATATTGCAACAAGGTAAAATGTTCGTCTTGACCAAGGCCTATTGAAATACATAATATGGACAGTTCATTCCTTAAATAGGTCAACTTAACATCACCAGGATTTTGTGTAACAAAAACATTTTAATGCCATTATTAAAAAAAATCTTTTTTGAGAGTCCAACTGGTGATACCATCATCAACATCTTGTTTTGTCTCACCAATAGTCCTGAAACTGCACATTGATTATCAAAATAGTGCATCTTTTGGTAATTGTTGTTTCTCTAAATTTTAAGTTGTTTTTTTTTTTAACTCCACATTTGTTTGTAGACCTGGGCGACCTGAGACTCACATGTTTACTGTTAATTATTTATATCAAATATTTCTATTTCTATCGTCACCACTACATTTCTTCTGTCCTTTTGTTTCAGCTGCTGCTGTGCATGCTTGCATTCGTGGTTCCTTCCCTTCAGGCAGCTCTCATCTCCCTCTTCCCCCGCTTCAGTCTGGAGATTCGTTACATCTTCTTTTTGGTTGTCTACATCATCCCCCGTTTCATGAGCCCTGTCATCTACGGTTTTCGGGACGAGCAGTTCAGGAAGTACTGGACCCGGTACCTGGCTTGTCGGAGCCAAAGGATAATCAGGGTCAGACCGGTGTTACTGAAAGGGAACCTGTCTTCCAACTGACAGTCGGTCAATGTGACTTCTTACTGACTTGACAAGTGTTGGAGTTATTGATAGTTTTTCTTTACTAAAAAACTATAAAACTTTTATAACTGTTTACAGAAAGAAGGCAAACCTTTATACTGAGATTTAAGTCATTTTCAGTCGGATCGAAAAAGAAAGCCACGCAGATGGATGAACTAATATGTCAAGATATTGTTCAGCTGTTTATAAAGCACCTTAAACAAAGCATGATGTGAACTGATGTTGTGATTGTGCTGCTAAGACTTCATTAAAGGCCCATTACATACTGCACACTCAATCCTGGGGGTCCAGTCAAAAATGTTACACTACAAATCCACA
Source organism: Sparus aurata (assembly GCF_900880675.1). NCBI lineage: Eukaryota > Metazoa > Chordata > Actinopteri > Spariformes > Sparidae > Sparus > Sparus aurata. Next base: position 3,836,368 of record NC_044192.1, on the reverse strand, counting down.
CAGATGCCAGTGGAATCATGATGTAAAGTATCTAAAGGCAGAAACCATGTTTGCAATACATCACCCTTCCTGCAAGTTTTTTAAAGCAGCACTTGATAAAACCAATAAATTACAGATGTCACCATATTTACAGTTACTGTAATATTAAAAAATGTAATGATTAATATTGAAATATATCATGTTGATAATAAACACATGACAATATCGTCTGAATAATCAAGAGAAGACCTTTGGCCTAGTGCATCTCTTGTTTATGAGTTCATCTGTTTGCCTTTTCACTGATTATTGAGTAGTTGACAATAATTGCTCTTTTATTAATTCTGAGTGCTGTATCCGAGGCAACTGGACATGTTTCAGTTTGTTCAAGGTTTCATTTCTCATCCAAGAGGCTTCATCAGTTCTAACTATCTGGAGGTGAGTTGCATGCTTTTAAACCCTGTGTTCTTAACTTATACTATTTGTTAGGTATGGTTACAGACTCTCTCTCCACCTCCCTACACTCGTATTATCAGGGTCATTTATTTGCCAAAACAAACAAAACACACACAATAAACAAAGTTAAAGATTGATATGGGGGGCGCTAGTGAACGCCGCATGGAGTAGTCGTGTCTTCCAGTAGCTCCTCCACACTCTCGTTAAATACCTGCTAAAAATAAACACTTACTCAAAAATGAGCGGTTCCAACAAAAACAAAGCTAAGGAGAAACCTACGCATCCGAACTCAAACCCGAAGAAAAGCGGAAAGACAGTTCCTGCCATGAACGCGGTCAGGGCTGTTAGCCCCGAGCTAAGCCCGCCTAGCAGCCCGGGTACCGCCACTGCTAGCGCCACTGCTAGCGCCAATAGACCTTCAACTTCTCAGCCCACGCTGGCTAGCGTCATGGCTGCCATTGGGAAACTGGACGAAGACATGAACACCAGATTTAATACGCTCGACTGCACACTCCACCAAGTCCAGACTTCCCTGGCAGACCACACATCACGCATCTCCGAACTGGAGGGCTTTGCAGCCGACCACGAGTCCCGCATCACAGATCTGGAGAAACAGTGCACGGAGCTACTGGAAATCAACAAGTCAACTAAACGTAAGCTAATAGATCTCGAGAACCGATCTAGACGCTGCAATATTAAAATCACTGGCCTACCAGAGAAAGTTGAGAAAGGCAACCCGACACAGTTTGTCACTGAGCTCCTACCGCAGCTCCTCGGAGCCAACAACTTCACCAGCGGACTCAAAGTTGACCGGGCACACCGTATCGGTCCACCCGCAGCCGGACGTCAACGCACCATGATCGCCAGAATTCATCACCCTCCAGAGAAGGAGAAAATCCTGAAACTCACTCGGCTGCATGCTCCGCTGACCTACAACGGTGCCAGGATCAGCGTGTACCCGGACTTCTCACCTGAAGTCACCGAACAACGCCGCGCCTTTGATGGAGCAAAAAAGAAACTGAGGGACGCCGGGGTCAAACACGGTATCCTCTTTCCAGCCAGACTGACCTTCAACTACGGTACGGAGCAGAAAATATTTCAGGATGCCAAGGATGCCGAGACTTTCATAGACAGATTCATCACATCCTCCGCCGCTGCGGAGTGAGCTGTACCCCCGGCCGGGGAATATCCAGCCTGCTGCCGCTCCCAGTCACCTGTGTAAGACACTTAAGTGCTACTCTAATGTTTCCTAGTCTCATCAAGAATTGAGTTTTATTTAACGGCTAAATACGTAAGTGTTTGTTTTTGTTTTTGTTTTCATACGAGTGTGGAGATAGTTACGTTCTCTGCTTTAGTCAGGAGTAGTATTTTAGCTCGACGGTTTCTTGCAGTGTCTAGCTGTTTCTCAGTGTTCATGGTCTTTTCGTCCCACCTCGTTTGGGGAGGGGGACAGGGGGAGGGATTTAATCTGTATGTTTTCCTGTTTTTTCTTTTTTACCTGCTCTTCTTAATATGTACCCCGCTAATTATGCTTTGGATATGTTACGTGGTCATATACTTATCATCCTTTTATGGTTGCTAATGACCCTCTCACCCCACCACACGGTGGCAGCTTAACATTACTCAGCTGGAATGTCAGAGGTTTAAGGACTAATTTAAAAAGGGGCAAGGTTTTTTCCCATTTAAAGTCACTATCTGGAGATATAATTTTTATGCAGGAAACGCATATCAAACATAATGAGCAATGGAGGTTGAGATGTGCCTGGATATCTCAGATATACCAGTCAACTTTTTCTTCTAAGGCTAGAGGTGTAGCCATATTAATCAGAAAGAATGTTCCATTTGAACATATTTCAACTATTTCTGATCCTAACGGCCGCTATTTGATCGTGTCAGTTCGCATTCTGTCACGACATGTAACCTTTTTGAATATTTATGCGCCCAACTTCGATGACCCTGGTTTTTTTAGGAAAGTCTTCAATCTTATCCCGGATTTATCATCTACTCACTTAATTGCAGGTGGAGATTTTAACACAATTCTGGACTGCTTTCTTGACAGACTCTCCCCACCAGTCCCTCTAACGCCAGTATTGCTCTTAATAACATAGTTAAGTCAATGAACCTGGTTGACATCTGGAGACTGCAACACCCAAATGATAAGGACTTTTCCTTCTTCTCTAACGTTCATAAATCATATACAAGAATTGACTACCTTTTGACTGACGCCATTTTGACCTCGGATGTAATCTCCTCCAAATATCATGATATTGTAATTTCCAACCACAGCCCTGTTGAACTAAAAATCAATATTGGTAGAACTAAAGCTGCGTTTAACTGGCGGTTCAATCCTTTATTACTTAACAACATCCAATTCCGCCAGCAAACAGCCAACAAAATAACAGAATACTTTGATCAAAATGACACATCTGACGTAAATGACTCCACCCTGTGGGAGGCCTTTAAAGCTGTTACACGAGGAAACATTATAGCCCACGAGTCTAAAATAAAAAAGGATAAGGAGAAAAAATTAGCAGATATCACAGCCCAACTCAAACCACTAGAAAAAGACTACAGGGCGACCGCCTCTCCAACCAAGCTTAATGAAATAATCAAATTAAAGTCGAAATATAATGCTGTTCTCTCTGACCGTGTCAGCTTAATGCTGCTAAAAGTAAAACAAAAGCATTTTGAATTAGCTGACAAGCCAGATAAACTACTGGCTCGCCAGCTCAAGAACATCCAGGCCAGCAGAACAATTCACAAAATTAAGACCAAAACGGGAACTACTACCACAGATCCTGAGAAAATTAACGAATGCTTTCGTGAATTCTATGAAGATCTTTATACTTCAAAGTCCTCCACTGCTACATCACATATCTCTGAATTCCTTCGTACTCTCCACCTGCCTAAATTGAGTCCCTCAGCACAAACAGACTTAAATACAGACATATCATTAGAGGAAGTTAAACAGGCAATTCGCTCCTTTCCTAATGGAAAGGCGGCCGGACCAGATGGATTTGGCATTGAGTTTTACAAAGCATACTTAGACATTATAGCTCCTTTTATGTTAAGAATGTTTAACCATTCTATTTCAGTTGGTCTGCTTCCAGAAACGCTTTACTCTGCCAACATCTCTTTGATCCTGAAAAAAGGGAAGAACCAGACAGACCCTGCTTCATACCGGCCCATTGCGCTCCTTGGCTGTGATCTTAAGGTGTTTACTAAAATCCTCGCAAACAGACTTAATAAATATATTGCAGATATTATCCATGAAGACCAAACTGGATTTATTCCAGGTAGATTTTCGTTTTTTAATGTTAGGCGTCTACTGAATATTATGTACACTAAATTTAGCAAAAATTCTAAAATTGCCGTTCTCGCCCTTGACGCTCAAAAGGCGTTTGATCAAGTTGAGTGGTCATACCTTTTATCTGCAATTAAGGAGTTTGGTTTGGGGGAGAATTTCGCCTCCTGGGTCAAAATGTTATACGCTCGCCCCACTGCCTCGGTCATCACCAACAACAACAGGTCTCCTGCCTTCACTTTGCAACGATCCTGTCGACAGGGCTGCCCCCTCAGCCCTTTATTATTTGCTGTTGCTATGGAACCCCTGGCTATCAGTATCAGGAATCACCCTTCTATTGCCCCTTTAATTTTGGGAGGAGTAGACCATCGCATCTCGCTGTACGCGGATGATGTTGTTCTGTTTCTGTCTCGCCCAGAAGTCTCTCTCCCCCCCTTATTAGGACTCATTGAAAAATTTGGTGAAATTTCTGGCTACACTGTAAATTGGGATAAAAGTGAATTCTTGCCGCTCACAGGTGATCTGGATCCACATTTTCTTAAAAACTTGTCATTTAAAATTGTCTATGATAAAATTAAGTACTTAGGAGTTACAATTCCTAAAGACCCCAAGCTAATTTATAAATTGAATTTCCTCGACATGATTGATAAGTTAAAATCGAATATTGAATCCTGGAGACTGCTACCATTATCTCTTATAGGTCGGGTCAACGCAATTAAAATGGTTACTCTTCCCAGATTCCTCTACCTGTTCCAGGACCTACCTATTTTCTTACCCAAATCCTTTTTCAAATTAATAGATTCACTCATTTTACCTTTTGTGTGGGGTTTCAAGGTGCATCGTATCTCTAAAAAGCATTTAACCAAACCCAAATCAGCTGGTGGCCTCAGTTTACCAAACTTCTGCCACTACTATTGGGCTGCGAACTGTAGAGTATTAATGTACTGGCAAAATCCACGACAAGGTAATGTTAATGCCTCCATCCCGTCATGGCTTGCAATTGAACAGAGTCTCCCTATCAGTTCTTTGCCTGCCCTCCTCTTCTCCTCAGCTCAGCCCCCTAAATCCAATCCTGGAAATAATTTCGTAGTTACAAGTTCTTTAAAAATATGGTACCAAATAAGGAAATCGTTTAACTTGCCTGAAACCTCCACCTCCACCCCTCTATACCGAAACCACAGTTTCCCACCCTCACTGTCGGACAACGTTTTTCTGCTCTGGGTTAATAAGGGTATCACTACCATTGAGGACCTTTATCTCAATAAGACTTTTGCTACCTTTACTCAGCTGAAAGAGAAATTCACATTGTCAGATGCGCATTTCTTCCGCTATCTACAGGTTAGAGATTTCGTCCGTAAAAACATTTCTCACTTTCAGTCATTACCAGCTCCCATTGAACTGTATACTCTTCTGAATCGTTCCCCCGACTCTAAGAGACTTACTTCACGATTCGTCGACCTTTTTAACTTACTTAACCCGACTTCATCCCACCATTTGAAAGAGGCTTGGGAAAAAGACTTAGCTCTGTCAATAAGTGACAGTGACTGGGAAACTTACCTTGGTGACATTCGCAGCTGCTCAATCAATTCGTGACACCAACTTATTCAGTTTAAAGTTATCCACAGGCTACACTACTCTTGTGTTAAACTTCACTCTTTCTACCCTTCTATATCCCCAATATGCTCAAAATGTAAATCAGCGGAGGGAACTCTGGGCCATCTATTTTGGTTTTGTCCCAAATTAAATCAATTCTGGTCTGATATTTTCAAATGTTTCTCTGAGGTATATAACTGTAATATTTCTCCAGATCCCCTCACCGCAATTCTAGGTGGCTCTCGACACCTTTCTATGCTCACCAATTTGCACCGTAAAACTATACAATATGGAATGGTCATTGCAAAAAGGAACATCTTATCTCATTGGAAAAGTGATGAGGCACCTTCCTTTAAGGCCTGGCTTTCAGAAATTACTAATTTGTTGCATATGGAAAGGATTCGACACAATGTATCTCTCAGCTCTGCTACCTTTGATAGGATGTGGCAACCATTTCTTCTACATTTGTCAAGACTGACTTAAAAGTAACACTTAACTCTCATACATCTTTGTCAACATAACCCCATGTTTTTGATTTTTATATAATACCTGGTACGTTCTATATGTCAAGGTATACTGTTTCTGAGCAGGGCCCTTTTATTCTTTTTTTTTTTTTTTTTTTTTTTTTCTGTCTACTTGTCTATGTTTATTTTCTTTTGAGCTAGTGATGTGCTTTTTTTAATGTCACAGTTCGTCTGTTGTCCTGTTTATTATATTGAAAATCCATAAATAAAATATTAAAAAAAAAATAAATAAATAAAAAAAAAAAAAAAAAAAAAGATTGATATGATGGCCAGCATTTTGTTTTTATCTCTCATTCGTAGATAGATTATATTTCAAACTATTATTGTGTATCATTGATAAATCGGTAAAAAAAAAAAAAATGATTAGCTGATTTTTTTTTTATTAAATGTCGATATAATAAATGAAAGAGTCCCATCACAGTGCAGCGCTTCAACATCTTCAAATGTCTTGTTTTGTCTGTCCAACAGATGAAAAACATTTAATTTAAAATTATTAATGAATAATTCTCACATTGCAATATCTTTGCTTGAAAAGCAGGAAACTGAAGTTGTCATTTGGTCTCTGGGAAATTGTGATGAGCACTGTTTACATTTTTTGACATAAACTAAACCATTAAACCATTAATAGTGAAAACTGTCAGCAGATTGACTGAAAATGAAAATAATTATTCGTTGCAGTCCTTGTCATGTATCAGAGCTTCACTGAAACAGGAGTCCCACCTGTCTTTGATGTCATCATCTCACTGAATTATCATCACAGAAATCTATATAACAGCATCTCTTCTTCTTACTCTCACTACTCAGACGGTTAGCAGGTAATCTTGTGGCATTGAGGTAAGTTTAACTTTCTTAATAAACCTTTTCATTTAGAAGTGTATTAAACAGTTAGACAATTCTTATACTACTACTACATTTGTTCTGTATTTGCTCTGCCTTAAACTGTGTCAGTTATTACGAAATGTAATGAAAAAAAACATTCTGTTTGTTCCTTAGAAAATGTAATATTTTATTCCAATCAGAGAAAACTAGAGGGAATATTTTAACAGATCTTGCAAATAATAAATAGGGCTGCTTTTTTCTATTTTCAATTCTATTCTCTTCTTTTAAATCCATTTAATATCAATTTCATATCATTTAATGTGAAGAAATTAGGGATTTTCCGTTATTTATCTTACATATTTAATCATAGAGATGCAACAATTCATTCAGGATAATCAATTCCTGAAAAGAAAATGTGCTGTCAACACCTTTAACAATCAATTCATCGTTTCAGTTATATTCAAAGCAAAATATGTATTCTGTTATTTGAGAATTTTCTTCTTGTTTACTGAAAGTAAATTAAGTGATTCTTTTTACATTTCACAGACTACAGAATTCATTCATTGTGAAAATTAGCAGATTGATTGTCAGTAAAATCAATCAAGATTTGCTGCTTCGCTGCTACCCAGAGTCTGGGTTTTGGACTATTGGTTGGACAGAAGAAGTAATTTGAAGACGTCAGTCTGGGCAAAATTGTTGGTTGGAGTCTGTAATTATACTTTAAAAAATCTATTGCAATCCTTCTGACCAGTGGTGGTTCTAGACCAGTTTTAATAGGGGGGCCAGGTTAGGGCTGGCTTTTTTGTTAGGGGGCACATACAACCCGGAAAAAAGGATAAATCCCTCATTCAGACAAAGCAATGTTTACAATTTCAGCAATTTTGATTGGGTAGTAAACTGCTGAGACACTTTCCCTTCAGAACAAAATAATTGCAAGAAATCTGTCATTGTATTATTAATGCAGAATCACTGTCAGGGGGGCCACAGGGGGGGTGCAGACTCAGAGTTACAGGGGCGCTGGCCCCTGTTGCTCCCCCCCGCAGAACCGCCCCTGCTTCTGACACATATGATTTAGAATGAGTGTGACTAATCATCTGATCACTGAAAAACTATGAAATCATGATGTTATGACATTTGTTGAAGTCTCTACTGAACATATATGTTTTCTTCCCTCTGGATAACTAGATTTGTAGGCCAGGACATTTCTGCAGCACTACAGTACTTTATTACAATGATTTTCTATCACATATTTTACGTTTATCAAACAATTGAGGCTTCTGTGATTTCGTTATTGCACTTAACTTTATGAATTGAAAAGAACTGAGAAGCTTTCATTGACTCAACAATAACTGAGACACTGACAGCTCTTTTTTCCCGTTTGATCTGAACCGAGATGTGGTTTCTCAGGACAAATCAGGATAAAGTGTGATATGAACTCAACCAGACGTCTGGACAGCTTGAGCGAAGCTTTCTTAAAGAACTTCATCACATTTGCTATCGCTGTCATCATCAACTTCATCAATGGAACTTTTGTCTACACCTACTTTAAGAGCCATGTCTTCCAGAGAGACCCCAGGTGATACGAGGACCATGTATGTTTTCTCTCAAACAAATATGTGAAGATGATTACAGTCAAATCTTAAGTATTTTTTCCTTTCCTGCCATATCTTCTCCTCGCTGACTGTTCTGCTCGTCTCTCCTGTAGGTATGTGCTGTACATACATTTGGTTATCAATGACATGATCATGCTGACAACTGCTGTGGCGCTGCAGATCATAACCTACACCATTCCCCTGAAACTGGCTCCCTGCTGCATTCTGCTCCTCATCTTAGCCACTACAAACAGGTAGGTGTGTGTTGTTTGTTCAAAAGTGTGAGCACAATGTTCCTGCATATTTGCTTTAGGGGTTTTCTTGGATATGACATTTCCACTGCAAATAGTATGTTTTAGCTTGGGGTGCACTATTTTGAGTTTTTCAGATACAGATAACAGAAAACTGCCTGCTTCTGATCAGAACAAGTGTAGATGCTGAACTTCTAAATTTGATTTCTCCAACATAAGAAATAATGTGCATAGTTGGCATCATTATTAATCTGCTGCATTTCACTGACCTACACATTAGAAATAAGTCACGAAGAGCAGCAACTGTGTTAAAGATTTGAGCCAACAAACTATTAGCCTTTATTTATTTAAGACGTGACATTTCCAGGCTTTGTGCACAAAGTCAATCAGGAATTTCTGCTCAGACATTTTCAGTGGCAAAAATATTCACAGTGGGAAAAACATTACGGCAAAAGTTACAGTGCACAGCAGCAGCTTTGTATGAACTGAATCTCAATCAGCCCAACTGCTGCATTCACTCTGTTATCACCTACTGAAAAAGTGTCTGTGCCAGGCTTTACATCAGGTTAACAGTGATACATATGGAAGCCCCTTTCTGCCAGTTACAGAAAAGGATAAGGTGAAAACTAAGCTTGATAAAAAAAATATTCCCATGGTAAATCATAATAATGAGAGAAAAGGCTGAAATCATGAGACACAAGGTAGAAATTATAAGATAAAAAGTCCAAATTATGAGAAGTCATAGTTACTTGCGGTGTCAGGATCTTGATTAAAGTTGAGACTGACACATTGCGGTGGCCAAACAAACAAGCTAGCTGGAGATGAGGCTCCAATAGAAGCCACAGATGAGTGAAATGTAATGTGTCATGTGTATTCACTCAGTTTGGCTCTGTGAACCAATTTAAAAACAAATCTGTGGATGCTGAAGATAAATGTAGGACCAGCATTGTAAACCTACTGTGTAAGACACATACCAGAAATCATAACCTAAGTAAAAAGGCTCAGTAGCAAGCAGGGCATATCATTTAGCATGGATAAATACTACAGAGGGAAAACAACAGACATTTCTTTGTGTAACGTTAAAGCGAAACTCTCGCCAAAAAGCAACTGAGGCTTTATTTGGGATTGAATATATGAGTCAAACCTTTGTGTAAAAGCACAATTACAACGAAAGAGGCACTTCAAAACCGTGCCAGGCAGGAGAGTAATGGTGAACCGCTCCTCAAGCGTGCCTGTCAGGTCGCACTCAGGGATCGACACTTTTTGTCTGCCATGACGGCGACGCGCAGGAGATGCAGCAGCTAACGTGAGTAGTTCAAAAACCTTCTTTTTCATAAACTCTGTGTACGCAAACAATGTTCTCAATGCTCTCATTCATGAGTAGAGACCCTGGTGATGCTACTAGCAAAGTTTCATGTTGTGTTGAGCCTTCTTAGTGTTCTAAAAATAGCGATTTTGATGCTAGCGTATCATGCCCCTAGCTCTTCCGTTCAAAATTAACGTGCCCAAAACCGAAACTACGGTAAATCTTAAAAGTGCCTCTTTCGTCGTAATTAAGCTTTTACACGAAGGTTTGACTCATATTCAATCCCAAATAAAGCCTTGGTTGCTTTTTGGCGAGAGTTTCGCTTTAAGTGTCACATTCACTTTGGTTGAAAACAGTTTGGTTGATGACAGTATTGACTTTACTGGTATTTTGAATCCGTTGATAAGTTGTATGCAGGTCAAACATGCAAACAAATTTGACTAGCAATTAACTAGTACAGTACATCTGTTCATAAATGAGATCCACACTTCATTTGTATTTGTAATGCATATCTGGACAAATCCTGAACAAATCAAATCATGTGTGTTTTTATTTGTCTTCACCCAGGAACAGCCCTCTGAACCTGGCTGGCATGGCACTAGAGCGTTATATTGCTGTTTGCAAACCTCTTCATCACGTCCAGATCTGCACCGTGCAGCGGACCTCCGGTTTCATCACACTGATATGGGCCATCTCCCTCATGCCCAGCGTCACAGATGTCATCTTCCTTGTTGCCACCCAGCCTCTTTCTATCTTCTCAAGAAATGTCATCTGTTACGAGTCCAACATTTTCCGCACACCGTTCCACAAGACACACAGGGAAATTATCCAGGTGAAATACTGCTTATTAATCTTTGATGTCCTTTATGATATCAGCCAGTTCTGTTTATTCCATGGAGCAGTTTGTTGACGTTTTTGGCTTGAGTGCCTTTATGTCGTCCTCAGGGGCTTCTGCTTTGCTTCGTCTTCCTGACTGTGCTCATCACCTACCTGAATGTCCTCTGGGCTGCCCGGGCGGCCTCAGGTTTGAACCAGGCCTCAGCCAGAAACGCCCGTAACACCATCCTGCTGCATGGAGTCCAGCTCCTCATCTGCATGTCCTCCTTTGTTTCTCCATTCATCAACATCATGTTAGTCACCACTTGGCCCGAGAAACGTACTACAATTCTCTTCACCAGCTACCTGGTGACCGGTATACTTCCACGTCTGCTCAGTCCGCTCATATATGGCATAAGAGACAAGACGTTCAGCAGCCACATCAGAATGCTCTTCTGCTCGAGCTGTTATCATGCAGAGAAGAGGGTAAACCCGATGGGACCCCAGAGAAGGTCCAAAAAGGTCTCACACTGAATGACCTTAAAACACCGGTGATTTTACATGTTGTAGTTCATTATCTGCAAATACAAATTGATTTAGTTTTTTTACTGAAAGGAATGTGTGTGAGAGCATAATCAACATTTATGCATTTAAATCTCTGATGTCTTTAGGCCCTCATGGTTTAAGAGGTAAATGCTAAATTTAGGTCAGAAAAAGTTTGTAAAAGTTTCTTTCCATAATGGTAAATGCACATTTTTATGACATGCAGCTGCTTTTCAATGTAAAAAAGCTGCAAAATTCTGTTTGTCTCTTTACTTTAAATGTTCGAAAGTGTAGTGCAGAATGCATAAATAAAGAAAATACAACATGAAAAATTCAGTTGTTTAGCCTTGGTTCTTATTGAAAGACTGAATATGTTCACTTATAAGAAACACCTTGAATGGTGCAGCTTGGACACATTTTCAGTGATGCGGCTGTAGCCCAGTGGGTAGAGTTGGTGGACTAGTGATCGGAATATTGTTGGTTCGAATCCCGGCTCCCCTGGGGCGGGACTGAGCTACATGTTGAAGTATCCTTGAGCAAGATACTGAACCCCAAAATTGCTCCTGATGTGCAGTTGGCACCTTGTGTGGCAGCCTCTGCCATCAGTAAGGGTCCTGCGATGAGCTGGCGACTCATCCAGGGTGTACCCTGGCCTTCGCCCATCGAGTAAACTGGATTTGGCCCCAGTAAGCCCCGCCCCCCCTCAGGGGGAAAAAAGCGGCAACATCCTGTGACCCTCACGGAAAAACGGAATGGAACTAACTTTTACTGGATTAGATTATGGTAATGGTTGATAAAGGGCTATAGTAGCAGATTATTAACATGATTAGAGGTCTATTTTACAATCACTAAATCAAATTGTCTGGACATTAACAATACATTTAAATTTCAAACACTGCAACAGAAATGTAAAATCTAACCTCCTCAGTGACTCCCACCTCTACATGACGGATCATCTCACTGAATCATCATCACAGAAATCTATATAACAGCATCTCTTTTTGTTACTCTCACTACTCACAGTTAGCACAATATCGCTACATAGGCCAAACCAGTGTGGCATTGAAGCAAGTTTAATTTGCTTATTTAACCTTTCCATTTAGAAGTTTTTAAAAAGGTAAGACAATTCTTAAACTACTACTACTAGGGATACCAACACTTATCTGGAAATGGTCCATTTGTTCTTTATTTGCTTTGCCTTAACTATGTCAGTTATTAGAAAATGTAATGATGAAAAACTCTTGTCTTCATTCCTTAGAACATGTGATAGATACTTTATTCCAATCAGAGATAACTAGAGGGAATATTTTAAGCAATCTAGCTAATCATAAATAGGGCTGTTTTTTGTATATAATTGTATTCTTTTAAATCCATTTAATATAAATTTTAAATCACTTTGTGACGAAATTATGAATTCTCTGTTGTTTTTTTCCTCTTAAAACAGAGACGCAACAATTAGACAATAATCAGTTCATCAGTCAAATTAAAGTGTACTGTCAACAACTTTAACAATCAATTCACCGTTTCAGTCATATTAAAAGCAAAATGTGTCGTCTATTATGTGAACATTTTCTGTGAGTGAATATGTGAGTTTTTGGGGAGAGCTTTTAGGGCTATGGTAAACTGTAGTATTTCATGATTTTTTGAAGTTTTACAGACAGCAATTCATTGTGGAAGTAATCAGAAGACTAATTGTCAGTGAAAATAACGGTTAGTTGGAGCTTTATGTAATCATACTTCTTTTGTGGAACTCAGGGCTGCATGCTCCGGTAAGATCTATTGAAATTATTTTGACAGACATGATTCGGGATTAGCGTGAATGATTTACATCAGTTTTTATTCTCACCGAAAAAAAAACTACAGAATCTTGATGTTATGACATTTGTTGAAGTCTCTACTGAACATATATGTTTTCTTACATATAGATAACTAGATCTGTAGACCAGGACATTTCATGCAGAACTACTAATTCTAATACTTATTCAGAAATGGTCCATTTGTTCTGTATTTGCTTTGCCTTAATTGTGTCAGTTATTACAAAATGTAATGATGAAAAACTCTTGTCTTCATTCCTTAGAACATGTGATACTTTGTTCCAATCAGAGATAACTAGAGGGAATATGTTAACAGATCTAGCCAATTGTGAGTAGGTGTTTTTTTTTTGTTTTCAATTTTATTCTATTCTTTTAAATCCATTTAATATCAATTTTAAATCATTTTATGTGAAGAAATTATGAATTCTGTTTTTTTCCTCTTAAATCAGAGATGCAACAATTAGACGATAATCACTTCATCAGTCAAATGAAAGTGTACTGTCAACAACTTTAACAATCAATTCACGGTTTCAGTCATATTCAAAGCAAAATGTGTCGTCTATTATGTGAAAACTTTCTGTGAGTAAGTCTGAGTTTTTGGAGACATCTTTTAGGGCTATGGTAAACTGTAGTATTTCATAATTTTTTTTACTTTTTATAGACAGCGATTCATTGTGGAAGTAATCAGAAGACTGATGAAAATAACTGTTAGTTGGAGCTTTATGTAATCATACTTCTTTTGTGGAACTCAGGGCTGCATGCTCCGGTAAGATCTATTGAAATTATTTTGACAGACATGATTCGGGATTAGCGTGAATGATTTACATCAGTTTTTATTCCCACCGAAAAAAAAACTATAGAATCTTGATGTTATGACATTTTTTGAAGTTTCTACTGAACATATATGTTTTCTTACATATGGATAACTAGATCTGTAGACCAAGACATTTTATGGAGAACTACATTACTTTGTTATAATAATTTTCTGTCAGGTATTTTACCTTTATCAAAAAATTGAGGCTGCTGTCATGGGGATGTTGAGTGTTGAGTTATTGTTGAGTCAATGAAACCGCTGACACACTGACAGCTATTTTTTCCCCATTTGATCTGAACCGAGATGTTGTTTCTCAGGACTAAGCAATATAAGGTGCGATATGAACTCAACCAGACGTCTGGACAGCCTGAGTGAAGCTTTCTTAAAGAACTTCATCACGTTTGCTATCGCCATTATCATCATCTTCATCAATGGAACTTTTGTCTACACCTACTTTAAGAGCCATGTCTTCCAGAGAGACCCCAGGTGATTCGAGGACCATGTATGTTTTCTCTCAAACAAACATGTAAAGATCATTACAGTCAAATCTTAGGTATTTTTTCCTCTCCTGCCATATCTTTTCCTTGCTGACTGTTCTGCTCATCTATCCTGCAGGTATGTGCTGTACATACATTTGGTTATCAATGACATGATCATGCTGACAATTGCTGTGGCGCTGCAGATCATGGCCTACACCCTTCCCCTGAAACTGGCTCCCTGCTGCATTCTGCTGCTCATCTCAGTCACTACAAACAAGTAGGTGTGTGTTGTTTGTTCAGCTTAAAGTGTTAACACAAACATTCTGCATATTCATTTTGGTGTATGTCCTGGATATGACATTTCCACTGCAAACAGTATATGTTTTAGCATGGGGTGCACTATTTTGAGTTTTTCCATATACAGATAACAGAAAACTACCTGCTTTATAGCAAAACAAGTGTAGAACTAGTTGAAACTTGGAAGTTCAGCATCAGCCATTTCTCCAAAAAAGGAACTAATGTTAGTAATGTGTATAATTATTACTCTGCTGCATTTCACTGACCTACACATTAGAAACAAGTCACGAAGAGCAGCAACTGTGTTAAAGATTTGGGCCAACAAACTATTAGCCTTTATTTATTTAAGACGTGACATTTCCAGGCTTTGTGCACAAAGTCAATCAGGAATTTCTGCTCAGACATTTTCAGTGGCAAAAATATTCACAGTGGGATAAACATTACGGCAAAAGTTACAGTGCACAGCAGCAGCTTTGTATGAACTGAATCTCAATCAGCCCAACTGCTGCATTCACTCTGTTATCACCTACTGAAAAAGTGTCTGTGCCAGGCTTTACATCAGGTTAACAGTGATACATATGGAAGCCCCTTTCTGCCAGTTACAGAAAAGGATAAGGTGAAAACTAAGCTTGATAAAAAAAATATTCCCATGGTAAATCATAATAATGAGAGAAAAGGCTGAAATCATGAGACACAAGGTAGAAATTATAAGATAAAAAGTCCAAATTATGAGAAGTCATAGTTACTTGTGGTGTCAGGATCTTGATTAAAGTTGAGACTGACACATTGCGGTGGCCAAACAAACAAGCTAGCTGGAGATGAGGCTCCAATAGAAGCCACAGATGAGTGTAATGTAATGTGTCGCGTGTATTCACTCAGTTTGGCTCTGTGAACCAATTTAAAAACAAATCTGTGGATGCTGAAGATAAATGTAGGACCAGCATGGTAATCCTACTGTGTAAGACACATACCAGAAATCATAACCAAAGTAAAAAGGCTCAGTAGCAAGCAGGGCATATCATTTAGCATGGATAAATACTACAGAGGGAAAACAACAGACATTTCTTTGTGTAACGTTAAAGCGAAACTCTCGCCAAAAAGCAACTGAGGCTTTATTTGGGATTGAATATATGAGTCAAACCTTTGTGTAAAAGCACAATTACAACGAAAGAGGCACTTCAAAACCGTGCCAGGCAGGAGAGTAATGGTGAACCGCTCCTCAAGCGTGCCTGTCAGGTCGCACTCAGGGATCGACACTTTTTGTCTGCCATGACGGCGACGCGCAGGAGATGCAGCAGCTAATGTGAGTAGTTCAAAAACCTTCTTTTTCATAAACTCTGCGTACGCAAACAATGTTCTCAATGCTCTTGTTCATGAGTAGAGACCCTGGTGATGCTACTAGCAAAGTTTCATGTTGTGTTGAGCCTTCTTAGTGTTCTAAAAATAGCGATTTTGATGCTAGCGTATCATGCCCCTAGCTCTTCCGTTCAAAATTAACGTGCCCAAAACCGAAACTACGGTAAATCTTAAAAGTGCCTCTTTCGTCGTAATTAAGCTTTTACACGAAGGTTTGACTCATATTCAATCCCAAATAAAGCCTTGGTTGCTTTTTGGCGAGAGTTTCGCTTTAAGTGTCACATTCACTTTGGTTGAAAACAGTTTGGTTGATGACAGTATTGACTTTACTGGTATTTTGAATCCGTTGATAAGTTGTATGCAGGTCAAACATGCAAACAAATTTGACTAGCAATTAACTAGTACAGTACATCTGTTCATAAATGAGATCCACACTTCATTTGTATTTGTAATGCATATCTGGACAAATCGTGAACAAATCAAATCATGTGTGTTTTTATTTGTCTTCACCCAGGAACAGCCCTCTGAACCTGGCTGGCATGGCACTAGAGCGTTATATTGCTGTTTGCAAACCTCTTCATCACGTCCAGATCTGCACCGTGCAGCGGACCTACGGTTTCATCACACTGATATGGGCCATCTCCCTCATGCCCAGCGTCACAGATGTCATCTTCCTTGTTGCCACCCAGCCTCTTTCTATCTTCTCAAGAAATGTCATCTGTTACGAGTCCAACATCTCAACACACCGTTCCACAAGACACACAGGGAAATTATCCAGGTGAAATACTGATTATCAATCTTTGATTTCCTTTATGATATCAGCCAGTTCTGTTTATTCCATGGAGCAGTTTGTTGACGTTTTTGGCTTGAGTGCCTTTATGTCGTCCTCAGGGGCTTCTGCTTTGCTTCGTCTTCCTGACTGTGCTCATCACCTACCTGAATGTCCTCTGGGCTGCCCGGGCGGCCTCAGGTTTGAACCAGGCCTCAGCCAGAAATGCCCGTAACACCATCCTGCTGCACGGAGTCCAGCTCCTCATCTGCATGTCCTCCTTTGTTTTTCCATTCATCGACATCATGTTAGTCACCACTTGGCCCGAGAAACGTTCCACAATTCTCTTCACCACCTACCTGATTTCCGGTATACTTCCACGTCTGCTCAGTCCACTCATATACGGCGTCAGAGACAAGACGTTTAGCAGCCACATCAGAATGCTCTTCTGCTCGAGCTGTTATCGTGCAGAGAAGAGGGTGAACCCGATGGGACCCGGGAGAATGTCCAAAAAGGTCTCACACTGAATGACCTTAAAACAAAGGTTATTTTACATGTTAAAGTTCATTATCTGCAAATACAAACTGATTTAGTTTTTTACTGAAAGGAATGTTTGTGAAAGCATAATCAACATTTATGCCTTTAGGCCCTCATGCTTTAAGACGAAAAATGCAACATTTGGGTCAGAAAAAGTTATTAAAAGTTTCTTTCCATAATGGCAAATGCACATTTTTATGAGACGCAGCTGCTTTTCAATGTAAAAAAGCGGCAAAATTCTGTTTGTCTCTTTACTTTAAATGTTCGAAAGTGCAGTGCAGAATGCATAAATAAAGAAAATACAACATGAAAAATTCAGTTGTTTAGCCTTGGTTCTTATTGAAAGACTGAATATGTTCACTGATAAGAAACACCTTGAATGGTGCAGCTTGGACGCATCCTCGGTGATGAACCCAGGGTCACGAGGTGTTTTGGGTCGTCGATCATCGGAACACCCTCACCTGGGCAACCCAGCCAGGGTTGACCAGTCCAAGACTTGTGTCCAAGCAGCGCACTACACCATGTATCACCCCTCTTGATCCACAGCCACTTTCAGGCTTTCTCTGCTGCCTCACTGATGTTTTTGTTGGCTTTCCTCTCCTGTAACCCCGGGTGCAGAAATACCCTACAGCCAACCTCGATTGGCTCACAGCGAGCCTTCCAACCATTCAGCCTGCAAGCCTCTACCAGCTCAAGATACTTTGCCTTCTTCCACTCATTGGCCACCTCAATCTGGTCTTCCCAGGGGACTGTCAGTTCCACCAGCACTACTTTTGAACCCTCAGATGTTAGGACCATATCTGGCCTGAGTGTTGTGCTCCTGATGTGCTCTGGGAACTTCAACTGCCTCCCAAGGTCAACCTTCAGCTGCCAGTCACGCACTGATGATAACAGCCCAGTTGGGACCTTTTGCTGTGAATGAGGTTTCTCTCCAGCCCTGATGAATGCTACGTCCAGCCTTCCTGGGGGCTGGTATCTACTCTGATGGATTCCATCACAGATTACGTCAGCTACTGCCTTCAGCACCTGGTAATGGCGTTATCTGTACTTCCCCTCTCCCAGAGCTTTTGAGCAGCAGCTTAGGATGTGCTCCAGAAATCCTCTTGCAGGGCACAGTGGACATGCTGGTGTTTCTGCCAGCCCTCAGCAATGCAAGTTTGATGCACTTGGGAGAACATCACACACTGACTGTGTGACACTGACTAGGTGATCTTCCGAGTCGATGCACGGTCACAGTTGGTCCAAGCTCCTTGCTGGCGCATGGCCACTGTTCTGCTGCGGCATTCCTCCACCATTTCTGCACAGATCTCACCCCGGATCAACTGCCATCTCTCTCTCCCCTGGGCTCTGTCGTAACGTGGTGTTGTGTGGCTACCGAGCCCCGCCCATCTGACTGCCACCAAGCCCACTAAGACGCCATGTCGCAGTCTCGCTTCTGCCTGCTGGACAGCCTCCTGTGCCTGCTATTTCCCTCAAGTTCTGACCACTATGCCTGCAGAGGTGACTCTGATGTCAGATGAGTCTCTGTAAAGTAGCACCTCCCTGGTTCTTGTGACTTTGAATTCCTCTGTCAGGCCAGAGAAAGGAAGCTGCAGTTTGTTGGTATGCCCATAGAGGGCAATACAGTATCTTACCTTAAATGATTCCAAATACCTAAAGAACGACAAAAATATTATAATATTCAAGAAATAGCTATTTCAACCATAGTGTAGGGCTGCAACTAACGATTATTTTGGTTGTCGACTAATCTATCGATTATTTTGTCGATTAGTCACGATTATTTTGGCAGCATCTGTTTCAACTTTGGTTTTACTTCATATTCTCAGAACAAATTAAAAACCCATGAAACATGCATTTGAAAACATATTTTGAAACACAACTGGATTTTTAATATGTTAATTGAACTAATTAATACTAATTATTACAGTTTTGTATTGATTACATATCTTACAAATTAATTATTATCATGTTATAAATCATCGCATTAAGTGCAGGTTTACTGTTACTGTTTGGTACTGATTTAATATCCTACACATGAATTATTAGTGATATTGTGGCTGTCAGACAGAAACCTCTTCTTTGCAAATTTGACTTATTTTTTCAGAACCGATTTAACTGGCCACCCTTCATGTCGGTACACATTATTAACTAATCAGGGTTCTCCCCAGACGGTGGAACAGTGGCGCTGCGCCGCTATACTGCTAGCTCAGCGCCACTATACTCATTTTCAATGTTAGCTGCTTTATAGCGGGTGTTTGTGGACTGCCGCGGTCTTCTCGTTAAAGAAGCTTAGACTTAAAGGGGTCTATTCTGGACTGACACACATCTGTTCAGAAGATTACATGTCATCCTGCTGACAAAGCAACCAACCAAAAAATGATCTCGATAGGAGGTAATTTATCCAAGATAATATAGATGTATGGACTGACTACAGAACAACTGTTTCTTTGTTAAACTTTGTTCTTACCCAATGTCCTGATTTTGTTTTGGGGCTATTTTTGCCAGCCGATATGGATGTTTGATAAAATTACCTGTGCAAGGTTTGATGCATAAAATTAAAAACTAGTTTCAGTTGAGTGATTATTGTTATGACTGTGAAAAGGCATTGTAGGAGGAAAGTGAGTTGAACAGTTGTGTACAACACTTATGACTATATATTGTCATATAGCAGAAACATGGACCAGTGTTTCCCCTACCATTGTAGGCCGCCAGGCCAAGGAGACCTGCCACCAGGCCAAAAAAAAAAAAATCAATATGCCACCTATCAATTCATTTATAAATCAATAATCATTATATCAGGAGCGCCTCTGTGCAGCACAACACGAGTCAACCTGCTTCGTTGCCTAGTAACAATGTGAGTACCGCTGCTGAGAGCGCGGGCATATATTCTGGGATGTTTTAGGTTTGTTAGCTAACCAACTATGGCGCCGCTGAAGAAAAGAAAAAATATTGCAGGCGACAGACAACTTGATATAAAGAAATTCTTCTGCCAGACTCCGGAGCCAAGGAAAATAGATGAAGGGAGAGTAACAGAGGCAATTCCAGAAAAAATGACAGGTGCAGATGAGACGGAAGAGGGGGGCAGATTGCAGTGGAGAGGGGGGCTGCTCGAGGACCGTTACTGCCCCTGACACCGGTCCGACTGCCGACTGCCGACCCCTGTCCGGCGGGTGACGCCGCTCCGACTGCCAACCCCCGCCCGGACCGACTGCAAAAATACAGCTAAACACAGAACATCTGGCTGAGATCCCGAATGGCTTAATAACCATAACTACAGCCCTTGGTTGTACCACACTCCCCATGGTGAGTTTACAATTTCTTGTTTAGCTTATATTTTTGTTCTGATTGAGGAGCTTCTCTCTCCCTCTTTTTTTTTTTTGGTAAGCAATAATGATGAAAATAACACAGGCAATAGGCTAGTTTTCCCAGGCATTGTAATGTGTTTGTTAAAAAAAAAATATTTATAACTGATAGAATCTCGTAGGGATGTTTTGTCGCTTATGCCATCAGCGTAAGCAGCCCGTTAAAAGAGGACCATCCCAGAGGGTTTTCATTGAAAAGATGTGCTTGATGCTCATATGGGTTCAGACCACCACTTCAGCCTTTCAGGCCCATGCAACTTTGATTAAAGGTTAGATTAAGCCTAAGGATGTCATTTAAGTGATATCATTCAGCAATATAGGCCTACAATGATTTTTTATGCAAATGTTTGTTATTGCTGTATTTCGCGTCTTGTCTGTTTAGGGTTTTTTCGGTGGGTACCACCGGGCCTGAAAAAAATTCTAGGGGAAACACTGTGGACTGCAGAGAACAACATTTTCATCAGAAAGCAACATGGTTTTCACGGGGCACACAGTTTACTTACATCACTTGGCCCCATGTTTGACGCAGCACCATATTCCAGCTCTAAAGGCCTAGTCATTTCTTCACGGGGGTAGAGGCCGGATCTGCTCCTTGTTTCCTGGAGCAAGAAGTTCATAATTTACTAACTGTATACAATATCGAACAGTCAGAGCAGTTTCCAAATCTGGTGCCTTTATTACACACAATGCAACTGAGCCACTGAGCGACATCACTGGAGGTTAGTCATCAGATTACATGCAGCTTCCTCTGGGGCCACAAAAGGCTTTATGGTATTTATTTTTCTTAGGGCTGGGTGACCAAGAACACAATTCATCGATAACTCAGTCAGTCAAAATAACATTAAGTGCCAATATTTTGATGATCAATAAATAATTTAAGTCATTTCTCAAGCATGAAACATTTGCAGGTTACAGTTTTGCTGCTTTTCTTTGTCATTTGCGACAGTGAATAAAGAGTCTTTGGGTTTTGGACAAAGGAGAAAACTGAAGGTCTCATTTGGACTGTGGTAAATTGTGATGAGCACTGTTCACATTTTCTGACATTTACTAAACTATTAATCCATTTATAGTGAAAACTATCAGCAGATTGACTGATAATGAAAAAAACATTTGTTGCAGTCCTTATCAAGAATCAGACTTCCTGCACGAACTACAGACACTCACAGAAAAGTGCCAACCAAAACAGATATGATAAACTAACTTTTACTGGATTAGATTATGGTAATGGATTGATAAAGAGCTATAGTAGCAGATTATTAACATGATTAGAGGTCTATTTTACAATCACTAAATCAAATTGTCAGGACATTAACAATACATTTAAATTTCAAACACTAAAATAGAAATGTAAAATCTAACCTCCTCAGTGACTCCCACCTCTACATGACGGGATCATCTCACTGAATCATCATCACAGAAATCTATATAACAGCATCTCTTCTTGTTACTCTCACTACTCACAGCCAAACCAGTGTGGCATTGAAGTAAGTTTATCTTGCTTAGTTTACCTTTCCATTTAGAAGTTTGTTTAAAAGATAGATCATTCTTAAACTACTACTACTACTACTACTACTACTACTACTACTACTAGGAATACTAATACTACTACTACTAATTCTAATACTTATTTAGAAATGGTTTATTTGTTCTGTATTTGCTTTGCCTTAATTGTGTCAGTTATTACAAAATGTAATGATGAAAAACTCTTCTGTTCATTCCTTAGAAAATGTGATATTTTGTTCCATTCAGAGATAACTAGAGGGAATATGTTAACAGATCTAGATAATTATGAGTAGGTTTTTTTTTTTGTTTTCAATTTTATCCTATTCTTTTAAATCAATTTAATATCAATTTTAAATCATTTTATGTGAAGAAATTATGAATTCTCTGTTTTTTTCCTCTTAAATCAGAGATGCAACAATTAGACGATAATCAGTTCATCAGTCAAATGAAAGTGTACTGTCAACAACTTTAACAATCAATTCACGGTTTCAGTCATATTCAAAGCAAAATGTGTCGTCTATTATGTGAAAACTTTCTGTGAGTAAGTCTGTGAGGAGACATCTTTTAGGGCTATGGTAAACTGTAGTATTTCATAATTTCTTTACTTTTTATAGACAGCGATTCATTGTGGAAGTAATCAGAAGACTGATGAAAATAACTGTTAGTTGGAGGTTTATGTAATCATACTTCTTTTGTGGAACTCAGGGCTGCATGCTCCGGTAAAATCTATTGCGATTATTTTGACAGATATGATTCGAGATTAGTGTGAATCATTTTTGCATCACAGTTTTTATTCTCACTGACAAAAACTACAAAATCATGATGTTATTACATTTGTTGAAGTCTCTAATGAACATGCTCTTTTTTCCCCATTTGATCTGAGCCGAGACTTGGTTTTGCAGGACTAAGCAGGAAGAGGTACAATATGAACTCAACCAGACGTCTGGACAGCCTGAGTGAAGCTTTCTTAAAGAACTTCATCACATTTGCTATCGCCATCATCATCAATTTCATCAATGGAACTTTTGTCTACACCTACTTTAAGAGCCATGTCTTCCAGAGAGACCCCAGGTGATTCGAGGACGATGTGTGTTTTCTCCCAAAACAAATATGTGAAGATGATTACAGTCAAATCTTAAGTATTTTTTCCTCTCCTGCCATATTTTCTCCTTGCTGACTGTTCTGCTCGTCTCTCCTGCAGATATGTGCTGTACATACATTTGGTTATCAATGACATGATCATGCTGACAACTTCTGTGGCGCTGCAGATCATAACCTACACCATTCCCCTGAAACTGGCTCCCTGCTGCATTCTGCTCCTCATCTTAGCCACTACAAACAAGTAGGTGTGTGTTGTTTGTTCAGCTCAAAGTGTTAACACAACTACTCTGCATATGTGCTTTGGGGTATTTCTTGGAGCTGACATTTCCAGTTGAAACAGTATGTTTTTCAGCCGATACCAATGAGAGAAAAGTGTAGATGTTGAACTTTCAACTTTCATTTTAGTATGTGAAGAAATCATTTTCATAGTTTGCATTATTATTACTCTTCTGAATTTCACCAACCAACACACTCAAAAAAGTAACTAAGAGCAGCAACTGCGTTTAGGACCTCAGCCAACGTATCATTGCCCTTTTTTTATCTAAAGTATGACATGTTCAGGCTTTGTGCACACAGTCAATTAGGAGTTTCTGCTCGAACATTTTCGTGACAGAAATATTTACAGTGGGAAAAACACCTGCTGCATTTACTCTATTATCACCTACTGCAAAAGTGTCTGTACCAGGTTAACACTGATACATATTGAAGCCCCTTTCTGCCAGTTAAAGAAAAGGATAAGGTGAAAACTAAGCTTGATGAAGACTATTCCCATGGTAAATCATAAAAATTAAAGAAAAAGGCATAATCATGAGATACAAGGTAGAAATCATTATTATTATCATAAATATGACATAAGAAATGAGATTTAAAAAAATCATGAGATTTAAGTAATAGTTGTGGCTCAAAGTCATTACAATTAGATTAAAAAAATCTAAAACATTAGAAATGTTATGTTTTATCAATAAAATGGGCTCTCATAGGATCATATGAAGGCAATAAATAATTCTTCTATGCATGAGAGAGAAGTCAGTCTCTTCTGTTTCAATCCCTTTTTAAACCTTCTCCTTCTAGTTGGCCTACATGACCTCAGGATTTATAAAATCCTGACTACAGCCCTGCATGCAAGAAAATGTTCCACCTTAGAAGATACCGATAGTCTTTGTGAATTAATTGTTAAAAATAAGAACATGCATGCATGCCAGCACTCATCGTATGAGCCTGTACATGTATGCTTTGGTCCTGAAACAAATAGCACTAGACCCCTTGTTTGGGGATAATAATTTCACTGTTAGCCAAACAAGCAAAGGACAAATGTACTCAGCCACCACATTAATGTAGTATTCACAGAATATACAGCTAGAGAGCAAGTTAGCAAGCGCTAGCTTTAAGAGGACTCTCAGATTCCTCATACAGTTAGCTAACATTAGCACATTTAGTGAACACTTACAGTAGTGGAGAAGTGAAGCTGTGGTCCTCAGGGTCTCAGTGTGACAGTTAATCCTCTAGTAGTCTTCACAGGTGGCTGTGACATGTTTCTGAGAACACAACGGCCGACCAACAACACTAACGACATGACCAACGGCCGCCATCACTGTGAACTTCACACAAACGGTTAACTAACTTGATTAACGGCTGGCGAACATGGTGGTTGGCAGCAGGGAGGGAATTGAGGGAGCGACCCGAACATAAAATCATGGCTGAGAGGAAACATGAGGACACTTTCGGCAGGATAGCTGATAAGTTAAATAATATCTTGTTAGCTTTAGCATTCAAGGGTTAGCTGCAAAGCTCGACAACACCGCTAACGGAATAAAAACGGCTGGGCGGAGATGTTCAAAAGCCCGCCTTTACTGCGAGGGTGCGTTTGATTTATATTCCAACAGGAAGGGTGTCACTGTCAGAGGCGGAGGTAGTACTCGGATACTTTACTTAGAGGTATTAAAATACTCCTAAAGCCCTGCATTTAAAATCTTACCTAAGTAAAGTTTATGTCGGCAGTTTATCTATCGTACCGGCATCCAAGTGCTCACTTTTACAGGTTTTTTTCAAAGATAGGGTCATCAGGGGTCCCCCAAGTCCACTAATGTATGTAGGCATAATCAGGAAAGGAAAATGTATTTAAAGTAATACAAGTGAATGTGACTGTGATGTCATATATATATATATATATATATATATATATATATATATATATATATATATATATATATATATATATATATATATATATATATATATACAGCTTACCATTCTTGTTATTCTTGCATCAAAGTAAAAGCATGATTGATTTCTCAGATTTACTTGTTGAGGTGGAGTTCATTTTGAACTGTTCTGTATAGAATTCTAATTAATTAGCATTTCCAAAGGATGAATCTGCTTGTCATTTTCTCTATTTATAAATGAAACCTGAAAAAAAAAATGAATTTAGTTTGTTATATAAACAATTGAATAGCACAAACACTGATTCCAAAAATCAGACCAACTATTAGATATCAGATCATCAGCTTCATGTTGTGGTGGGTAATTGAATAAAGGTCAAAGACATGTGCTGTATGTCTGTTCACAAATGAGATCCACACTTCTTTCATATTTGTCTTCACCCAGGAACAGCCCTCTGAACCTGGCTGGCATGGCACTAGAGCGTTATATTGCTGTTTGCAAACCTCTTCATCACGTCCAGGTCTGCACCGTGCAGCGGACCTACAGTTTCATCACACTGATCTGGGCCGTCTCCCTCATGCCCAGCCTCACAGATATCATCTTCCTTGTTGCCACCCAGCCTCTTTCTATCTTCTCAAGAAATGTCATCTGTTACAATTCCAACATCTTCAGCACAAAGTTCCACAAGACACACAGGGAAATTGTCCAGGTGAAGTACTGATTATTAATGTAAATGTAAATGTAAATGTACTTTATTTATACAGCCCTTCCCATGGAGCAGTTTGTTGAAGTTTTTGGCTTGAGTGCCTTTATGTCCTCCTCAGGGGCTTCTGCTTTGCTTCGTCTTCCTGACTGTACTCATCACCTACCTGAATGTCCTCTGGGCTGCCCGGGCGGCCTCAGGTTTGAACCAGGCCTCAGCCAGAAATGCCCGTAACACCATCCTGCTGCACGGAGTCCAGCTCCTCATCTGCATGTCCACCTTTGTTTCTCCGTTCATCAACATCATGTTAGTCACTGCTTGGCCCGAGAAACGTACCTCAATTCTTTTCACCACCTACCTGGTGACCGGTATACTTCCACGTCTGCTCAGTCCGCTCATATACGGCATCAGAGACAAGACGTTCAGCAGCCACATCAGAATGCTCTTCTGCTCGAGCTGTTATCGTGCAGAGAAGAGGGTGAACCCGATGGGACCCCAGAGAAGGTCCAAAAAGGTCTCACACTGAATGACCTTAAAACTCTAGTGATTTTGCATTTTATAGTTCAATATTTTCAGGAATGTTTGTGAGAGAATAATCAACATGACTGTGCTTAAACCCACTCCGATGCCTTCAGGCCCTCATGGTTAAAAAGTAAATGCTACATTTGGGTCAGAAAACGTTTCTTTCCAGTATAGTGAATGTCAATTTTTATGAAATGCAACAGCAATGTAAACCAGCTTAAACAAAAATGCTCCAAATGCTGTTCGACTGTTTACTGTCAGTGTTCCAAAGTGCAGTGCAGAATGTATAAATGAACACTAAACATTACAAATTCAGTTGCTTTAGTCTTCAGTACTATAATACTATTCAGTTCAAGGTAATATATTTTACATTTAATTTAATTCATATACATCTGAGAATACATGGGCGGCGAGTGATACGGTCTCTTTTGAGTCAATAAAGTCAGATTCACTTTCAAACAAAACATATTTAAACCTGTTTGATCCAGATTCTTTTTTGGGTCGCAAACACATAAATAGGCCGATTTTTTTTCTCATTCAGATCCATGCATTATCCCCTGAGAAATTAACAAATATAACCACAAATCATACAGAATAATTATCTCCATAGTGGAAATTTATCAAGGATAATACATGTATGGATTGATTACAGGTTCTTCATTAAACTTTGGTTTTGGAGGCTGATATGGTTGTTTGATAAAAATGTCTGTGCAAAGTGTTCAACATCTGATGCTTAAATTCAAAAACTCAGTTAAGATAGATAACTTTTTATGATTATGAATTCCTGCAAATGACCTCCTCCATCACCTTATAGCCACTAAAGAAAACACAGCATTCAGTATCTCTCTCAAAAAGCTAAACCTCATATGGAAAATAACAATAGATGACAGATGTCTGTCCGGTGGTTCTCCTGTGCAAAGTAAACATGAATGAGTGAGAAAGAAAAGCCAGCAGCACACGAGACCTTATCAAGATGCAAAACCAGCTGTTGGCCACTAGATGGAGCCATCATCACAGACCTGCAGGAGTCAATGACGAGCAGCTTCAGTTAATAAAAAGAAATAGCTGCTGTTGATTTTCCTTGTTTCATTTTTGGGTGAACTGTTCCTTTAATGTGTTTGTGCACTGCTGGGTATTAGAGAATCAGCGTCTGCACTCTGATGAGTTTATCCTGATGAGGAAAAGTGAAAAGTCAGCTGTTGTTAGTGGGAAACTTGCTGTCAGTGCAGTTTGTCTAGTGGACATTAGAGGCTTATTACTGTGATTAGAAAATAAAAACATCACGGCTTCGTTAAACGACTCCGGAGATTTCACAAAATGTTATCAAGGACCACACACACACTCTTAAAATCCCAGCTGTGAGAGGAATATTACAGGAAATATGAAACTCCATTAAGAACCACTTTAAACTTGTTATTGACTCCAGCAGCAGAGGTGGAAACAGCACTCAGATCTGGTACTTAAATAAAAGTAGCAACCGCCGTGTAGAAATACTCAGTTACAAGTACAAGATGAGCATTTATATATTCACACTGATGCATCAATAATTATGACTGAATAACAAAATATACAATATTCAGAAATATACCTTTCTGCATACTGAGTAATTTTACTTTTGGTACTCTAACTACTTTATAAAGGATTTCTTCTGGTTATCTCGAGGATTTCACCTCAAGGATCAATAAAGTGTTATTTTACCCTGAAATATACAGTGTTGTAAAAATTACAACACTGTACTTTTTACAGCACTGTATATTTTAGGGTAAAATATACAGTGCTGTAAAAAGTACACAAAAGCCACGCTTGAGTAAAAGTCTCAAAGTGTCCGTGGTTGTTTTAACTTGAATATCAAAAGTACAAGTAAAAGTAAATTATTCATTATTTACATTCATGTTTATACTGGTAATCATGTTAATGTAGTTCATTAGAATGTAGTGGAGTGTAAGTATAAAGTAAAAATAAAAATAAAAACACTGAGTAGCTCCAGATTTTACATGAGTAAATGTACTTAGTTACATTCAATCATAATAAATCATAAACCATCATAATATATAACCACTCCACTACATTTGGAGGCAGATATTGAACTTTTAACTTCATTACCTTTACTTGATTCCTTTAGTTACAAGTTACTTTGCTGATTGGATGCTACATCAGAGCCAAAGTCGAGAATTTTCAAATTATTTTATTTTAGTGGGAATCTGATTTATTTATTTTTCAAACTGACATCATTCAGTAATAGATAAGAGTATATATATATAAGTTACATTTACTGGTACTTTAGTTACTTAAGTACATTGATTGACAGAAAATTACATGTGATACATGAGTACATTTGAAATCGGATACTTTTACTCAAGTGCTGTTCACATGTTTGACTTTCACTTTCATCAAAGTAAAATTGTAACGTAACGTAACGTTTACTTTTACTGGAGTATGACCTGTGAGTACTTTTTACAACACTGTGAATAAATGCAGTGGAGTCAGAAAGTACAATAAAGTACTTGAGTAAATAAACTTTATTTATAACACATTTATAACATAAAGACTTCACACATGATGAAACTCTTTTCCTTTTTTTTTCTTTTTTTTTTTACACATAAACAAATCTATATACATTTATACAATAAACAGACAATAAACAGCCAACACAACAAACATAAAAATATATACATATATACAAATACATAGATACGGGTATTAGCAAATCATATAGTTGTTTTTAATAATTTATAATATTCCGAGGTTCTAATAGCTTTTCTGTCTTTCATGTTTTTTAGTAGCTGCATGTAATATCTGGTTTCTATTCTAAATTCATAAAAATGTGTTTTTCTGATGACCATTTGCATTTATGGATGTAATATTTTCCTATTAAAATAAAAAAGATTGAACAAAACCAGTTCCCTTTTTTTTCATCATAAGTGAGAATTATGTCTTTTTTTTAAGTTTAAGCTTAATGCCTGTCAAAGAACATATTTTCCAGTTCCTTCCAAAACAAATAAGTATAACATCATTAAAAAAAAAAAAAAGATGACAAATATTTTCCTCCTCCTGTTCACAGAAGGTACAGTTGACATTAACATCTTTATATATGGAGATGGCCTGATTGACAGGATAAATTGAATGTTTAACCTTAAAAAAACTTCCTTTATCTTGTTTGTGACACAGTATCTGCTACTTGAAGGCCACACAGAGTTCCAGTTTATACCTTTACATTTTTACATGATGAAACTCTGAATGAACCGCTGAGCGCCGCACACACGTCACACCAGCACGTTATCGACGGGATCTTCCGCTCGTGTTCCGGAATGTGCCGGAAAAAGCCGAAGTGCCTCTGAGCGCGGACAGACGGACGGACGGAGGCTCAGATGGAGGAAACGTGCGCGGACTCCTTCAGCTGTGCTCCACTGTGTCCTGCTGCAGGCGGGCGGAAGGTCCTCCTGGAAGTTTCTCACAGAAGAAGCTCGCTGTTTGTTTTTCTTCTTCTCACTCGATCCGTGTTGGACAGTTTGCTCTTTTTTTCTGCGATGAAAGTGTGAAACTTCTCATCCATCATGGGGTGAATGTGACCTGAGAGGAGGAGGAGGTGATGGTGATGGAAGGAGAGTCGTGACGGAACTCACAGGTGAGATCTCAGCACACTTTATCTCCCATGTTCCTGTTGATGAAGCTGAGATTGACTGATCAGCTGTGAAGTTCCTGTGTGTTGTGTTCACGTCACTGTGTGTCAGGTTGTTGTCTGAAGCTGCAGCTCTTCCCTCTGCTGAATTATAGATTAACTTTATTTCTGTATGTGCAGCATGGCAGCTCCCCTGAGAGCCCAGCATGGACTCCACATGTAATTAAAGACACACACACACACACACACACACACACACACAGTTGTTTACTCTCTTTTCTTTGGTTTGTTGCTTGTACAAAACATGATGATACAGATTAATGTGATCGAGTCGTTGGACAAACTGCTGTTATATTCTAGAGACGTACATTTTTTTCAGTTTCATTGCCATAAGTACAGTGATGGAATGTAACTAAGTACATTTACTCGAGTACTGAGCTAGAATACAACTTTGAGGTACTTGCTTTACTTGAGTGTTTCCATTTTCTTCCACTGCACCACATGTTGGAGGCTAACATCCTGTTTCTCACACCACTATATTGATTTGATAACTCTAGTAACTAGTTACTTTGCAGATTACATAGTGGAGTAAAGAGTTTACATCGTCCTTGTTGCTCCCACGGTCCAACTTGATGCACATGAACACAATGAAGTCGGAATAACGACTTCTGAAATCAGAGAGCGGGATTGTCTGAGCAGCACATGAATGCAGCATAAGTAGCTTCTTTACAAGATTTAACCCAAAACTAAAGATGCAACCGAGCCACCAGAATAAACGTCCACAAAGAGCCGAGATTTCTGCAAAACCACAGAAAGATTGAAACTTTGCCTTCTCTTACATTAGTGTTTTGGTCGAAACAAACTCAGCTGCAGATGAGCCACTTAGCTTAGTTATTTACCTTTCAGTTATCCATTTTAGTTTAATCGTACTAATCAGTGTTTCCTTTATGAACATTTAGTTTTGAAAGTTTAGAAAATTCTCTGTGTATTGTCTCCCTCGACACTGGAATCAAACACTTGATTAGGAACCAAATGCACGACTCGAGACAGTTCAGTTAAAAGTCAGAAAGTCTTTACTGAAGACAGATTCAGGATACGTGAGATGAGTCAGCGAAGAAGACAAAACAGACGGATCAGAAACAAGGTCAGATAGCACAAGGAAGGCCGTCAGTAGGAGAAAAGCTTCAGGAGACAAAGACGAACGGGGACAGAAGACAGGGACGGATTATATACACGAGAGAGGAGGAGATATAACGGAACACAGGTGAAGCTCGTCAGGGAGAGGCAGACGATCACAACACACAGCGACAGGAAGGGATCTGAAACAACAGAACAGGAAACTACTACAAGACAAACGAGCGACAGAAAGACAAACAAAAGCACAAACTGAAGGAAGACGAGACGCGACATCCACTCGTCGCCTAAATGGAAACTGGACTTCCATCTCTTTCTTTGTAATTGTCTTCTTAATATGAAAAAGGAGATATTTTACACATAATGTTTACAGTGTTTCCCTTTTGAACACACACACACACACGCAAACCAATATTTGCAGTGACAGTTTATTCCTCCACAGTCGGCCTCGCCTTGCAGCCCTTCACCCTTTCAGTTCTGGTCCTCCGGTCTGAAAGAACTTGTTTATTTCAGCATTTCCATCAGTTTTTCTTGCTGATTTTGTCTTTTCTTCCCAAACACTTCAATGAACAGCAAAGACAGGAAGGACTTGCATTTCTATAACGCTTTCTCCAGTCCACTGACCTCTTAATGCGCCTCACAACACTTCACAATCACACACTGGTGGCAGAGGCTGCTGTGCGATGTGCAGACCGGATGAATTCGGGTTTCAGTATCTTGCTCAAGGCTGTGTAGCCGTGGAGTTAAAGGGATATTCTGGTGTAAGTTTAATCCATGGTCTAACACACCGTGAAACTGTGTTAGACTCCCTCTCGAGAGATCAAGTTAGCAGACCGCTAATTTACGGAGTTTTATCAACCTCAGAAACGACCGCACGACAACAATACACTGCAGTAAATGGATCCAAATATAAACCGCCACCAAAAAGCCACAAATAATGCTCAGAACAGCACCAAACTTCAGCAACAGTACAAATAGGGTCTCAGCACATAGTCCGGGGCATCTAACCTCCGCTAGCTTAGCTGGATTTCTACTGAAAAGCTGACTAAATTTACCACTCTTCTGCAGCAGCTTCCTGTTGACGGGAAGTCCCGACGAGTCGATTACCGAGTGCAGTAGAGTTCCGCGGCTCATGGATGAAAATGTGTGATTATGACTCCATGGAAAAGCAATCAAAGTTCATATGTGTCTTACCTGCCAGTTTATAACAGTTATTATCGAGAGCGGACAGGGAAAAGAACAGAATTGAGCATTTCTAACCGCACTCGGTAATCGTCGCGTCGGGACTTCCCCGACCCGGAAGCTGATGGAGGAGAGTTGAAATCTGTTTTTAGCTTCCCAATAGAAATCCAGCTAAGCTAGCGGAGGTTAGATGCCCCGGACTATGTGCTGAGACCCTATTTGTACTGTTGCTGAAGTTTGGTGCTGTTCTGAGCATTATTTGTGGCTTTTTGGTGGCGGTTTATATTTGGATCCATTTACTGCAGTGTATTGTTGTCGTGCGGCCGTTTCTGAGGTTGATAAAACTCCGTAAATTAGCGGTCTGCTAACTTGATCTCTCGAGAGGGAGTCTAACACAGTTTCACGGTGTGTTAGACCATGGATTAAACTTACACCGGAATACTCCTTTAAAGTAAAAAGTGGCATTAAATACAAACTCTCAAAGTACAAGAACATCAAAATTACACTTGAGTGAACAACTTCAGTAAAACTTTGCTCTCTACAGATCTATAGATCCTGACATGCTTCCCACATACACACCCACCATCGTTCACTGTCGGAGAGAAACCTGATGAAACAGCAGCAGGAGGAGAGAGAAACGTTCAGGCGGCTCTGCTGGTTAAAACACCATTAAGTCCACATTAGGTTAACACCTGGGTCCATTTCCTACACACTGCAATAAGACATGATAACATTAGATTACAGCCTCACTTTACCTGGAGCTGGAGGCTTTTAACTGCCGGCTCATAATGGACAAATACCCTCAGTCCTGTCAGAGAGGAGCAGCTTTACACCAGGAGGCGTCACTCTGATCAGAAATAAAAACACTAGAATAAAAACATCTTCATCCCCTGAAACTTCACTTGTTGCTAAGCAATGTTAAACCAACATTTGCCAGCCGAGCGGAGCTGAATTATGTTTGCTGGCAGCCACATTAACGTCTTACTGTAAAAGTATTTTAGGACACAGTGGAAACATTGGAGGCCTTTGGGCAGGACTGCAAACTGACATTTTTAATGTGCAAAGATGTTTACACAGTTTGAGAGTTAGACGTGAACTTTATCATTTATTCATGTGTTGAGTGATTTATAGTTTCATTGTGTGAGTGTGTACGCTGTGTGGGTGTTTGTTCGCAGAGTACAGTAGATGAGCGTGCGTGGGCGTCTCTTTTGGCTGCATACATGTGTTTTTATTTAAAACTTGATCATCACATGAAAACAAGCTGGTTCAGCTCTGGTTAATGTCCGTAAGAGCTACACGATGACTGAACTGTTTTCTCTTTGTCTTACACACAGAAAATATCAATTCATTCTCCAAAAATCTAAAATCCAGTCACAGCTCTCTGGCTCGGCACCAACGCACACTGTGTTTCAGAGTTTATATTAAAATGTCTGGAACATTAAATTAGCGTCCGGTCGTCTCGTCTTTGAAGTGCATTTAGCAGAGTAGGTGAAATTAGAGTGGCCCCATCACAAGAGGAAGCTCGGGGGATAAAAGTCCGGATCTTTCTCGTCAGAAAGTTTTCAATGGAGGTTTTGTTTTTGCTGACTCAGCGTGAGATGAAGGAAGGCGGGACGTCTGAGTCACATCCAGAATAATTCTGTTAGACCGCTCCAAACAGAACTGCAGGTTCAAAGTCAAATACTGAGTGATGGAATGAAGTACAATTACTCAAAGCCTGTTTTATTAAACAACTTGAGGTAAAGCATTTCCATTTTGGAGGCAAGTAAATTTAGCTTTTCACCCACCACAGTAATCTGGTAACTTCAGTTCAGCTACTAGTTACTCTTTTCAGAGAATAAAGAGCCGGCGCTTTTTCAGCCCGATAAAAACACTCCGTGGACACGAACCCTGAGTGAACAGGAACTCTGGATTGGGTCGGATCGGGTCGAGGCTAACTGGTTAGCATGCTAAACATCATGACGTCACACTTTCACATTCTGTTGATTTGAGTGCAGTTGTGTTTTTAACCACAACTCTGACGTACTGCACCTTTAATAACTGGTAAATAACAAGTTGATTAAACTTTCCAGATATATGAAATATATAATAAATATGATATATGTTATAATCATTCTTTATGTATAGATTATTAAAATATTTATTTAGTTTGCTGTTAATTTGCAACTTTGCAAATCGTGAATACAATTTTGGTGGCACCGAAAGATGTTAATAAACTTTTTTGACTTCATTAACTAAAGTTTATTTAACTAATAAACTATGAATTCACCATTTATTAATGATACCTGTACTTTTACTAGGAAGTACTTTTAATATAAGTAAAATTGTTTTTACATGATATGTTTCATACGTTCACTCAAGAACACTTCACTTTCATAAGACAAAAATAAACAAAGAATATGGAAACAACGGTTTTATCTTTACACAATGTCAAAATATTTTCTGTTTCCAAGGTTTTAGAATATTTATATTCTGACATTGTTTTTATCCAAATTATTAAATTCTTGTATACGATGTGACGGGAAGTTTGAATGTGCAGAACGCAGGTCAGATTGTGTTTCAGTGTTGCTCAGCACACACTGTGGTTGCAGCATGAAGCAGCTCTGTAACTGAATCTGCAAGAGAAAGATTGAATGTCCTCAGGAACATCCTACGTCGATGAATACTACAATTTTTTAAATATATTTGTGTTTTCCTGCTGAGTTTCAGCAGCAGGATGGAAGCAAAGAGTGGAGATTTCCTACAATGATACTCAGCCTCATAGTAACTTTTATTATTATAAACTTTGGAGTGTTTTTTTTAAGAGTTTTAACTCTTCACCTCCACATTAGAAAGATGTATGTTAATGGCCAGAAGGAATTGATTCAGACTGTCCTGTTATTAGCTTGAAAAGTGTCCTTAAAGACTTCGATCATGAGCCACAACATCAGTTTAAAGTTAGAGCTGCAGAGTTTAATCGATTAGTTGTCGACTAATAAATCAACCACCAACTATTTTGATAATAGAATAACTGGTTCGAGTAATTCTTTACGACAGAGAGTCTAAATTCTGATTCATTTTCCTCTGAGACAGTAAACTGAACAACAGCAGCAGACTTCCCTCAGCCTGGGAAACATTCATCGACCGAACATTTAACAGATTAATTAAGAAAAAAGCCCTCGTTTGAATCCAGCTGGAGAGCTTTGTTGCTTCTCTCTCTCTCTTCCATTTCTCCTCTATCACTCTACATAATTCATGGAGGAATAATGAAGAACCTTTTTAAAGAAAGGTAAAGACTTCCTCCATCTTAAAAAATCAACAAAGTGCTTGTTTGGATTTCAGCCACAGCTAAAAACATCCTGTGAACGGACTCACTTCTCTACCTGCTGTTCATTTTAGTTCCTGCTACAGGTCTTGTGACTGGATCCACTCCTGTCAGGGGTTTCCTACGAAGTGTTATCAGACATTCTAAGTGTTTACAGCAGATCCAAACAGCCACACTGGAGAGCCGGGTGAAGAGCCGGCCGCTGTAGAGAGAGAAGAGAGATGACACTGTTTGATTGTGAAGATAGCGGGACACGTTTTCTCCTGGAAGACATTTCACAGTGTTTTACACTCAGTTGTTCACAGAAATAACAAAAATGGCTTCATAAAAACTTAATTGATCCCTGAGGGAGAAGCTGGGTCACGTTAAAGTTGCTTCTTCTAATAGAAATGTCACAGCAGAGAGGAATTATAAGAAACGCAGAGATCTTTAATGTTTCTCAGGCCAACAACCTTCAGCTGAAACTATCTGTTTGTTCTGTTTGGTCCTCTCCACCGTTAGCAGGTAACCATGGTGAAGGAGAGTCTGCCCAGCTGGGTCCACCAGGACTCAGACGAGGGGCTGGTCCACGTGAACGTCGGCGGCCTGAAGAGGAGCCTCTGCTCCAGCACGCTGAAGAAGTTCCCCGACACCAGACTGGGAAAACTGCTGGCGTGTGATTCAGAGGAGGACATCCTGCAGGTGGGGGAAAGTTTCTCCTTTCTTTCATTTGTTTTTACTCCTAATCTCAACCTTTCCTCCTTCTCCTCCTCCCTCCTGCAGGTGTGTGACGACTATGACGTGCAGCAGAAGGAGTTTTATTTTGATAGGAACCCCGGCCTCTTCCCTTACGTCCTCCACTTTTATCAGACGGGCAAACTCCACATCATGGAGGAGCTGTGCGTCTTCTCCTTCAGGTGTGTCTCTCTCTCTGAGGTTAAACATCATCCTGCCTCTCAGACAGACTTTACATCAACTTCATTCATTTCAGTCGCAGTCTCTGTAGAATTAGTTTCATCCACTTCCTTTTTTAGCTTCTCATGTTTAAAAAGATCCTGATTTGTTGTATAAACCTTCTCACATGTCTCCAGTGGGAATAAAGGCAGTGAGTTATCAGTGAAGACGCACACAGACTGACATTTCTTCCATGTAGTGGATTTTCTCTCTGGTCTTCTGGCAGGATGTTGGGTGGAGCTCGACGGGGTTTGATTGTCTTAATGTTTCCCACACAGTCAGGAAATCGAGTACTGGGGCATCAATGAGTTTTTCCTGGACAGCTGCTGCAGCTATCGTTACCACGACCGCAAGCTGGAGAGCAGCCGGCATCGCAGCTGGGACGACGAGAGCGACGTCAGCAGCATCGACACGTCTGTGGACGAGATCTCCGACCTCAACAGGTAAAAGAACGGAGCGTTATGAAATCTACGAGTTCTCACATCCCTCCACTTCTTCCTCTTTGAGTTGATCGTTAACTCTCCATCTTCCTCCACCCTCACAGAGACATGCAGCACTTCCAGGAGGTGCGTTATGGGAACGTCAGGAAGTGTCTGTGGCTGACGCTGGAGAACCCGGGATACTCCATCCCCAGCAAGCTCTTCAGCCTGGTCTCCATCGGCGTGGTGCTCACCTCCATCGCCACCATGTGTATCAACAGCATGCCAGAGTACCAGGTCAGTGTGAAGAGGCGGAGAGACCATGAGGACAAACTAAACGATGAACACTTTTATTTTAAAGTTCCAGTCCAGAATATGTTTGCAGGACATTTGGAGCTGTTTGAATTTGAGGTTTCAAACTGTGATCGAGTCAAAGATGATCCATGAGGGGAGAGCCGAGAAGCATAAAACACGTGAATTCTGACTACATGTGATGTTTGTGCGAAGTTTCATGAGTTTGTTCCTCAAAAATGAATGACTGATGATTCACGTTATTCTAATAATCACTCCAATAAATGAATAATCCAGAGTGACCAGTTGATAATTGTACTGCTTCCTGTAACACTTTCAGTAATCATCATCTTTAATGTTCATCCATGTCAAAAGTCCATCAAACCACTTAGAAATCATAGATGAGAACTCGGTTTAGAAACATCACATTTTAATTTTCCTTCATTATCAAAGTAATCCAGTTTCACTCGTCTGAATATTAATGGATGCCTCTCAGAAAGGAACTGTGAATGAAAACTTCTGCATGCTTTTAATTATGCTCACTTGCCAACATGATTTGAGATGATGAGGAGCATAGTGTCTACCCAGACTTCATACAAACAGAGAGTCTGCCATTTTCATCCAGTTTGAAAGTTGGAGGTAAAATCCAATAACAGCTCCGTCAGAGGTGCGTTAGCTCGTCACTCACTGTGAGGAGAGTTCAGGAATATTTAGCAAATAATCATTAAAAAGCTCCTGCAGATGTGATCGCTGCTCTTCTCTTCTTTCCTCTCAGACTTTCGACAGTGAGGGGAAGCTGGTGGAGGACACCACCATGCAGGCTCTGGAGGTTTTCTGCACCTGCTGGTTCACCTTCGAGGTGAGCGAACAAAAAACAAAGTGTGTCGTTGTCAAACGGCCGCAGCGTGTAAAGATGTGCATGAAAACAGAAACCACAGTCTCTTCTGTCTTCGAGGTGGTGACGCGGCTGCTGCTCGCTCCGAACAGGAAGAAGTTCTTCCATCACCCTCTGAACATCATCGACATGGTGTCTGTGGTGCCCATCTACATCACGCTGCTCTTTGACCTGATGGTGGGGGCGGAGTCTGAGCTGGGAAACCTGGGACGACTCATACAGGTTCAACAGTCTTCTGTCTGTTATAGGACGACAATTAAATGTTTGTGTGTTAATGAGGCAGTCTGGTTTCAGAGATGTTTGACACAGCGTCCAAACTTTCTCTCTCTCTCTCTCTCTCTCTCTCTCCGTCTCTCTCTCTCTCTGTCTCTCTCTCCATCTCTCTCTCCGTCTCTCTCTCTCTCTCAGGTGTTCAGGTTGATGAGGATCTTCAGAGTATTGAAGCTGGCCCGCCACTCGACAGGACTGAGGTCGCTGGGAGCGACACTTCGGGTGAGTCTCTTCTTCTCTTCTTCATGAGCGACGTGACGTTTGACTTCCTGACTCGCGGTGAAAACAATAAAAACAATCGGATTAACTTTTGTTTTTCTTCGCGACATTTGGGTCCGTCGACCTTTGTGCAGACGCAGCAGATGAAGGTTGATGGACTGTGAGCAGATGTTGGTCTGAAGGTCTGAGCTGATGTCACTGACACATTTAAAGAAACAGTTGAATGAGAGTTCAGTAGACCAGACAGCCTGTCCTCCAGTAGAAGTTCAGATACTTAGAAGTACGGATTCAACCTGTTTACTCCAGTAAAGTAATAGATTACAGGCTCTGACATGTACTCAGAGTATCAGAGTAAAAAGTCTCCCTCTGAAGGACATTTGTGCTCAAAGCTAACTGAAGCTCACGTCATATTAATAGAATTCAAAAACTAATAAAGTTGATGGTAGAATCAGTAGGATTTGTCCCTGCTGTTCCTGAACGCACCACAAAGACAGTTGATTGTTCTGATAGTTCTGGGTCGGTTCAGTCTGATGTTCTGTGTTGATGTCTGACTTCAGTCTCATGAAGTGTCTCAGTCTCTTCAGTCCTCCTCTGAGCTGCTGGTTCCATCACAGCGGTCCTGATGTGAGCAGCAGGTCACGTTACAGTCGAGAGGAGAGATTATCTGAGTATCAAACATCGTTACACAGCAGCTGTGATGCGAGCAGATGAATCACTGTCTCCACTCGTTTGTTTTACCGTTTGAAACGTGGGAGCTTTACCGGATTTGGACGATTATATTTACATTCAGATCGCAGCAGCACTTCAGTCAGTGACTCAGGAGCTTTTCGTTTCTCTTCTCTGCATATCAGCCAATGTGAGAGACAAACACAAGACATCAGTTTTATCAGAGACGGGTTGAGTCACAGCTGATGTCCGTAAGGGAAGAAGAGCTTCCTGCTGGCGGCTGCAGGACGAGATCTGAAAACATCTGCAGTGCTGTTTGTTTCCCCTTTAAAAGGAAAACACCATGAAATGAAATGATCTGAATTATTTTGTACAAAGCATCGTGACATCACCGCATTAATGGAAATATCAAGTCTGCGTTTTATTTTTAGTAACGGCTGAGCTGAAGGAGGACGTTCTTCTTCTCTGGTGTCTTTAGGGAGTCCCCGGGGCGGGACAGGGTTACAGGATGATCCGTCCAAATCCAAATGTTCCTCTCCTCAGTTCTTGTTTCCTCTCGTTTCCTCTTTTGTTTCCTTGTCTCCTCTCGTCTTGGCTCCTTTCCTTTTAACGAGTCGTCCTCCATCTTGTGTCTGCAGCACAGTTACCGTGAGGTCGGCATCCTGCTGCTGTATCTGGCTGTCGGCGTGTCCGTCTTCTCCGGCATCGCTTACACCGCCGAATATGAGGAGGTGAAGTTAAAACCACGTTTGACTGTTGATGTTTAGACGTGTGAACATTTTATTTTAACAACTTTTTACGTTGTAGTTTCTTGTCCGTCTGTTTGCAAACCAGTCGACAGAGTGAATGTTAGATCTGTTCGTCTCTTCGAACCAACTTCCTGCACCATCCATAAAAACACCCAGAACATAACCAATCATAATTTCACATGAGCTTCTCGTGTCCTTTTTGATTTAAACGTTGTTGTTTTGTAACAACGTCACCACGTTAACCTGAAGCTCCTCCCTCTGTCTCTGCTCCAGGATGTGGGTCTGGACACCATCCCGGCCTGCTGGTGGTGGGGGACGGTGAGCATGACCACGGTGGGCTACGGGGACGTGGTGCCCGTCACGGTGGCCGGGAAGCTGGCGGCGGGCGGCTGCATTCTGGGCGGCACCCTGGTGGTGGCGCTGCCCATCACCATCATCTTCAACAAGTTCTCCCACTTCTACCGGAGACAGAAAGCTCTGGAGGCGTCGGTGCGGAACAACAACCGCAGGAAGATGAGACTGAGCTGCGAGAAGGAGCCCGAGGAGGACGAGGAGGACGAGGACGAGGGGTCGGACGGGGACAGCAGGTGTCTGGACGACGACGACATCGATGATATCGACGATGACGATGTCGACTACGAGGACGACGGAGGCGTGATCAATTACAGCTACGTGGAACATCCATCGTACACGTCGATACTGAAGATGAAGGAGCTGCGTCAGCTGTGACGAGCTCGACCTCAGACCAGATTGAAATCAATCGGATGCTTTCAGTTCACGTTTGATCGTGAAGCTGACTTTGATCTGATCCAACACCACTGAGATCTGGTGTCAGCCGTCAGACTGATCCTCTGACTGTCATCGACCAGTGAAGACAGTGAACCGAGCAGACAGAGTAGACGCTTCTAAAAATCAAAGTTACAGACGGCATGCGACTCAAGTCTGATACAGTCGGGACGATAGCTTTGGGTCTTCATGACGGACTGTTGTGTAGTTTGTCTCAGTCTCTGTGCATGTTGGGAGGTTTGTTCACTCTGATGCTGGACGTGTTCCTGTGTTCAAAACATGAATGGGAAGAAAAGACTGAAGTGAAAAGCATGCGGGCAAATAAAGGTACCTGAATAAAACATATCATGACGAGAGCGTCTGTGGAAGAAGCTGCTGCTCTGACCTGCATGTTCCATGTGTGACGCTTCAGGTCGTCTCATCATCACGTGTCGTCTTGATTTCACTGAAGACTGAAAAGCTGTTTTAGTTCTTCTCACTTTTGGCTCGTACTGACGCCTTCACACACAAATAAACGTACTTCTTCATCATCACATCGCACCTTGACCTCAGACCCTCAGCTGAAACATCTGTCGCCA
This sequence comes from Sparus aurata, assembly GCF_900880675.1. Lineage (NCBI taxonomy): Eukaryota > Metazoa > Chordata > Actinopteri > Spariformes > Sparidae > Sparus > Sparus aurata. The sequence goes on along the minus strand of NC_044192.1, from coordinate 3,794,726 downwards.
TCTGTAGCGCGATATTTGAACTGAAAAGAAATAGTATGAGATTTGGGACGCAGCCAATCAGCTGTCATCTCTTCACTCGTGTAGGTGTTGCTCCTGGAGCATCATAACTAATGTTGCTCTAAGATTATACCAACTTACAAAAACCACATCTGGAGCGAGCTGCGATTCTCGCTCAAGAGACGAGGATTTAAATTCTTCATTTATCATTTTCATTAAGTTCCTGTTGTTCTTTGTCGTAGTTTGTTTCAGATTAGTCGACAGAAATACTTGGTTAGGTTCAGGGAAACATGTTCTGGGTTTAAAGAAACCGTTAAAGAAACGTTTGAAAGGATAACTTCCATCATGCTCTTATTTTTCTGGACTTTTCTTCCCCGAGATGCTCAAATATGACACCACAAAAACATCGTTCACCAGTTGAAACGATGCTCTTCAACCGGTGTGACAGATTTGCTGACAATTAGGAAGTCCTGGTGTTGTGATGAGTGTTGTGGAAAAACTGAACGCATGAATACATATTAACTGTTGTAAATGTCAGTAACAGGCTACATGACGTCACAGACGTCTCAGCAGCTCTGTGAGGCTGAAGCTCAGTGGTGGTTTCAGCTATATGCTAACATTAGCATGCTAACATGCTTGCAATATCAACCTGAGGCTGAATGTCATCAGTTTTCTAATAATCTAAAGATTTGACAACATTAAAGTTTTGACCCGATGATGAAGAAGAGAGAGGCAGACAGTCAGTCTTCATCCTGAGGAGGACCGTGAGAGTCTGAACATCATTTCAAGGCAAAACTCATCCATTAGTTTTTTTCTGATACTTCAGTTTGGATCAAAGCGGTGGGCGGATCAGAGCCGAGGTGTTCGCAGGTTAAAAATAGAAACACTATCACAGAATCTAATATTACCTCCTACAGCATCGCAGGAATCAAAACAGAAGAACGAACAGCATCTTATGTTCTAATATGTCCACGAAGACTGACGACGAACACGTTGTTGTGAGTCTGACAGAAGCTCAGAGTTCATTTGCGAGACGCCCTCAGTGTGAATGTCGTCACAAACACATCACAAACTGTCAAACTGTCATTTAACATCATGGAGACTCCACAGATGTTTGATGAGCTGCTGATCTGACTGCAGCTGTGAGCGTCAAACACCACCACACGTCTCAGCTGGTGTCCTTCATTTTCTTCCTTCATTCTTCTTGTTTTCTGTCTGTTCGGGTTGATTTCAGTGAGATTTTGAACCTGTTGGTCAAATATAAGAACAAAAATAAAAGATAGAATAAAGAAAAGATTTGTAGAAGACTGACGAGGTGCAGAAATGTAGGTATCTGTGATGCCGTTCTACTTATGATTTCACCATTTTGGTGTTTGAAAAATAAACACCCTTTATTTGAGTAAAAAGTACCAATACAACACTGCAAAAACAAAAGTCCTGCATTTATTTAAAGGGATATTCCGGTGTAAGTTTAATCCATGGTCTAACACACAGTGAAACTGTGTTAGACTCCCTCTCTTTCAGTTCTGGTCCTCCGGTCTGAAAGAACTTGTTTATTTCAGCATTTCCATCAGTTTTTCTTGCTGATTTTGTCTTTTCTTCCCAAACACTTCAATGAACAGCAAAGACAGGAAGGACTTGCATTTCTATAACGCTTTCTCCAGTCCACTGACCTCTTAAAGCGCCTCACAACACTGGTGGCAGAGGCTGCTGTGCGATGTGCAGACCGGATGAATTCGGCGTTCAGTATCTTGCTCAAGGCTGTGTAGCCAGGGGAGCCAAGGAATCAAACTAGCGACCCTTTGTTTACTGGACGACACTATACCCGCTCCCTCTAAAGTGAAGGGAAAAGTGTAATATTTCCCTCTGAAATGTGGAGTTAAAGGGATATTCCGGTGTAAATTTAATCCATGGTCTAACACACCGTGAAACTGTGTTAGACTCCCTCTCGAGAGATCAAGTTAGCAGACCGCTAATTTACAGAGTTTTATCAACCTCAGAAACGACCGCACGACAACAATAGACTGCAGTAAATGGATCCAAATATAAACCGCCACCAAAAAGCCACAAATAATGCTCAGAACAGCACCAAACTTCAGCAACAGTACAAATAGGGTCTCAGCACATAGTCCGGGGCATCTAACCTCCGCTAGCTTAGCTGGATTTCTACTGAAAAGCTGACTAAATTTACCACTCTTCTGCAGCAGCTTCCTGTTGACGGGAAGTCCCGACGAGTCGATTACCGAGTGCAGTAGAGTTCCGCGGCTCATGGATGAAAATGTATGATTATGACTCCATGGAAAAGCAATCAAAGTTCATATGTGTCTTACCTGCCAGTTTATAACAGTTATTATCGAGAGCGGACAGGGAAAAGAACGGAATTGAGCATTTCTAACCGCACTCGGTAATCGTCGCGTCGGGACTTCCCCGACCCGGAAGCTGATGGAGGAGAGTTGAAATCTGTTTTTAGCTTCACAATAGAAATCCAGCTAAGCTAGCGGAGGTTAGATGCCCCGGACTATGTGCTGAGACCCTATTTGTACTGTTGCTGAAGTTTGGTGCTGTTCTGAGCATTATTTGTGGCTTTTTGGTGGCGGTTTATATTTGGATCCATTTACTGCAGTGTATTGTTGTCGTGCGGTCGTTTCTGAGGTTGATAAAACTCCGTAAATTAGCGGTCTGCTAACTTGATCTCTCGAGAGGCAGTCTAACACAGTTTCACGGTGATTTAGACCATGGATTAAACTTACACCGGAATATCCCTTTAAGTGCAAAAGTGTTATCAGTAAAATGTTCTGACAGTATCAAAAGGAAAAGTCCTTGTTCTGCAGGGAGAGGCTCCTCTGAACCGTCTCAGTGTCGTAAATATTATATTTGACATTATTGTTATCGATCCATACGTAACGTTTCACTGTGGGAGCTGCTGGAGGTGGAGCTGAATATATGAAGTATATATCCAGTTACTTCAGTCCAGCGGTGATAAAACTAGAATATGGAGCTGCAGCAGGACAGGATGAGAACAAAAATGTGTTCTCTGAAGATTTTTTTGCAGTATGAAGCTGAAAACGAGCAAAATCTGGGAGCTTTTTGTTCTGAAAGAGGAGAAGGAGGGAAAAACAGGTTGGAGCGTCTCAACAAGACGAATGACATTAAGACGTCCGTGCAGCTCAGCTTGTGTTTCACATAATGGACGTTGGTGAGTCTTCCTGCAGGTTCCCTTCATATCTGAGAGCATTAAAGAGGAGGAGAGATGACGCTAACGCAGTTTGAAGCTCCGTCAGGACGAGTCAGAGCTGAAAGCTGCGATCTGTCAGAAGAGAAGGCGAACAGGAGAAAAGAAACCGAGCGCTCAGAAGCAAACCTTCATCTGAGGCTGTAACACACTCACTGCTGGATTCTTTATTATCAAGAGACAAAGAAAATATATATTTGTTTCCATACAACTAAAGTATTGATGCATGCTGACAGAAATAAACTATAAGAATGATGCAAAAGAGAAACAGAGATGATACAAGCAGCTGGAGTCTCACAGCTGGACGTCTCTGAGGTCAGCTGGAGATGTTCCAGATGTTTCTGTGGCCTCAAACACCAGAAGATTGTAAAGACAGCTGTGGAGATCTCCACCTGTGATCGTGACGAGCAAAACAGCTGTTTTAAACTAAAACCATGATGTTTTTCTGACCCTAACTGAGTGGTTTCACTGCCTAAACCCAACAGAGCATAAACGCAGCGCTGAGACAGAAGAGAACAAGAAAGATTCAACAGAAACAAACAAAAAGAAACATTCAGTTTGAACTTTTCTTTGGTTTTGCAGAAATGTTCTTATTGGTCATTCATGAACAGTTTGGTTCCGTCAGTAACTCACAGAGAAAATACACGTCCATGTTCTCCAGAACTTGAATCTGATTTTCTATCATACGAGCTGGTAAATTCAACTAACGAGTGCATTCAGAATATTCTTAATAAATTCCAGCATTGTGTGTGTTTACATGTGAATAATCAGTTTTGATATTTTTGAATTATTTGTATGAGATCATTCAGATCACCGGTGCTGATGGTCAGTGTTCTTCACCTCCTCTTCTAATGGTCGGTCACAAACGATGAGTGGAAACTTTATTTACATTATGTGCTCTTGAAAAATGATAAAGTGAGTTATTCTGTGTGACTAAAGACTTGAGACGCAGCTTCATATCAGTTTTATGACACTCAGAATAACTTTTGCATTTTTAAACGCAAATCATTTTGTTTAAATCGAATCCAAAATGTGTTCAATCAGTCTTCACTGTGGAACCTTTCTCTAACAAACTGAATATGGTTGTTAGTCGTTTATTTACGGGTTAATGACAGAATGACTCGGGTCACAGAGTTCTGTTGGAAATGAAATGGACCGGTGAGGGAAGCAAACACGTCGTCAGCATCAACAGAAGAGAAGCTCGTGCGTCTGCAGAGGTTGAGTTCTTGCTTCGGACCTGAACGTGTCGGTTCTGGCTGAACGTCTCAGTGGACTTCAGTTCAAACTGAGAACAGGAAGTCTTCAGTACCAGGTGTGTCAATGATATCTGCACTGGTATTGATCCGCAGCCTGTGAATACCCTGATGATAGATGATGGCAACTCAATATGCAGATAGTGGCCTTTAAATACCTTTATGAAGATCTGATGTCTCACTGAGGAGCAACATTTAGGATTTTATACCAGCGACAGTATAAAGGTCCAAAAACACATCGTCTTTATTATTATTTGTGTTTCTCTCTTTAGTATTTAGTTAAAATGTTCCTGTGGGAGTCAAGAGCAGACGGCAGAGTCGCCTTCATGATGCCTGACTCTATTGATTTAAGTCTAATTATGTCGACGTCACAATTATCTTAATGTCTTTATTTGAGAAAAATCAACATGTTTGTTTGGTCCCAGATACAAAGATGCTTTAAAAAACTACAAACTCTCTGAAACACTTAATTTATCTGTGACCACACACACACACACACACACACACCTCTTTATTTAGGGTTGAAACTACAGACCTGAGATCAGATTCTTGAGCAGCTAATAAATAATTGATCGCTGCTATTTTGGCCAGCAGATCTCTGGTCGTCGTGGTGAGAAAAAACAAAATGGAAACGAGCTTTAAAAGTTTCTGAGCGATCTGATGAGACGACGTTGAGTTCAGTCGCTGCGTCCTTCAGTCGAGATCGATGAAGAGGAGGAAAATAAGGAGGAAGAAATGTGAAAACATCGACTTTACAAGCTACAAGTTAATCACACTTCAATTCAGGAACTTTACTTAATATGTTTGAACAGTGTGGTATTTCTACTCTTTCAGTAATCTGACTACTTCCTCCACTAATTGGTTTATAAAATCCCCTCCAGATAAGTTTTAGGACGTGTATAAAACATTTTAGTCTGAACAGTAACGAGTTTCTGATGTGGTTTAGACACAAATAAATGTCCTTTTATCTCATTAAAGCCCTTCAAATTACATCCATTAGATCTTCCTCCTTAAATAAAACATTGAATATGTGATTATTTAAATGTTTTCAGGTCGCAACGTTTTAAAAATGTCCACATCACGCTCGTCTCGGCTGAATATCGGAGCAGGTTTGGCTTCCAAACTGTTCAAGTGTCAAAAGAAGAGAAGAGGACACACAAGACAAAGAAACAAGAGCTTTAACTTTCCTGACTTTTATTAATTTCTTTATTAGACGAGCAAAAACCAAAACAAATAAAATACACAATCCAAATATCAGTGATCTCAAACATATGCACAGCTTTGCACTGCATACTTTAAGGCATAAACAGCTTTACTTCAGAAACTGAACAACAAATCAGGCATCAAACAGGAAGTGTGCAAAAACATGGAGAGCGCTCCGAGACGTCAACAGCAGATCCACACAGAGAGAGAACGGGCCGAGCACACAACTCACACTGTGTTTCATCTTATTGCCTCCACTTTACTTTTTGTTCTTGTGTTTCTCACTTTTTCAGGCGTCACAGTTTCATATGGAACCAATTTTTTTTTTTTTACAGTTTGTACTTGAATACTGAGCTGATAACCAAACAGGTTTAACACATGAACAACCAAAATATTAAAAAGTTATGAGAGACTGACGATGATCCATGAGAGAAAGTGAATTAAACATCCGAGCAGCCGGAGCTGCCAACACTTGAGAAAACACGACTCTGCTCACTTTGTGTGTTTCAGTAAAATTTAGACGCCAACGTAACCGATTAATTAATCAAATAAATGAGAGTCTGGTGAAGTGATTGTTCTACTGAAACATCTTCTCTAGAGAGAATGTTTCCAACAGAGAGCAAGTTAAAGGAACAGTTTAAAAAAAAAAAAAAAAATGTAAACGCAGTCATGATCTTCTCAGTGCTGATGGAAAGTCCAAGTTTTTGGAGTTTCACAGGTTCCCAAATCCTCAAAACATCATTTCCACCCTCAGCGCTCGACCTCGACCTCGTGCAGCTGCAGAAGACCTTTTCAAGCTGGCGGCCTGTGAGCAGAATGTGTCCGCTGAACATTTTGTTATTTAGCTGATTAACACATTTATTAGTTTAGATTCACAAGAATCAAACTGACAACAAATAAAAATAAATCAAAAAGGTGCTTTTTTTCCCCTGAACCTTTGTTTGTATGCTTGTTTTAACCTCCAACATGAAAACTAATTAAAAAAAAAATCATTTTAACCCCGAGTTTAACAGGTCAGACAGAAGTCCGCCTCCTGGTACTTCACGTTTCAAAATCTGGCCCTTCTGATAAAGAAGGTCGACAGTGAAGAGTTCGGCTTAAAAAAGGATGAAAATAGCGTCTTTCCAAATCAGTTTGGATCTCTGGGGACCAGGATCACAGCGGCTGAGCTGTTTAAACTGTCTTGTGTTTTTTTTCTCCGTTTTAAATCAAGTCTCCAGCTGCTGCAACTCTGTTTTACGACACTTCACCTGACTTTATATCATCACGAAGGAGGAGATGATGAGAGAGTTTACATTCAGTTTTTGGAAGAACTGTTCCTTTACAGCACAATTACATATAATCCAGATATTTCTATATTATAGGTTATATTTCTTTTTTTTTTGCACAAATCAGTGGTTCTGACCAAAACAAACAAATCTCCAGTTTACAGAAAACAATGTTGTGTTAAAGGTTCAGACAGTAATTAAAAGCATTAACAAGTTTCAAAAGAAGACAGAAAACAAAAACAGTGATTCCTGTAAGAACTGATTCCAGAACATCTGAACAGTGCAACTTCCGTTCAGATCTTCTCCAGTGATTACGACTTTAATTCCTGACGCGTCCCAAACAGCTCAGCACCACATTTTAAACAATCAAGTTCCATTATTTTCAGTATTTTCCCTTTTTTTTCATGGTTCTGTATTCGATCACTGTGCAGAGATAAAACAAAAAACATCCAAAACTGACAAAATAAGGCAGAAACAGAAACAGAAACAACCTTTTGCTATGCTTGTAACACAGAACAGAGACATGGGAATGAATTGTGCTCACGTATCACAGAGAGTCCTGCACATCGACAACGAGTCTGGAGGTTTGAATACAGTATTTTGTTATCAGGTCTGAACTCAGCTGACGGGTTTCTCCCCAAAAACATCCAGACTGATTCTTATTGATAACAGTTTAATATTCAGGGTAATAACTTAAAGAAGAAGTGTCACGTTTTGTGGATGAAACCCGTCAGCTGATCCAATTAATCACAATATACAAATACAGCTCAGTGGTGCTCATATATACACAGACGTGAAACTATCTACAGTCATTTCTCATCATTATTTTACACCCTGAGGAGTTTCATGACCTGAGAAGCTGGTTTTCATTTTGATGACGTCCCTGTGATCAAAAAACATGTAACTGGCCTCTAAACCTGTGTAGAAAAATATAAATCCTCCTTGTGACGTATGAAGAACGAGCGGCTGAGTCGCTCCGAGGAATGTTAGAAGTTAAATCAGACTGCGGTCGACGCCAGATTCAGTCTGCGGCTTCTTGGCACGTTTTTTTGGGGGGGAAATCTCATTTCGCTCCTCGGTGCCAGATCAAACTAATAAATCCAGGAATTAAAAGCTTTGTTCAATTAATCAATTTGTCGACCCGAGTCTTTTTTGACAAATAACAAATAAACGCTGGACACCAAATTAAACAAAGGCAAGTAAAAACGTTTGCTATCAGAAAATTAAAAATCCAGTTTGAGAGAAACATTCAAATGCAGGTGAGTCCAAACAAACTAATAATCTGCATGTTCAGACGTCACCTGGACCAGGTAATGATCCATCTCTAGACTGCTAACTCGTCCAGAGCGACAGCACTGAGAAGTCCAGCAGCGTCATCATCCACCAACAGTGACAGGAAACACTTGAGGAGTTTAAGACGAGTACCTTAGTCAAACGGACAGCAGTTAAAATGACGTTGTACCACACAAAACTAAACTTAAAGACATCTGAGAAATAAACAGTAAGAAAGTCAAACGTCCAATCAGCTGCTGATGGTGTGAAATCAAACTTTCTCACTTTCTGAAACCGTTAAAAGCCAGAAATCCAAAACAGTTCTGGAAGACTCCAGATTGTCTCCACAAGGCAGAATAAAGGAAACGTGATGTTAAATCAAACAGACACAATAATAAGATCCTGGACAAAGATGAGCTCTTTGTTCTTCTTCAGCAGTTTGACATCAGTGAAGATCGTTAGTTTTTTTTCAATCACACCCAGCGGTGTCGTCTGGTGTCCGTCAGCAGCGGTGAGATACGTTTAGTCGTCTTCACGAAGCTGCTGCAGAGAACACGAGAGACCGAACCTCCGGCTGCTGCCTCGAGCGCGGCAGGTTCCTCTCAGAAGTTCTGCTGCCGTCGTTTTTTGGCCTCGATGGCGTCCAGGATGGGCTTCCTCTTGGCCTGGTAACGCTGCCGGATCTCCTCGATCTCCTGCTCCATCTGAGGGTCCAGAGAGGCCAGACGCAGACGCAGCTCCTCCACCGACCACGTGCTCACCTGCACACACACACACATCATCTTTATTCAACTTTGGGTTTTGGAAATTCTAAAAAAAAAACAGCTCACCTGTTATCAAGCTGAGCTAAGCTGAGCTAAGCTGAGGTGCTGGAGCGATTAAACTTCAAACGAGGACAGAAAAACATCCAGACACTCACAGCTTTCAGTACGACAGGCAGCTTTTAACTATCAGTTGAACTTGTGTAACATATTTAACAGATTTGTGCACAGTGGAAAAAAATGTTTAATTGGTTCACGTCTCAAACGCAACAAACAAACAATCTGTTGACCTGGTCTCACTCACACAGCCAACCTCCTGCTGTCATGACTGCAGCTGGAGGCCGATAATCACACCACAGATATTAAAGACTAACAACTTTTCATCTGCTGGATACATTTTCTAACTTTTCCAAACAAGGTCTCACTTCTCACTTCATTTAGCAGCCGTCTGCAAGAACTTCTTGACTTCTTATCAAACAATCAATGTGTTTAAAAGGGAAAGAACGAACTCAGAGGCAGAACGTCTGACAGCACTCGCTGCATGGTCGTTATCTTCACTGGTCTCACTGTCTCTCCCTCTCTCACCCTGTTTTCTGTCTGCGTCCAATGAAGGCTAAATAAATAAATAAGAATATCTGAAGCTTAAATTATTGGGAAGCAGCTCCTACTAACAGAACTTTAGCTCTTCTGTCATCATCTTGTTTCACATCAACAATGCAGAACTTGACCAAACTCAACCGGCGTCCAAGTAAAAATGTACCTGAATTTGTACTTTTGAGTAACTTCCTCGTATTTTGCTGATTTTATATCATTTCCAAACTGACTGCCTGATAGTGACATTAAGAGTCACTACTTGAGAGTCTACATCAGCTCTGAATGAGATGTGTGTGCCTCAGATCTGCACATGAAGCAGTTACGCTTCAGTTACGACTTCTCTTCCTTGCTGTTGATCCTCTGCAGCTGGAGGATTTCAGAGATCAATCGGTTCCAAGTCCATTAATGGACACTTAAGAAAATCTTTACCACAACCTAAAAATATCTGCTGCATGACAGCGAGAATCAAGGCGTCTGATAAGTGAATCTATTTCAGTAGCTTTCATCTATTGACATTTATTCAGCATCTTTTCCTCCGTGCTGCCGGCCTCAGACGGTGACCCGGTGCCTGCTTTGGCTCTTCCCCGGGGATTCCTCCTCTCAGCTTTTACCAGCAGCACTCTGCCCTCCGGCTATTTATTACGCACGATCAATGAGCTAAAATAACGCTGGCGTCCTCGTCCACTTGACTGATAACTGTGAAGACACAGAGGACAGTCCTACAACTGGCCTGCAGCGGGATCCAAGTATGACACACACTGAGGGACGAAACCTTTAATCAGTTTTAAACCTTCTAACTGGTGACAACACTCACTGTAAATCCTCTTTTATATCCTCAGTGATCAATTAGGATTATTGTCTATACTCAACATACACAACAACAAACACTAAAAAGCACTAAAAGGCGTCTTCAACCCAAAATAATTACTATTATCGATACAATTTCCGATTTAAAAATATTATCAGCACCGACGGCTCCGCTATTGTTAGACTTTTATGCCTTGGCAGCTGTCATTTAAATTTTTTATGAGGATCGCTTGAACACACCATGATGTCCCCATTGGTGCACATATCCCCTCTGGTGCAAAGCGATGCAGATTCAGAGTTGACGACGTGCGCCTGAATGCACCGCGAGCAGAGCAGCGATAAATCTGCAGCAGTAAACGACACCAGAACACGGCAGAGACGCTCAGCAGGGTCGTCAATACTGCGATCCATTTCTATTGTTGAGGTCTCATTACAATCAATTTATACATTTGAAATCAACACTATTAATTACATTAATCGATCAACAAAGATTTAATCTGCAACTTCATTGATAATTGATCAGGAAAGTCATTTCTACACTAAAGAGCTTAGAACATTCTGGTTTCCGTATATGTAGATTTTGGATTGTTTGTCAGATAAAACAGGTAACAGGTCACCTTCTGGAAAAATTGTGATTTCCGTTATTTTCTGACATTTACAGGCCAAACGATTATTCAATTAACAGGAAAATAAATGTTGGTGTAAATGTTCGTTTCAATCTGTTGTTGCGGTTGTGAATCCTGTTGACCTGCAGGATGAATGTCTGATATTCAAACTATCAGGAAAAACACACAAAAAAAGAAAAACTAAGGAATATATTAATATTTATTCTGAAATATTTGTCATGAATGCCACTGAGAGCAAGAAGAAGCTTCAAGGTCTACAGAAAATACAGAAAAACATCTGAAGTTATTAAACATTTAACATCTGAGCTGACGAACAGTCACGCTCATGATCACCATCACTCACTCACAAACACACAAACACACAAACACACCTCCTCATTCTATAATAGAGAGATTTACAATATCCCTGAAAATCAGTTAGACTAAATAACTTGGTGGGACAAAGTGACTGCAAAAGAAATGACGGGTAGGTTTGTGGCAGAAAATATATGTGAGTTTCTTTACCAGTTCTTGCTTCTTTTTATATTTTAGCGGACAGACACAAGAAAATGGAGGTGATGATATAAAACAATAAGGAAGATACAAGGAGGAGGAAACTGAGAGTAAGCTTTCTGATTTTTTTGCTTTAATCAACACTTTATATGAACCATATGGATGACTGAGCAGTGGAGTGAACCCTCAGACAAACATCAGCTGACGGGTCAGCTCAGCTCTACAGAGCAGTTCAGCGTCTTTCAGCTCATCGTTTTAGTTTTCCAGCCCACAGCTTCACTCTTTCAGTTCAGCGTTGTGATTTATCCACCAGCAGCCAACTTCATTTCAAATTTACATATTTTTCTCAGGATTAAGATCTGATCAGATGAACTATTTGCTGGATGTCTGAACAGAAAACTGTCTGCTAACAACCTCCACATAAAAAGGTAAAACATGATAAAATGTCACTGTTGTGTTCGCAGCTCGTTTCTGCAAGCAGCCAAAAGAATCTGTTACTGCAGGAGTTTCAAAGGTTTTCATTTCTTTTACATTTTCATCTCATTCTTGGCAATTTTTCTGGAAAACCAACACTTAGAAGATGTCAAATTCCTGCAAAGTGACGGGAAAGATCTTTGCACATTGTGATGAATTTTTTGGACTAAGAAACACAAAATGATTTCAAATAACAAAAGATCATTTTAAGGATCTTCACCCAACTTAAGAGAAGCTCAGAAACTCTCCGTCAGACTCAAAGTGTCTCCACTAATCTTCCTTGATATTAATGTTAATGCGTCCAGCTCATGCATCATACATCAGATCCCACAGAGGCGTGTTTACTTCACCCAAACCTAAACCAGCCTGCTCTCTGGAATCCTGCATGATACCGGGTGTTATGGTTCTTAAAGGTATCTAACCATAAAACTTTGATTAACATGTGACTGATAATGGGATCATGAAGAACCTGCAGCCTGGGAGGAGGGATGGAAAAGAGGAGTCAGAGGGGAGATGGGAGAAAAGAAAAAACAGTAAGGAAGAATAAAAATAGAGAAAAGGAAGTGGACAGAACGGAGCAAATGAAGGAGATCGGTTGTTCTACGTGTGCTTTTCATGAATAATGTAGGTTAGTGCTTTCCCACCACATGTTCTACGCTGCATTTTCACACCACTGAACTGGTCGAAGCACGAGCCACGGAAAGAATGGTAAACATCAGCCAGGGCAGCTTAAAACAAAGATATCCTAATATGAAATGTTCAAACTTAGAGAGAGATTTCTACTCATCTAAATCCCCCCAACGCTTATCAGAGAAAGTCGACAGTAAGCGTGAGAAACAGACAATTCAACTCAACATATAAAAACACAAACTGGTGGAAACAAGAGTTTTCAGTTTCCAACATGAAAACATTCTGAATAACTACATCACAAAAACATCTGGCAGCAAAACACAAAAATAGCCGAGTCGTCAGATCTAAAATTAAACACCGTCAGCATGAAGCTGTCAACGCGCTGCCTCCAGGTATTAAAGATCCCAGAAGAAATCAGCTTTTTATCCTCACATTTGCAAGTCTAATGGAACAATAAATCCTCCCAGGGCGGGATTCGTGTCGACAACTGAAGCCTGTTTGAATTAACTGGACTGCGGTCTTTGCACATACTGGTAAAATGTCTCTGAACTGGAAACACTGAGGCACTTTCCTTTCACCTGAGAGATTCAAAAGTCAAACAACCAGGACACAAAAACACAGGACACTGATGTAAAGTCCCGTTCAGACCAAAGATTCATGATGAGACGAGTTGAGACTTTGCAATGTGCCGATCTGCACGGTTCACATCGACGTGACCAGACGAGACGATGCATCATCTCTATCTAAACAGCTCTCTGCGTCTCAGTTTTTACTTTCAGGCTTTTATTTCATAGTTGGATATGATGTAGTTTGAAGTGTTTAAAGATGAATGAGCACAGTGATCGTGAGTGAGTTGCTTCAGCATTTTCTTTTGAAAACAAAAATGTGTGTGTGTCATGAAGCGAGTGTGTGACTGAGCGAGCAGTGGAGAGAAGGGTCGGGCAGATGAACGATGCCGCCCGTTCATCGCTGCATTTAAAAGATGCTCAGTTAAATGTGTGAGTTATTTCCTGCATTCTGCTGTTATCATTATCTTACTATTACAGCTTTAAACCTGGAGAGGCCACAGAAAACAAGCCCTCCTCTACAATGACGTCCTGATTACAATACAAATACACAAACAATAGAAAGATTTCAGTACATTTAAAAGAACACAAATGTGTCATACATACAAAGCAACAAGGGTCAAATCATTTACAATTAAAACACCTACAAACGTATCACTCACTGTCTATTACAAGACTGATGTTTTATTCCAGTTTAATCACTTTATCTCTTTTCACACTGAGCGATCAACTAGTCTGTGTTCAAGAGTTTCTGCAAGTTGTTCCACTTCTGCAGCACACAAGTATTTAATGTGGCCTTTCAGTCGGGCTTTTGTTTTCCAGTTTCTGTTGCTTAATACTCTGTAACCTGTGTGTGTGTGTGTGTGTGTGTGTGTGTGTGTGTGTGTGTGTGTACACACAATACATAATTTCTTCTATTATGAAAGATAACATGTGGTGTGTGTGACACCAATTAACTTTGACAGTGTTGATGTCACAGCGATGTGTGATACACCTACTGAACATTATGCTCCTTCTGAGTGTGTGTGTGTGTGTGTGTGTGTTTGTGTGACAGCATGTGTGTTCACAGTGACTCTGGAGAACTACACTGAGAATCAGGGTCAGCCAGCGGTTACCTGTCACTGTCTGTTAGTGCAACTAAAAACACACAGTGGCACAGATCTAAGTCTCAATAGGTGCACGTAATGACACACACACAGAGACACACACACACACACACACACACACACACACACACACACCACATGCCGACACACAATCGTAGGACTGAACATTTCCCAGCACAAACACGATTTCATCGTTACTAAATCTGTCCTCAATAACAACTGCAGAACAAGATGAATCAATAAACTGTTGCCCTGTTTGCTGAGAAACAAAGCTTAATTGTTCATGTACATTTTTGCAGCAGAGGAGACATAAGAAGCCTGTACAGTGAGCAGGGAGCCGGGTGGTCTGGTAAGAGAAACCACCTCGCATTTAAAGGTCACATATTAAATATTTAATTCCAGCAGCAGCCATTTGTCCTGCTTAAATGTCTTTGAGTGAGACAAACAACCGCTGCCCTCTCTGTAATATGCTTTCCCTCAGACGACTCAGCTAACCGAACTACAACGTGAAGGCAGCCAGAAGGACGAGAACAAAGAGAGTCAAACTGCGGAGGCACGTAAACAACAAATCTTCACCTCTGTTCATAACAAACTAAAACCAAGTCACCTGTGAAATGATGAAAACTCACTGAGACAAAAATAAAACCTTTAACAAATTCAGAACTGAACATTGGCCTCTTATATGAAATTAGCCACTCTGCACAACCACAATGTGTTATCAACCCCGTTGTCTTCTGCTGGTCGTCCAACGGAATCAAAGTCTTAAGAACCCCTGAGATCAAGAGTTGATTTGAAAAAGGCAATAGTGACTGAAGCTGGACAGAAAGGAGCCGCCCGTGTGGCTAATCACGATCCAACAGCTGATGAAGTAAAAGAAATCAGTGTTTCTAACTCACCACTTGAAGATCTCCCTCAGCTGGCAGTTTACGGTTGTCTGCGTAGTTGTCTCCTTTTCCTCCTCCGTCATTGTGACTGTTGGCCTCCTTCTCTTTCTGCTCAAAGTACTCCAGGAAGGACGGCTTGGACGGCTGCATCGTCTCGTCTCTCCCTGCAAGAGAACAATCATCATTTATGTTATGACAGCAGCGATACTGGAGCTGCAACACATTTACAGTTACTGTTAGAACACAACGGCTCATGTACAAGTTTAGAGCCGCTGTTTCCTTTGGACCTTACTACAGGAAAAGCAGTCCATGTTTTGTGTTCAACTTGAAATGTGTTATTTGTGTCTTATAACTAAGTTGAGTGGGATTTAATGCTGTAGGTTATATGAAATATACGAAGGTTACAAGAAGGCACTGTACATCTGTAGCATGTATAATGTTATGAATCTAAGTCACTGCAGGCACAACTTTCAGTCAGCTAAAGGCTACATGAGGTGACAGAAACCAGACCAGAACCCTCTACACCTCCTTCATGTCTGCTACAGAGAACAAGTCACCAGAGATATCATTATAAGGGGAATTCAAAAGCATCAAACTCTCCCCAAAATAACTAATTTAATTAAGCAAATCAGCACAATGGGAGGAACAGCAAGAGGGTTTGATCTCTCAGTGAAGATGCAAAAATCCTTTACAGCCGCGGTTCATCTCTGAAGTGAAGAGATCTTCCTGTGACGTCGTTTGTTCTCGTCTTTGACAAACATAACAGACTTCATCACAAAAAACCAAACTGCACCAAAAAAGGATCAACAACGCAACAAAAGAACCAATAAAATCAAGAGAAACTTTAAAAAGAACTTTCATTCTGTTTGTAGGTAATGAGTGGGAGGATTCACTGTATGTGTGAGCGTGTTAGTATCTGTATACGTGCATGGAAAAGAAAAACAGCTATTAGGACAATTAGTGTGTGAAGTTACTGAGACAACACTTGGTTCACTGGGCATATTCTTCTCTGCATCTTTAATCTTGCCCCTGTGAGTCCATGAATGGAGCGAAACGACGAGTGCATCAGTGTAGTTCAGTGTGATAAACGGCTTTAATAAGCTGCTGTTGTGTTGCAGAGGCTGAAGTTTCCACACCTGCAGTACAGGACGCTCTCACTGAGCCACGCTGTGGATGGCATGCCGTTTCAATTAATTCATGTTCTTGACTTTCTATTATGGTCTATTAAGTTGACCCTAACAGTGTAATATGCGCTAAATATGTCCACAGATTTATTCCAACATCTTGTCCCTCCAAGCTTTGTTTGATTTTGACAGTGCAGTCCTCTATTAGCCCCCTGGAGAGGGCAAATCTGACATCATAACAAGAGGAAATTAGAGCTGCTTTATAGAGCAATAACATCAATTTATCTCCAATGATCAGGTTATTGAAGTGGACAAGGAATAACTGGACTAAAGACCAAGACAGATTTTGATCCAACAAATGCAATTTTTCAATGTAAGTATGTAAACCTATTCTACTAGGACCCCAAAATAAAAGTGTGAACCTGAAAATTAGCATCATATGACCTCTTTAAATGTTCTTTATTGTCTGAAGTGATTACATTCTTGTTTGTTGGCTCCCTCCAGAGTCCAGCAGAAGGTGAAAGGGTTTCAGTATCTAGCTCTTGGACACTTCAGCATGGCTAACACAAAAAACCAAAACACAGGAATCCATCAAGATCAGTCTACACGCACACACGCGCGCCACCACTTAAACTGGGTTTTATAAACAGGAATCTCCCTCACCACACATTTCTGTGTAATCTGGCAGATATATTAAAGATGACAAATTTAGAAATTCTGGCTCTCCAGTCCCTCTGCTGAGCCACAGCTGATGAAGATTCACTCCTCTCGAGATGCACATTCACTGGTATCTTCAGCTAAATGCCCTAAAATGTACCATTCATGTGCACACAATTGGCAAATTTATGGAGAACAACAGTGCTGCCTGCCTGTTACAGATTCTCCAAGTCTGGAGGCTGATGGGATGCCAACGGGAAACAAAAACAAAAAACTCATGAAATGCAACCATCAGATTCTAGTTCTCTGACATCAGGCTGGCTGTCTGGGCTCGTACAGATCTAAATAGAAGAACCAATTCTGTTCGCCCACATGTGGTCAGAAACTGTTTCATGTAACTTTAAACCTTTTTCCAAGGAAACAAAGCATCTGTTGACACTTCATGTGTGTGAGAATGTGTCAGCTTTGTGTATTCTGAGCTGGATAATGATGATTAAAAAGAAACTGTCCGTACCGTCGCATCACTGATCTCACTTGTGGCTCGGTTTATTTTCACTTGAGCCAAGAATCATTTTAAAGTCTGGTAATCTCCCGACTGTAAAAGTAATTAATGGCTGTTTATTCAACATTTCTGCTGCCAGGTGCCTCCGCACCAGACTGGGCTGCCAAGAGCGTGACCTTTAGAGAAGCCATTGTTTAAGAAAACCAGTCACCATCTTCCCAATATGGTGGTTTTTTTCATCATAATCAGATAAAAAGAAGGTCAGAGACATAAATTCCTCGATCTAACATCTCTTTTATCTAGCTTGGTATCTGGTGTTGTTGGGAAACTCAAGCAATTATCTCACTGGTCAAAGACTCTTTCCAACTGTACTTCACATCCTTGTAAACTGTGACCTGCTGTGCTTTGCTGGTTGCTATGCCAACCCCATGTGGAGGAAGCAAGCTGCTGAGCAGTGTTTTGCTTTGTTTTATGCCTTTGCATATATACATCCTTATGATATATTTCTGTCACATGTTTTGAACTGCTGTGTTGGTGTTCTCATTACTGTGATGATTTGTATCAGTGTCACACATCTTCAAGGGGAAAAAGGTTAATGGTGAGAAAAGCCCACGCAGTAATTAAAACGACATGATTTATGGTGTAAAAACATGCACGTAAACTTTCTGCACTGAAGATCTTTATAATTCTGAGAAAGCAAAGTTGCTGTTTCCATCGTTCTTTCAGCTAATCTGCCTGTTATGTAACTTGAATTACTAAGTGTTAACCAAGCTTCTGCTCAAACAGGCTTCTTTTAAAAAAAAACGCAGTCACAACGTGAGTAAGTGTGAGACTGGAGAGTTTTTACATGGACTTGTGCACCACGTGAGGTTTAGAAACATGATTCTTCACTTTAAATTTCTGCCTTCCCTTTAAAGACATCGCTGACAACATTAGGTTGAAGATTTTAACACACACAAGGGACACTTGATTTGTTTGACCTCACATGGTGCTGGTGTAACTGTTTAAATATTCATAGGAACCACAAGGAAAAATTTAAATAAAATAAATCTTTGTGAGAATATAATCGAACACCTCCTGACACCAACATCCAGATTTGGTCTAAATTATTTGTCTAAGAAACAGCTTCTGACTTTTCCTCTCTACATCTGAACACAGATATCTTGACTGTCTTCTCTTTACACTTTATAGAGGTTTTATTAGTTATCATGCTTGTGAGCACTCTGCCTACATATTCTTATTTTCTCTCTTTGCTGCTGCTCGGGACGCTTTACCAACCCAACATGTGTCTGTTTGACGTCCTGGGAATGAGACTCAA
The DNA here is from genome assembly GCF_900880675.1 of Sparus aurata. Classification (NCBI taxonomy): domain Eukaryota; kingdom Metazoa; phylum Chordata; class Actinopteri; order Spariformes; family Sparidae; genus Sparus; species Sparus aurata. The sequence goes on along the minus strand of NC_044192.1, from coordinate 3,775,960 downwards.
CAATCAACTGTCTTTGTGGTGCGTTCAGGAACAGCTGGGACAAATCCTACTGATTCTACCTTTAACTTTAATTATATTAATATGACACGAGCTTCATTTAGCTTTGACTTCGACTTATTTCTGTGATACTCTGAAAACATTTCAGAGCCTGTACTCCATTACTATTACGGGAGCAAAGAAGCTGAATAAGTCCTTCTTTTTTTACCAGATTCTGTTTTTACACAAGCATCTGAACTTATACTGGTGGAAAGAATCTTGGGAATTTTACCACTTCTACTTTTCCTAAGCGATGAAAAATATTTATATCTAATAAATCAAACTGAAAAACAAGAAAATCAGTGGGTAACATGACAAACAGACTGTTGAGTGCGGGGAAGAGAGAAGAAATGAGGAGAGATGTAGATGCAGAAACTGCATTAATACTTTTATGTGACCTTTTCTCATGCTGGAAGTGAATTTGCCATTTTTTCCTCGCAGCATTTATTTGAGCAGTAAACAGAGACAGAAATAAAAGATGACGGGAGCTCGATGATGCTTCAAAACTCAAGAGGTTGATTCAGATTTGTGATGTATTGATTTACCAGCTGAGCCGCTGCCACACTACATTCGTCTTTTTCAAATGAAATCATCTGTTTGATAGATCTCATTAAGGCATTCGTCCTTCTTCTACATTCTGACAGCAGATGGTTCAGACTGCATGATAAGTGTACGGAAAAGAGTAGTTTTACTGGAAGAGAATTACCGCTCTGCATTACATGCCTCCGCAAACCAGGCAATTTGCTGTTTACATCCATGTCCGTCCAAACTCATAAAATATGTAGAGAAGACTTTAAAAGAACTTCATAAAAAGTATTAAATGTAGTTCTAGGTGAATGGTAGTCGTTGTGAAATTGACATGTATGATTCTATTGAATAATTTACAGTGAAAAAACAGCATGTCTTCACTTAAAGTCTATTTTTACAGAAGAGTATAGAGGACTGAGAGAGCTTCATCACATGGTGCAACGACAATCACCTGGAGATCATCATCAGCCTGACAAAGCTTCAAATGTGGATGTTGCTACAAAGAGACTACACACCCTGCAGCACAGAAGATCTCTACAATCAGCAGAGGTTGTTTTCTGGTTTCTTTCTTCCTCACAAAACAAGACCTTTGAGGAAGTACTCTCGGGCTTTGGGGAAACACTGGGGACTTTTTTTTCAAAACTGCTGATCAAATGCGAAAATAATTGACAGATAACCCAACGATGAAGAAAACAACAGACAACATGGCTCTGGACACAGCCACGAACATGACAGACTCATTTAAATATTAAACTGCAGCTGGGTGATTAATCACAATTTAAAACTGTATCAGACACTAAAAGGTCTGAAAAGGCTTCCTGATCAGCTGATTAGACTTCTACCAAAAGGAGCAAACATAAAAAAACGAATATAAACCAATGGTAAAAATGTTTCCATCATTATCGTTAGTCACCCACTGACAAGACCATCGCTCTGCTCGCTCTGCTCGTCTCTCTGCTGTGCCTTTTTTCCGACCAATCAGACCAGATGTCACCTCACAGCGGTCTCATCCCTGTGGGGAGTTGGCGTTGTTGTGTTTACTTCAATTAAAAAGCCTAAATGTTTCCTTATCTCGGAGGAAGATTCTGGCTTAAAATGAAGATGGATCCAGTGCTACAAAGACATCCAGAGTGAGTCAGATGAGGCAGAAGATTTAATGACGCAAATAAACGATGCGGTGGACGTCTTTATCCTGACAAACTACAGACTGCTGATGGCATTAGTGTATATCGTTTGTTTCCAGGCCTCAGTAGGAGGGAAATCTCCAGCAGCGTTAATGTTTTGTTCTGCAGCCTCTAAACCAGGCTGAACATAAACCACAAGTTTACAGGAAAATAAAGCTTTTATACAGTTTGAACTTAAAATGAAGGCCGAAGCAGAGTGGACCCCGGAGAGGACGACCATCTGCTCCTTCTCCAAAACAAAATTAAACTTTAATAGAGTAAAGCGATGTGAGCGCTGAGCAGGTACAGCGAGCCATTAAATCGTTTTAACTCGAGAGTAAATGAAAATACACTACTGTATTTATATTCAGTGTGTGTAAAAAATCCACTTGTTTGTTCTTGTTCTTGTCTCATCTACACTTGAGACGGTGTAATGACAACGCAAAGCTTTACGCATTTCAAGATTAGAGAACATTGTTAAGGCTCAGAAATGGAAAACTCAATTTAAATAATTCATTTATGTCAACATAATGTTTCCATCAACATGAATCTCAAACAACAAATGGAAAGTTTGAATCACTTCACTTGAATGTTGCTGCTGTTCACATAATGTTTGAGTGAGACAGAGAAAAAGAATAAAAGTGCCAGAAATGTGTCCATATTTGGGTTTTTGTTGCTGATGTTTGTGTCTGTGTCACTGCTGGAGAGAACAACAGAAGACATTTTGAAATAAAACCCTAAAAATATCATCTTGTAACTAGAAAAGAGTGTTTTGGCGTTAAAGAAGAACTAATGTCCTGGTATAGAGTCATTTATAAATCACAGATCTTGGCGACATCACAGCTCTGCATTCATTCATCACTGCATTCTTCTACAATGGATAAACACATTTTCTGCTGAACATCAGTAGGAAAAAAAGCTCCATTAAGAAGCCCCTACTTTTAGATTTACATCAAATCAGACCTTCAGAGATCTGTCAAGCTATTTTTAAATATGAGGTTTTTAAACCCGCATTGAAGTAGAAATGTGAGGTAAAAATACTGCGTGATGTGAAAAACACAGGTTTTTGCCAGTGTCCTGAAAACAACCAGAAGTCAGTTATTGTAGTTTTTTCCTGCATAGCACAGTCAGCCACGATCATTTCCTACAGGTAGCATGCTAGCTAATGAGTGCATGTGAGCAGTTCCACTAACAGAGACTGGAGGCCTTTCAATACAGCAGCCGAGGTATAGCAACAAGTTGCAAAAGGAAGGAAAGGCTCAAATCATTGTGGAAACATTCACAGAGACTTTGATAAGTGAGATTTAAGAGAAAACAGTGCAGTGTTCCTGGGAGCGGTCTGGAGGGAGCGCACAAAGTAGGACTTTAAAAAAACTCTTTAAAACTGTATTGTCAGATGAACAAAGTTCACGATATCTGTTGGAAAAATACCTCTGTGTTCTGTGGTGGACTTTAAGGTTGGAGTTTCATATTTGAATATCCTGCTGGATGCATTTGTCAATTAATTAACTTAACCCAATTGTGAATGATTTAGAGAAGCAGTGCAGCAGACAATGACAGATGACTTCTATCAAGGATTCTAGTCAGTAAGGGGTTAGAGGCTAATCAGTGTAAATTAAAAGGCTTTCTATTATTCGGAACCATTAGAGAGGATCAATAACTTATCTAATATCTTATCTCAATCCTCAAGGCTCCTTCAGCATCAGATTGTGGTCATTAGTTTGTGACACACACACACACACACACACACACACACACACACACACACACACACACACACACACACACACACGCGCACACACACAACTTTGTAGAAAAGCACTCAGGCAGCACAGACATTACACGACAGACACACACGCACACACACACACATTACACAACAGACACACACACACTGAACTGAAGGGTATCTGGGCTCTAATGTAATTATGATCTCTAAATGTTCCTGTGTTAATGTCGATTGAACTGCCAGCAGTTGAGATCGATACTAACTTAATAGTCAGACATCAGACAGGAGACAAAGTGTGTGTGTGTGTGTGTGTGTGTGTGTGTGTGTGTGTGTGTGTGTGTGTAGATTTAGGAGTATGTGTTTTAGAGACTGAAAGACTTTTAAGTCTGTGTGTGTGTGTGTGTGTGTGTGTGTGCGTGTGTCTCTACATGGATGCATCTCTCGGCATGTTCATGTCGACTGTGTTGGTCTTAAAGGAACAGTTCACCCCAGAATCACAATATGTAACGTTCCTCTGCGTGTTGTGCTGTTTATCCATTTAGAATGTTTTGGGATATCGTCCACAGAGACGTCTGCCTCTAATATAGAGGAACAACATGACACTCGGCTTGAGCTGCACAAAGCTTCAAAAAATAATACGGAAAAACAGAACATCAATGTCTTTTTCCAGATTATCTTGCGCAAGTGTGGACTCCACCTGTATGTTCGGCTCATCACATGGCGGTTCTGTCCTTATAACTTCAGACTATTTTGACGGTTTTGGACACTGCAGGGCGTCCACATGCTGCCTATTCCTGTCAGTGCTCATAACTACTGCGAGGCTCCAGTGACTTAAACATAAATCTCAATAGATGCGATGTAGGCGTTTTAATAATTTGACATAAACTTTCACAGTAGCTTTGTTTTCATCAGCAAACTAAAACAAAGATCAGCTGTGTGCATTACTGGAGACGCACAGGGCAAAGACACACACACACACACACACACATCCAACAAACTCACTGTGCTGTAGTGTCTCATTGGGGTTAATTCTTAGTACATAAAAACAAACACATAAAATACACCCACAGGCTGCCAGCACTGATGAACAAGAGAGTCCAACTCTTATTGAGACTCCAAAAGCAGCCAATACATCCAACGCTCACAACTCCCACACTGCAAAAAGACTCCAACAGACTGAAGCAGCACCAACACATCTCTGAACAAATGACACAGTCCAGCAGAAGGTAAAATATTCACTGTATTAAGTGGGATACTGACAGAAGTTTATGAGTCACCATATTTTTGAACAGAAGTTGTTTCTCATTCAGGCCCTCAGGACCACAGCTGGTTTATTATCTGTCCCAGTAGTTATACTGATTATATTCACTTGTCCTCCAAGGATTAAAATAGTCAATCAAAGACGTGTCCCAAATTAGGAGATCTACTGATCATATCTATTAAGTATTAAGATTTTATCAATGAGACATAGCAGATTGCTTTCTTCATATTTACACATTTACAGTTATTGTTTGAGTACTGACAAGAACTTAGTGCACTACCAGTAACGAGCATTGTTGGTGTCAACACAAGTCAACTTCAGTTCTGCTGTTTACTGACTCGCTCTGTGTGTTAATGCTGAGGAGCTCAGCAGAAGAGAGGCCACAACACTGTGATAACAAATTACACCACAACTCTAAAAAGCACAGATAAAAGAAAAGTTAACGTCGGAGTGCATCAATGCTGCTGTGTTTCATGATTTAGGCCCGGGACACGTTTAATGTCGGGTTTCAGTATCCATCCCTGCAAGTGTTTGCATTAATTTGGCCTGTCACTGAATATAAATCAGTAAAACTGGACATTACGTTACTGTGTAAACCACAAAGCCAGAGTTTGTTTTTGTAACAGCCCAGAGAGCTTATTTTACAACAAAGGCTGATAACAGTGTTACACTGGAAACAATCATTTTAAGTTTAATCTCATATTCATGAGACTTCAGCCTGCTGAAAGAAAACACCAGCCAGATTTTCCAAATTGATTAGACTCTGATTCACTAGACTGAATTGATTTAATTTCCAGTTATATCAACATCAATCCAGTTTACAGGGATATTTCAGTCACAATACAAATTTTGACCGGATATGAGAGAAATCTGAGAGAAATAATACTGTAAATTGTTCGAGGATGCATTATTCAAATATCACTAAAAAGAATTGAATCAAACAGTTTTTGAGATTTGTGGTCAAAATCTGCCCACAGAGAAATTAATGGGATATTGCTATATTTGAACGAACCAACGAACCAACCAACGAACCAACCAACGAACCAACGAACCAACCAACTAACCAACCAACGAACCAACGAACCAACCAACTAACCAACCAACGAACCAACGAACCAACCAACTAACCAACCAACGAACCAACGAACCAACCAACTAACCAACCAACGAACCAACAAACCAACCAACTAACCAACCAACTAACCAACGAATTAAAGTAACAACAGATGCAGGTTAATGTCTTCCAAGATGGGAAAATAAGAAAAAATTAGAACCTTTCCAGTTTGACACAACTGCTGTGGCCATCTGCATATTGATTTCTGAGTTTACGAGGTGCATTCAAGTGCAGATTAATGCAACATGAAGTCCCTGTGATGAAACTTACAGAGACAGACAGCAGGGATTTACTCGCCAAAACATCTACCTGCATTTTGTGCTTAGGACCCTGAATCACAAATAAACAGGAAGAGGACATATTGAAAGATCACTATTCCTTATTTCCTATAAAAGGGACAACAAAAACAACTCTGGAAGTCAACAGCTACTCTCACTGGTGGATGAAAGCATTCATTTCCTGTCTTGTAGCACATGTACAAGATGATACAGTGAAAACAGACACACACTACAGTTGTCCACCAGTTCACCATCAGTCAGTGAACCCTCCTCTTCAATGTGACGGTCTTACTGTGACCTCTAGTGGATAAAACAGGAACTCAGCAGCAGCACTTGTTTTCTTGAAGATTAAATGCAGATGAACAACAAGCAGCTGGTTCACAGAATCATTCTACTCCAGAAGGATGAAAAGACTTTATGTCAGAAATGTTAAACAGTAAACACGGTCAATCAATCAAACACTTTCATAAACAACATCCACTTCAAATCACTGAGCATGGTTCTCATTGGCTGCTCATTGCTCAACAACTACAGCTCTCATTTGTGGAGCAGATCCTCCTTAATAAATCACCAGGATTCATCATGTCAAATATGTTAATAACTACAGAACTCATTGGGTAACATGTCTGATATGAACACAGTTTCAGTCTGTGCGGAGGCTCAGATGTGGTGACAATCAGCTTGTGTCCACACAGTAACTATGTTTGAATGTAGCGTCAGCATGTTCCTCATCAGCTGGTTCCTCTTACACTTTGTTCAGTTAACTGGGAGCCAGTTCCTTGCTGTCTTGGTCACACATGATGACCTATATTTGTGTAACACATCTCTACATGTTTAACTCTATAGAATATACATACTGTAAGTGACGGACACACATTACGCGTATGTGAGTGTACTTTAAAAAGGTCTTACTTTTCATAGTACCAGCTTCTTCCTCATCATCATCATCGCCAGAGTTGATGACCATGGTGCCCAGCTGTGACTGCATGGTTCCAGTGTCATCGTGTTCGATCATAGTCCGAATCGTACCACCCAGTGAACTCGCTAACGAACCCGCAGCCCGGATGGTTCCTGAGTCGCCTGTTCCCGCCCGCACCATTGTCCCCTGGTCCACCTCGTCCTCATCCTGAAACGCAGCGGCAGAGGTTAAAGAATTATTAAACACATGTCAGGACGGCACTTATCATGTTCATGAACACACTTTATTGTATTCATAGAGCTTCTACTTCTGTATCAAACCTTGTAAACCCACATTAAAAGATTTTCATTCAATAAGTCCCTGATGATTCTCACATAAATGATTTTTTAGTTTTTGCTGTTTTGAAACCTTTTTGATTGTTTTAATTTACTTTCTGGTTCCATTTCTTTGTGACTGCTCTGTTTTTATTTCATTATAAGCGACAAGATTTAATTTATAATCTGATCCTTTATTTTTGGCTTGTTTGGCCTTTTCTTTTTTTTTTGGAAACTTTTACATTTGGTACGTTTCCTGAAGAAGAAAAGTGACCACTTTGTTATTTGGATCCCAATAAGCTTTCACAAAGTCCATTTCAAGTCAAACAATGTTACGTACTGAATTTTCATCATCATCAGCTTCTAGCTCTCTCTGTTCTGCCTCCTCTTGCTTCTTCAATTTGATCTCCATGGCGTCTGTGATCAGGGCTCTGAGGATGGAGTTGGGCTTGGCCGACTTGATGAATGGATGCTGACGTGGAGAAAGACAAAGAGTGGCCAAGAAAGATTTAAGTCAAGCTGCACACTAATAAAAATACAAGCAATTATAGTAGCATCTGAGGCCGCATTTAATGCCTCTTAAATACAGTAAAATGCAATTGAGATATTGCTTTCACCGAGATGTTCCATCTTTAAAATGAACCTGTTCTCAGAGTGTATAACCAAACTGGCTGGCAAATGCTGCTACTACTGTCAGTTCAGGCTGAGAGGAAGAATTTCACCTGTAACAGCTGTGTGGCAGTCGCCCTATTTTCTGGGTTTTTCACCAAACACTGGCTGACAAAGTCTCTAAAGGACTCGGACCACAGATCCGGGTTCCTGAACGTTGGAGGAGGGTTGGTGGGGATCATGAAGATGGCCTGGAAGAGGAAACATTATTCAGTAAACCCAGAACTAACGAGGGCATCCACAGAGAAACACTCAATGGAAATAATACACTTTTCATTTCTTTCAGGCCTTTTGTCTTCATAAAACAACTCTTTCAGTCATACACAAACGAACTGTACAGACTCTCTCACCCTCATGGGATGTATGTCAGCGTAAGGCGGCTTCCCCTCAGCCATCTCTATAGCTGTTATTCCCAGAGACCAGATGTCGGCCACACAGTTGTAGCCGATCTCCTGTATGACCTCTGGAGCCATCCAAAACGGCGTGCCGATGACCGTGTTTCGCTTCGCCATCGTGTCCTGAGGAACAGAGGTGGAGACAGGGAGAGATGGAGGAGAGATGGTTAAATCCAAACTGAACATTATAGATTCTATAGATGTCTAACTCTCTTACAGAGAGAATGAATACAGATCAAGAAAGCACAAGGAGGTTTATAAAAATCAGAATTGACTCTGGAACCTGATCTTATTCAAAATAAACACCTGTTCTTTTCATTAGCTCATTATCTGCACTGATACTGATTCAGTATCTCAAGCTGGAGTTAAACGTTTGCATAAATTGTGTCGTAGTTCATTCTTATATAATCGTTTTAATTCACTCACTGTGAGCTGTCCAGCAACTCCAAAGTCAGCCAGTTTGGCCTGGCCCTCCGTGTTCAGCAGGATGTTTCCTGCCTTGATGTCTCTGTGGATTTTTCTCATGAAGTGCAGATACTCCAGACCCTTCAGAGTCGACTGCACGATGGTGGCTATCTCCTCCTCTGTTAGCTACAACACACAGACACACAAACACATACACGTCAGTACACTTACACAAATACTCCATGATCTAAACAAACTGTGTGAGTGTAAGAGTGTTTAGTGTGTGAGTATTATATCACCGTCTTGTTGCGTATTCGGATGATATCGGACACTGATCCTGCTCCACAATACTCCATAACGATCCACAGGTCGCTGTTTTTGAAGTAGCTGCCGTAGTACCGCACAACATGTGGGCTGAACACAAACACAGATTAGACTCAGGATGATACAGATGATTCACTCAGCCAGTTTAATATCCAAGGATTTTTTTGTTCGTTAACTTAAGAACATTTTCATCCAGACTTCCACCACACTGTCCTCTGGGGTAAGTTTATTTTTATTGCAACAAGGCAAATAGGCAAAGTGGTTTACATAAAACATAAAGGGCGTTAAAGAGAAGATATTCTGAAAGAACAAGGCAATATAAAAAGATGACAGTGCAGTCGAAGATGTGGAGAAATAGCCCCACGTTTAATTTAAAACAGGCAGCTGCAAACAGAAATGTTTTTAGACGGAGCAGACCTCCACTTTGTCTTCTCCACAGACAGCTTCACAATCTTTCATGTCTGTCTTAAAATAATAATCAGCTGCTAATATGAACATCACATAAAACGAAGCTTCAGCATTCTGAGTAAGTCAAATAAAGTCCACATCTTTAAAAGGTGCTATTTGTAATAAACGTTGATATTTGAGTCTCATTTCAACAACAGCATCACAAAAGTGCCATTAATTTCATATGACCAACTATAATATTTTATAATATAACATAGATGTGTGTTTGTTTAACAGTACATATATATTCGCATAAAGCATGTGTACCTGTTGCACTGCTGCATGATGGAGATTTCCTTGATGATCTCCTGCAGGTCAGACTCCACAGGAACTTGTTTGATGGCCACAATCTCCCCGGTCTCTTTATAATGAGCTTTAAACACACAGCCATACGAGCTGCAGACACACAAAGACATTTCATTTGTTGTGTTAAATGTTTGTGTTACCTGTAAATTAACCTGCGACCAAAAAGTAAAATGGCTGGTCATGTGTAATATACTCAGGAATGTAGATTTATTCTTAGATTTTTTTGTTGAAATACAAAAGTCTACATCTGTGATAACTTTCTTGTTCTTTCACTACAACACGCAAAGCTGGACGCTAAAATAATGATTACAATTAAATAATGTTTTAATTATTAAATACTAAAGACATCTGGTGTGGCGTTAGTTGATTAAATGTTCACCTAATTTGTTATTGCCGCTATCGTTCCCGACCCCTGTGCTTTAATATAAATAAATGTTAAATGGTAAATCTCTCTATGTCTTTACAGCAGAAACAGGTTGAATCATCTGCAGAATCGCAGATGAGATGCTCAAACAGACGATGGATGCTTGTAACAAATGCTTGAACGTACAAGAGAAAAGACTTTAAGGTTGATGACAGAACCTAAATGCCTTTATAATGTCAAGTTCATCAGGTCACCATCATTCACACTTTTAGTTAATCATGTTGCCATCCAAGTATTTGTCAAAATAATTAAAATATAATTATCATTATTATGGTTTTGTACGATATCGTTCTGCCTCCTGCTGTGTTACACTTTGCTTTATAATCATGAGGAAGTGACGTCTGTCAGCTGTCAACATCTGTCACTTCAGATGTTCTTTCCTGAAGCCGATTATTCTCTTATTTCTTTAGTTTGTTCTCACCTGACAAAAAGAACTGAGAGGGAGAAAATGATCCAATAATCAACTTTAAACATAACCAGTGTGATTATTAGTCACATTAACACGAGTGTGGCTGATGCTTGTTTTATGATGCAGAAAGAAACTACACACAGAGTCTGAGTTATATTCACTGGGAGGTTATTAAGTAGAGCTAGTTGTTCAATACGACAAGTGTATCACACACACAGCCACAGCGTCAATCAGCCGCTCAGAACAGGAAGTGCGTTGAGAAACAGGATATGAAGAGGCAATGTTTATGTTGATGGCGCCAGAGAGGTGGAGCTGAACAAAGAGGGAGAAGAAACGAGGCAGAAATCGAGAGAACGGGTCACAGAGAAAGTGCGGAGGAGAGAAAGAGGAAATAAAAGCTGATCATTTAAATACAGACAGGAATGTGGAGACACAAGCGTTCACATTTATCAGAGTGTGGGAGTGTTGATCCTCCGTGTCACCCGTCGTCTTTACCAACACTGAGCCGACGTGACTCACCCTTCACCCAGCTTCTCCAGGACATCAAAGACTTCCTCTGGCTGCTTGGTGAGACTGTCCTCGCTCAGCTTCTTCAGCTGCCTGTGAAGACAGAGAGACGTGGTTGGAGGTGGTGGAGACAGAGAGGAGGGAGACGGAAGAAGAAACTGAAAGGTTTCAGTGTGAATACTTCAGGGTGTGGCTGCTGTTAAGTCTCATCGATAAATCTGCTGTCAAGTCCCTCGATTCATTGATTAGACGGGTGTTCTGTTTTGTGTGGCCAACAATACAAAACCCAAAGAAGAACTGTTTGCACGCATAAAATAAAAGAAACAAAAGAAACACATTTTTACATTTGAGAGGCTGGAACCAGAGAATCTTTGGCATTTGTGAGCATTATAGAAAAACAAACGAGGCCTCTCGCATGCTGACTTCTTCAGTCTCCACATGAAGCTGATTGGAAAACATAACACTCTAACTGGATACTTGATTTTCTCAGAAGCAGACCTCGAACAGTTCAGATTGGCAGTCACTTGTCCTCTACATTAGTGCTCAACACCGGAGGCCTTCAGGACCGAGTGCTGAGCCCCTTCTGTTCACACTGTACACTCACGACTGCACTCCCACACATCAACAACTCTATTGTGAAGTATGCAACGACTACACCATCATCTGTCCAATTACAAACACTGATACAAGTTCACATCAGGAGTAAATCAACTATTTTGCAAGCGGTAATATATTGACGTATTACTCTGCTGTAACATGAGTTTGCAGTAAAATAGTTTGAGATCTCAGAATGCTGATATTTTAGGAGTCACTGCAGCTATTTCTGTTGCCAAACAGTCTCCATGTGGACAGTCAGTATGTGCCAGCTAAACAGACGAGAACCAGGCAGAATATTTAATTCATGCTGTTATTTTGGGTGCAGCCGTCCACCTTTACTCTCTCCAGGAATGTGAGCAGAGCAGTACTACAGAACATTTCCAGATTCTCCAGTTTGATGAGTCAGGACAGAAATAGACTCAGTACACTCACAAAAATAGATCCAAATATGTCCTAGATGCAGCTTGCGGCAAACTATTCTTGGTATGACGACAGGAAGAGAGAAAGAAATATTAAATTATGTCAATAATAATCAAAGACACAAGACCAAACTGCTGCTCCACTAGGATCCACTGTCTGTGGGTGTCCACCAGGAAGATTTCTTAAGCGGTTTGTAAAGCTCGGATTTATTAACGATTTTATTTTTCTTGCTTAAAATTGAAAAACTGAAAAGCTATAAAACACAACGGTCATGAAGCCTCAGTCCGTCTCAGTCACTCCATCTGTCTGTCAGGTGGTCACTTTATAACCCAGCTGTGTCAATACGACGTTCTTTGAAGCCTCTGGGTCAAATCTGATCCGTTGCCCAGTGTGGCCAAACGCTGAGCTGCACATTGTTTCAACCTCAGGCCACAAACCACAGAAGAGACAGCGCTGAGCATTGAAATGCTAATCTACCGTAGCAGCCCACAGTTTGCTTTTCAAGTGGACTCTGTGAACTTCTACAAATGTATGTGTGGATCTGCTGTGGCTGAAACTACTGGACACACCAAATGTTTATACTACTAAATATAAAAACGTCCAGTTTCTTTAGAGTTTCTTTGGCTACTTTTTTTTTTTCTAAGACCGTCTATTTGACTTCAAGAATTCAGTTTCATTTCTACTGATCCGACTCTACATTTACTGCTTTTACTGCTATCAAAACCTGAAAACACCAGAAATCTCCTTTCCATACATGATGACTTCAGAGAGCAGTCTGAGGCACAGCGACTGATCAACTGACAGTCTGAAGATCTTGTGTTGTGTTACAGCTGCTGACTGACATTGTGTGACGTGAGAGATTCAATACACCTTTTATTAAAACTGGTAATGTAGACTGTGTCAGGGCACAACCAAAGTAAATTAGTTGATAATACCTAAATATTCAACAACAAAAGGGGCTGAACTGATATAAAAAACACCAACACGAAGTCAATGAGGAAACACTGCGATGACTGAGTTGACGTGACAACAACAGAACAGAGTGTTTTACCGGCATCCTCCTGATTAATGGACAGAATAGGAACTCTTCACTTCCTTCTGTCAAACAAACACGTTCTAAACTAAACAAACTGCAGGAAGACCAACTGCACTAAAATGGTTTTAAAAACAATTACGTAACTGTGCATTAAAATATTATGCTCCAGGGGGAAAAAAGCAGAGGTGCTGTAACAAATAACAAAGGCCACATATCCAATGAGTGTTTCATCTGCCAACTACATTAATCATGAGATGAGATGAGTCATGACACAATGACTTCAGGTGAGATAAACCCTGACTGGAGCTGCAACTAATGATTATTTTAACATCTAATCAAGATAACCCAGATATCCAGTTTACAATCATTATAGCTACAGCCAGACATATATATCGTGAGGCAGATATCTGCCTAACACAGATTAATCGATAGCAGTGTAAAGTATATGTTGTCAGATATTTTTCATTGAAAATAAAAACTATTAGAATCACGATGAAGTGACGTTTGTTGAGATCTGCACCAAACAAACACGTCGTCTTACATCAGGAGTCTGATGTTCATACTAACATGAGGGAGTAACGAATTCTGATTTAAACACAGTGACTGAAATACAGTTTTTTTTTTGGCAGTGATCCCTAAAATGTGATTAACAAACATTTGTGACAAAGATATATCTGAGGGAGGATATTTTACATCTTAATATTTAAACTTGTATTGTCTAAAATGACATGAGTGCACAGCAAAAATAAACTTATACTGGAATTTAATCATTTTAAATCAACTAAAGCATCTTTTTCTTCATTTTGTCCTTCAAACACAGAAGTTTTTACATCTGCCGATATCTACAACACAATATATAATTGTGTTTGGCCAGTTGAAGCCAACTTGATGATATTTCGATTAATTGTAGAGCCCTAAAATTATCATCAACACAAATAAACAAACTCTCAAAAGGGTTTTAAAGTCAGTATAAAGTGTTTCTACTCTTGCCTGACATTAATGTGAATCAGGTTTATTTCCTTAATAATCCGGGGAGTGGTGGAGCACAGACATGACAGCTGACTTAGTCACACACAGGAGAACAAAGTGACACATTACAGAGATTATAAAGTCTCACTTCAGTTCACTAACTGAACTAAGCTGTTCTGTTTTTAACCAGAGTCTGTGAACTCTTTCCAGCGGCCTCATTTCTCTGTGTGGTCTGTTTCCTGTCGTCATGTAAAAACCCACCTGACAACCTGTCTGAGCCCACACACACGTGGTGACGAAGGCTGATGGAGAGCATTTTATCTGATGTGTGTTGATTCAGTTAAACCTGTCGAGATTAAAGCAGCTGAAACCCGATTTACACACAGCGGTGAGGCTTTAAATTGGATCAACCAGGCTTAGATAGTGACAAAGAGACTGGATTAGACACAAGAGATCAAAACACTGATACTACAAGAAGTGGACTCGTGGATAAATGTTTGTTTGTATGTCTATTTAAGAAAAGAAGAGGAAGAAGGAAAGTGCAGGATTACAGAAATTAAAAGCCTCAGACTGGCATGAAAACCAATATTGTTGTGGTTCTGTTATTATCATCAGAACAGCTGTATTACAGTTACAATGAAATAAAATAAAATGGATCCAACTCACTGATCAGTTAGGCTCGTGAACACTGTGTTAAATTAATTTAAGACCCCTCAGATTACAGATTATAACTCGAGATAACTCAGCAAACTGAGCAGTTAAAACAAATTATTTAGATGATCCAGTTTCACATTAATCTCTCATTAGTCTGTTTCCTCTGAGTGTCTGTTATGTAACCGTTAGTGTCGATCTAACTCACTCACAAGCTAGTTTCTGTGAGCAGCTATGAGGCAGAACTTCACTCAAACGTCCAGACAGATAAAAATCAATGAGGATGTCAAAAATCGAGCCGTTTGTTTTCATTCTCATCTTATCGTTTTACCTGCGAGGGTGATTCCTCATCTGCACTCCGCTCTTATTCTCCATGTTGTCCTCTTCGGTTCGCCCCAACAGTCCTTTGAATGATCACAAACTTGACCGTCAACGTCTCGAAGCTAACAGTCAGTTAACAGACCAACGGCTGCTAGCTCGCGAGGTGGCTAGCAGCAGCTAGCCGAGCAGCTAGCCCGCTGTGTTACAGCAGCGTCCGTGCTGCTGCCGCCTGGTCGCCTCGAAAAACACCGCGTCCGTTTATCATTTTGTGAAACGAGGTCTACACGGTGCGAAGTCTTCACCCAGCTGCCGTTTCCTCGCCGTTGGGTTCATCCTCCTCCCGTGTCTGGACAACTTTGGACTTGTTTGACAGACCGCTTGGCAGCCGCTGTGACATCCAGTTGAAGGAACCAGGAAGAGTCGCGAAGAAGAAGAAGAAGAAGAAGAAGAGTGGGCAGGAAGGCGGGCCGAACAAAGGCTGCAGTACCGGACGGCGGCAGCAGGGGGCGACAAACACACACACACACACACACACACACACTGGGAACAGCCATTAATGGACTGCAGCCCTGTTCAGTCAGAATCAGAACCAGAATCTGCTTTATTGTCCAAGTACGAGTACACAAACAGGGGATTTATCTCCAGCTAGGTCTGCTCTCAATGTACAGGGAACAGTTTTTTTTAACATAAAGTAAAAATACATAAATAAATCATTGAAATTAAGACTAATATGTACAAGATAGGATAAAAATAGGCCAAACCAAACGGATCAGAACAATCTCGGCTCATACAGATTCACACAGGCAGGCAGTAGATGACACAACCTACAAACATCATCTTTAAATCAGGATTCACTCACATCTACACATTAACATGAAAACACATTAAAAGTAAGCATGTTGTTCAGTTTCTCTTTATATTTATCAGTGATTGGGGCAGTTCATATCCCAAATTGTATTTTTCTGCCTGTGTACAATTTTGCTTTGCACATCTTTCCCTCTCTTACAGACACTCAGGATTTTAGGAAGTCAGATTTACTTTGTTATTTTGAGGTTATCCAAGTAAAGTCACTTTGAAGTAGGAAGTCACTTTGTTTCTTGCGATTTTCCTTCTGCTTCAACAGCCTGGATTTAACCTTTTTAATGAAATAAGACTGTTTTCATGCTCATCAACATCCATAATTAATGACCGAACTATAACAAAAGGGCCAGAATGAGGTTTTGTAAGTTTATCGTCACTGAGGAAAGAAAGCCAGAAAATATTCAGATGTAAGAATCTGGAATCAACTTCAGAGGATTTTGACTTTATTTCTAAAGAAACACTCAAACAGATATTTGGAGATTAATTTAATAGTTCACAAATATATTAATTAACTCTATTACGATTTTTATTTTACTGGTTATCATGGAAAAACTCCACAATATAAAAATAAGTATCTACTTTATACCAATAATATAATATATGGAATTAAGACACAGTATTTGTCAGTTCTGCACAGCCTGTATGTTTCTGTTCTACAAACCTAAAACTAGTTTGGTTCAAATATTTAAGAAAATGCCCAAGTAGTGTTTTTATACACAAACATACAGCTGTAACACTCCAGCAGTCAGCATTTCAGGCTAACATAATAGTTTTCATTACTAATGAATTACAATACAACAAGAGAATATCTGGAATAATGTTTTAAAAAGAAGAAGACAGAGACAGAAGGCCGTTACATTAATAGAATATTTTATTTAGAGGAACAAAACAGCATAGCGATGTTCGCATCTAACCAGTAAATAACATCCAAGGGGGCGAGAGGGAATTCATCCTCAGACCAGGAATGAACGACAAGGAACAAGAGCTGCAGGAAGAAAACATGAAAACACAACAATTAAAACTACATGTTGACGTGTTTATAACACCAAGTATACAATCAAACACGTATAAGAGGTTCTTCTTAATGTTGCACAGAAACCAAGTTTACTCTCAGTATTTTTTAAGTTTTGTGATCTGTGGAAACACTCACAGCGTGTTTACTCCTCAGAGGGCCGCACACTCTCAAAGATGCCAGCTTCCCTCATGGCGTTGAACTCTTTGGTGGCATCGTACTGCTTGTAGAAGTCAGCGTACGCCTGTTTCCTGGGCTCTGTCACTGCGTACTGAGGGGAACAACGGACACGTCGGTTTATTCACTGTTTAAACTTGAAACCTAAAGAGAAAGCTGACTGTCAAGACAATCATTTATAAAGAGAACATCTGTGAACAGAGTTTTAGTCTTCGACAGATTTCAGAGTGTTCAGCTTTCATTTTTTCAGCCCTTTAAGATCTGTTACTGTGACAGGTTTAAATAAAGACACGGTGTGTTCAGGGGCCTCAGCCATCTTGTGCAACACCTACAAACATTTCATTACCGGATAAATGTTGGATTGTAGTTTCATTTACAAGTGGAGTTGTTTCTGAATGAACAAACTTTAACAATTACAGGGTACAGTTGAAAAGTGATTAAACGCATTTACATTCGGACATGTCAGGAAAGTGTCGATTCACACTTCACACATATTTAAGGGTAGAGTTAATGCATTTGTTTCCATTGTAGTATTAATATTGTGTCACCTTATATATGTAGATAGAAATGGACAAACATTATCAAACTAGACCTGTGACAATTAGTCCAATAAGTAATAGTTAAGGTCTGTTAAATCCAGTTGTGGGCTGTTGGTTGGACAAAAGAAGAAATTTGAAGACACGGTGACAAGAATTTTCCAATTCAAAATAATTGGAAATCTGCAGATGAATCGATAATAAAATAACCTTTAGCTGCATTGTAGAAATACCTCTGTGTGTTTTACTATCCAAGTCATCACCACCAACTACAGCTGTGAAACAACCAGAGTTGCACTGATGCCTCTCTATCAGCAGCCGGGTTTACGTGGGGGCAAATTACATTTTTGAAAAGGTTTAACTGTCCAAGTCATCACCTCCAACTACAGCTGATAAATGAGTTCCTAAGTCTAGATTCCTTCTGGTCCAGACGCTGATTAGGTGAAATTTTTTAATCACAACAGCTTCATCAGAATGAAGCCTGTAGTGTGGATTTGTCTCCTCTCACCTTGAATGCTATCGCAGCCAGGAGTGACAGAGAGAAAGCGATGGGCAGGTGAAACCTCAGACGCTTTCCCAGCATCCCCCTCATCAAAGGCTTTTGCAGAGACATGATGGATCACTGGGAGGGGAAAAAAAGGAATACAAATGGGTTCTAATCAATCATCATGACCTCACTCTAACTCTTGAAATCAGGGTCAGCACTGAAAGACTGTAAAGCCGAAATTAAAACCAGGGCAAATATCTTATTCACAGGTTAACTGCATTCACCACACACATCTGTATAGCTCGAGTAATGATAAAGCCAATCTGAAAATTATTTCTATACGACATCAAGACAAATTCACTTTGTGCATTAATGCTGTCAAGATGTTTTCACATTATGTTACGTCTCGTTATATTTATTTTTGCAGACTACAACACCGCTTTCTAACATACAATAAAGCATTTAAAAACTGGCCTCTCATTCATCCCAACACACACACAGACAAAATGCAGAGTGCAGGTTGGTCCATCAGAAACATCTCAAGGTTAAGTGTGTTCCTCAATTTTCTATTATCTGCCCTTATTATTGACCGTATCACCTGATTATCATTCTAGTGCATCTGACTGAAGTCTCCAGTTGTTTTCTGGCAAAATCAGAGGTAGATAATGTTGTAATTTGTCCTGTATGCAAACTATAAACCATTAAAATAATCATTAAAGGGATCCAGAGATCATAAATATACATTTAATCTACATCCTGCAAATGTAATGCTCTTCATAGTTGTATATTATCAAGAATCATATCGTCTTTTTCAGATTAGATAGTGCGACAAAGCCTCTAGAGGAGTGACGTAATCAATATCACAAAATCATGGATGAAATTGTTCATTAATAATAACTGAAACTGGATTTTCATTGTGGCTTTATGAAAACATTCAGACTCTGACTCGAAGGTCAATTTAACTCTACTTCTTAGAGTTTGACTTTACTTCTTAGATTATTCAGACATTTAAAGGAGACTGTTGGAGATACAGATATTATTAATAATGGCCGACATAAGTCAATCAATGTGTCCCTGCAGGCAGACCGCCATCAGACACCGCTGCCAAGTCAGGTCAGCAGCACACACACACACACACACACACACACACACACACACACACACACTATCGTGTGACCTCTCTGTAGCTTTACTTCCTGGAACAGGTCTGTGTTACACTGTGGTGTCACACATAATATATAAACATTATCAAGGATCTTCACTCAGCAGCAAAGCTAAGTTAAAGAATAGCTGTGACAAAGGGTCAAAATAGCTTAATGTCATTAACAAGATAAGACAGAAAACTACTTCCTGCCTTGCTACAGAATAATTTACCCCTGAAATGACATTAAGGGCCAACAGCATTAACTAGACACCTTAACTAATATCCTCCACACATGTAACAATATCGTTTACACTAACAGATAAGTTAAAAAGAGGAACGAGCTGTCAGTTAGCATGTAGCCAACGCAGGGTAACGGCAACACGATAAGCTAACGTTAGCTAGCTCGGTGCAGCTAACTGCTAACCGAGCGGCGACTTGAGAGGAAAGCGGCAAAATGCCGGGAAAACGGTAAAAGCCAGGAGTCGTTATTAATCTGAACAATCAATACTTTGCAATATAAAATCAAACTGAAACATTCGAATTGTGGTATTTTAGAGGATACTCACAAGTTGGACTCACGACCTTCACAGACACCGCTAACACAATTCAGCTGCTTTCTCTGTACCGGAAGAGACTCTACCGGAGCCGCGGAAGGACAAAATTAAGTCACGTGAAAGCGAAGTCAGCCAGGGCAGATGAGGTCAAGGAAAGCGATGACATGCATTTAATAGCACAATTCACGTGTTTAAAACGTGACAACAGCTGTTCAGAGCAACAACACTTATTAAGAATATGGCACAAAACTAAACACGGCGCTATTTTTCTTATAAGCATCTTTATATGTATATTAAGAGTTTGTAAACTATCAGAAGGCGCTATTTTAAATCATTGAGCTATGATTCAAGAACATCATAGTAAGTACAATACTGGATTAGGGCCTTTATTTATTTATAAATTATTTTGATAGTGTCTGGAGGACTTTAACTGCACTGTAAGACACATTTATCACACAGAAGCACTGAAAACTAAATGTGTAATGTGTTGTAGTAACACAGTCTGACCACAAGAGGGAGGCAGAGTGGCGCACAACTGACTTCTCATAACCTCAGTTCTGCTCATTTTATATGACATCTGTACAGTTTGTGTTAGGGTTAGTTTGGATTATATATTTTTTGCATTTTTTAAAATGTGAATGCTAAAATAGAGGATAGAACAGGAGATGGCCAGTATAATCAAACCAGATATTTGCTTGATTATATTATTCCCTCTCCATCAACAATCAGAGACGTGTTGATGGAAACCTCTTCACCATTCATCTTCTGCTGACAACTGATACTAATATGTTACAAATTCATAACTTCTGGTACTATTTTGCCTCTGCAAAATCTCTTTGCTGTTAATCAAACTGTTGGTTGTAGTTTGAATAACTGCAAAAAACACCTGACAAGTCCTTTAAAAGGTATTCCTGAAGACTATCTTGATAGCTGAAATGATTTGGGGGAGGAGCTGAAATGTAATTAGAAATATGACAAATGATAAGAACACAATACTGCATAACGTTAGTGTTCTGTAGCTATAGAACAAAATGCATTTGGTTATTTTAAGGCACTTATATTTCCTTGAGAAAATAACATTTGTTCAAAATTACGTAAATATATCAGATAAATTATTAGTGAGAAGCTGTGAGAAGAAGAAACAGTGACGCGCCACACCTGTAATACCACCTTAGACAAGCTTTATTAACATATTTTATTGTACAGAATTCTGCAGACTGTTCACAGCTGAGTGGACAAGCTTTGCTACACATCGCAGTAAATAAAATAAAATATGTATAAACCTGAAAAGTTGTAATTTGTCGATGCAGTTTGCAGTATTTAAAACGGCTTCAACACAACAAAACACTGTAACAATGAGAGCAACGATCATTCAACTCCATGTGTCCTAAACCTCACCACCCTCTGCTCCTTAAAGTGCATTTTAATAAGATGAAGGACAGACTTGTTTATTGTGACAGAAGACCTGCAAAGACGTTTATAGGCTGCAAATACAAAACTGTATTGATGACCATGTAAAGGAGAATGTTGCAGAATAATAACATTAAGAAAACTTTGGCTGCTTTGCTTTGTTTCTTTTCTTGTTTCTTCCTTTTAACCTTTTATAATCCCCAGAAGGAGGCGACTCCACTGGTTCTAAAAAAAAGTCTGACTTAAAATATGTAATTTTATGAAGAAGTGACTGTACTTCTCTCTCGATTCATCACCTCAGTAAACAGTTTTCCTAACGACTTTATGGTCTCGGTCTGTAGTTTCAAGTCTTCTTCAACACAGCTTGATGTTCATTTATCCTCCCCGGCTCCACCCTGTCATCCAAATATGGTCACATATATGTCCAAAAAGCCAAGATGGCGACGTCCGTAATCATTAAGGTTTCAGTACAGTCGCCCACAAACCAACAGGTGACATCACAGTAGGATGTTAGCATTCCCTTCAACACAGCATTCCTCATTTTCAACCCTTTCTCTTACTGTGCTCCAGAATTGTAATTTTCTCATTAATACAAATATTATGGGTTTAGTTTAAGACCAATCAAAGGTCATTTTACCGTCACATCCTTGTATTTACTCCATTAATCTGTGACGTAGGGTCGTATGGAGTCAGGAGTGTTGAGGATGAGCGATTCACAGTTAACTCAGAACATCATCCTCTCTAACGCAGCCTGATGTTAGCAAGTGTGGATGTTAGCGTTTAGCTCCAAGCAGCGAGGTTCATACAGCTGCTAGCAGGATTATAGTTTACTTTCATTTGTTTATTTCTTGCATTCATGTATTTATTGTTGACATTATTGACATTGTAAGACAAGCTGAATATTAGATGAATTAATATAAAATCATTCATGCTGAAGTTGGTTTCTGTGACCTTCATCAGACCAGAAATATCTGCACTGTGCTGCTGGTTCTTTAACAGTTATACACTATAATCAAACACTGACTGTCTGTCTGTGTAACAGAGTCGCACACTGAGTTCAGGTGTTACACTTTGGTACCGATTACCTGCTAATGATACACGAGTTATAACACGACGAATCTGTGTTTCTCAGTTTTCTGGTCTACTTTTTGTCACAACATAAAATTCTGTTCGTGAAATTTCTGTGTCTGTAATTTGCATATGTGTGTGTGTGTGTGTGAGAGAGAGACATACAGTTTATATGATAACAAGCTCTAAATAAAATCAACATGTCCCATAACTCATCTCATGTCTGTGAGTGTCATCAGAGTGTGGCTGCGCACGCTGAACAACACAGAGTCCTGTGACTAACAAGGAGACGATGAGATTCAGACTGTTTGGATTAGGAAGATAATTAAAGCAACATTTCTGTTTCAGCCTCGACTCTCTGCTTTCATTTCTCCTTTTGTTTATTTCCTTCTTTCTTGCTCATTGTTCAGACTTTTAACATAGAGCAACTGAGTAAAGATCATTTTTAGCGTTTCGTTTCTTCCTCTTTCTTGATAAAAATTCAGAGACTTCAGTTTATTGATCAAGATTCAAAGTGTTGTTGTGTCAAACCTCTGGCATGCTGTTCAACAATGCGATTACATCTCCTCATAAAAATTCAGCCTGCTTGCCGTTTCTCTGCTGAACAGTAATCAAAACCATAATGTCCAAAGTGTCTCCATCTACACGTCCCGTCCTTGAAATATTCCACTGTTTCCTTTGTTATCTACGAGGCCGTTAGCTCTCGTTAACAGTAAACACAGTAAGGAGCGTACGAGACGTCATTTGTCCTCTTGGCTGATCTTAAACATCCGCAAACTGAAACCATCGTGTGGATGTTTAGTTCAAAGAAGAAAATCTTCAGATTGATCCTCAGTGAAGCTTCGATACCAAAGACATTCACACACCACTTCCACCTTCCACATGTAAAAAAGTTCAATAATATGCAGGAACATTAGAAGTTAGACGATTGGCTTCATTATAAGATGCCAAATTAAAAGCATCGAGCTGCTCAGTTATCCACATCAGCCCACTGCTTACACCTGTGTGTATCAGAAATCTCACTTTTTCATGTTCACCCACTTTAGTTTTATACACAGTGTATACACAGCTTCAGCTCAGGTCCATATAAACATCCTCGGTGCTGTGATCTGTTATTATTCTCTTCTTCTGTTTGTTTTTTGTACATCACAGACACAGAGATGATCCACACTGATCGTCTGCATCGGAAAACTGAAGCAACAGAAAAGTAAAATCTCTGGAGCCTGAACTTCTTCACTTCACATCCTCTGTTGGATATTTCCACAGACATTGAACAGCTTCCAGTTCATGCAGGTTTTCTTTGAGCTAAAGCACGAACCACAGTGGGCACATTCTCCATCCTCTGTCGATGATGCATCCTTTATTACAACGGTACAACTCTAAACTGCTGGAATCACTGGTTAGTTTGCTTGAAGGTTCAACCACCAGAGCTCACTTGATGGAAAAGGTTTACATGTTCGTCTGATAAACTCTCCTTCAGGGCTCATGACCGTAATATTTGTCTGGATGTCCAAACTGGTTGCAGTGGTTTTGATTCCTACAGAGTTCGTATGGTAGGGAGAGATGTTTTAGGGTGATGGAGGACAGCATGATATGATTTTCTGTGACCAAGATGTGTCTTAAGACATTTTTCAGCTAAACCAAATCGTCACAAACTGTTGGCCAAAGAAGAACTAGACCCTGATTACCAGCTGAAGGAGTCAAAGAGGAATGTTCTCATGTCAAATGTGATAAATCTTCATGGTTACAGACTGCAGAGGTGTTCTGAAGTCTGTGAATCAAACAGTGTCTGATCCAAGAGATGTTTCAAAGTCATTAAAGGCTGAACCACGAAGCTGCCAGTGTGCTCCATCAGAGGTTAAATGACGTGGGAAACACCGTCCCTTCACACTCCACCAACATCAGGACTGGGGGACACAGTATCTGATCATCTCAGTAATTCAGTGACACCCACTTCCTGCAGTGATGAGTCGGCTGTGTGGAGATGACAGTCGGGTCTGAAGTCTCTCTCTCTCTCCAGCTCTTTCATTTTCACACAACATTTTCTCAGTGTTTTGTTAAGTACAAACAAGTGCAACACTTTGAACGTCGTCTTGGAGACATCGCCTAAAAACGTGCACTTTTATCTTCATACTTATTATACAGTCAAGTCTCCTTCCTGTCTGATGGCCGGCTGTTCACTTCACCTTCATGTGGCTGTCTGGGGCGGATCGTTGACTAATCAAAGGGTTGGTGATGGATAAAAGTGCTAAATGAAAGCAGCTTTTCAACTATAAAAACATTTACCTTGCAACAACTTGAGAATTTCCACAAAGGATATGAAAAAGTTTCAAAGAGGAGACATGAAATAAAACAAAACAGCATCCTCTGAAGTCGTACCGAGGCGGAGGGATTTGTTTGAAGCTGCAGGACTGTACCATCGGGGCAGTGGAGTGGAGGGTCAAACCATCACGGAGCTGAGAGGGTGTTTCACATCATCAGGACGGGATTTTGGAGTTGCGTTGACAGCCATTGGGTCGCACCATCACAGAGGTGTAGGGGTGTTGTTAGAAGTCGTAGGGTCGTACCATCATGGAGGTGGAGCGCAGGGAGTAGCTGGGGCCTCTGAAGTGGTGCCACTTGATCCCGTTGAGCTTCCTGATGTTGTGGCCGACCGTGTAGTAGATCCCGTTCAGGTTGGAGAAACCACAGGCGTCAAACCACCAACCTGACGGAGAGACAAAGACAAGGAGGGAGACGAGTCGTGTGAGACGAGGAGGGAAGAAGAAGAAGGAAGGTTTGACTTCACAGTTTTCATTGCTGGACTTGAGGGAAAACTGTAGATGTGATTATTCTTATTCAAACACTCACATTACCACTTCTCTTCTCCCGCGATCGTTTTCTTTAATTCCCTCTCTGTTCATTTCTTTTCGTCTCCGTCAGTCTCTCGACTCTCTGCGTTGTTGTGATTAGAAAACGACTCGCTGACTAATCGTGACCAGCGACGTCTTCTCCTCGGAGACATCAAAGTTTTGTCGGCGCGATTAACTTAATGGGCGATCGCGGCCCATCGAGGGGAGGCTGAGGAGAACGAGAGAGCTGTTTGTGTTGGCGCTGACACAAGGTGAGGGGTGACGGAGACAGATGTTTGAGAGGCCGGAGCTTTTTCGGGAAAATGTGGCTTATTTTGATCGTCCAGCAACAAAAATATGTGTTTTTGGAATCGTGAAGTATTTTTTTTATTTGGTGTGATTTATGATGGAGAGATATAATTCAATGACAGTTTCATAAACTTTGATTAAACAAATCAAACTGCTATCATTTCTGTGGTTCCACCCTGTGAAATCATACATGAGTAAGATATTTACTAGAAAACTTGTTTATTTAAGTTTGGCTTTCCAGGGAACGGACAAGTCCAAGAGAGAAACGGCTTCATTTGAGGAGTTCACATTTAAAATGTATTTGGGCTGAAACATGGCGCAACCCAGAGAGCCCAGAGGACGGGGGAGGACGGGGGAGGACGGGGGAGAGAAGGAGACGATATGGGAGGAGAGAAAAGAAGAGGACATGAGGGGACAGGATGGACATGA
This sequence comes from Sparus aurata, assembly GCF_900880675.1. NCBI lineage: Eukaryota > Metazoa > Chordata > Actinopteri > Spariformes > Sparidae > Sparus > Sparus aurata. Next base: position 3,749,920 of record NC_044192.1, on the reverse strand, counting down.
GACGTCAGAAGAAGACAGGATAGGATGTGAGAGAACATAAGCACATGAGAAGGAATGAGAGTTGAGGAGAGTACAGGGAGTCAGGGAGAGGATAGGAGAGGATATAAGAAGACAGGAAAGGAGATGAGAAGATGGGAGAGGACAAGACAGGACAGGAAAGGCCATGAGAGGATAGTCGAGGAGATGACAGAGGAGGACAGGAGGAGATCTGATATGTCGGGGGAAGACAGGAGGGGAAATGAGAAGGACGTCAGAGGAGAGGTGAGGAGAGGAAATGAGAGTGGAGGAGAGAACAGGACGGGGCATGGAAGGACAGGAGAGGACAGGAGAGGAAATGAGAGAACACAAGAGGATATGAGGGTTAATGAGAGTGGACAAGGGTTCAGGAAAAGACATGCGAGGATGTGAGAGGACAGGAGAGACGTTACCTCCAGTGAGCATCAGGGCACACTTGCAGTGGTCACAGTTGTCGTTGTCCTGGTCTCGGGTGCTGAAGCTGGTCCCGTGGGAGGCCAGACTGCTCTGTGTCCCCGCTGTCCCGCTGTAACCTCTCAGATACAACCTGAGGGAGACCACACGAGATGACACGAGAAGGTGAGTGAGGGACGGACTGATGGAGACATGAGGAGTTATGATTTCAGCCTGGTGTGACATGTCTGAATCAGTGTGTCCACACTGCAGGTAGTGTAACCGTTAGTTACCTGTACTGCTGCCTCTCATTGGTCAGTGTAAATCGGTCGTACTGGGAGTGGGCGGGGTTTCCCTCCCAGTCCTTCAGCTCCACCCTCAGAGAGTACTGACCCTGACTGGTCAGCAGGAACAGAGCTTCATTACCCAGCCAGTGTTCTCCCAACACGTCCCCGAAGCCCTGCAGGAGGAGAGGAGGTTTCACTCAAGCTTTGTATTCTATCATCTCTTTTGATTCATCGCTCTAAAGAGACAAACGGACCATTTTGTATTCCCTCCAGCTCCTCTGGAAGTCCACGCTGCCGTTAAATCTCCTCTGGAAGACGGTCCAGCCTCCACCAGCTGTCTCCATGTCACAGTACACCTTCAGAGAGGAGAGAAGACGGTGTTGACACTAAAAACTGTTGGACTCAAACAAAAAGAAATAAGTCTGCCACTTGTAATAATCATCAGCTATATGAGTCATTTCATGAGATGACCGAGGCGGCTGGAGAAACAAGGTGCTGCTGGAGAACGACTGCAGCTCTGATGTCGGTCGTACCTGCACAGGTTCAGATCTGTTGCCGATGTAGATGTGATACAGACCGCTGACAGAGTAACCGGACTTGTAAGCGTCTGCACAGTCCCTCCATACCTGGGTCCTCGGAGGTGACCCTGAACACACACACACACACACACACACACACACACACACACACACACACACACACACACACCACAGATAAGTTAAAACAGAACTTTATGTTTGTTTATGTTGAATAGTTTTATTTCTGTCTTGTCACAACGCTCTGCTGTCAGGCACAAAAAACAGTTGGTTAGATTAGAAAACATCCTGGTTTGGCCTAAAGGCAGGAACACACCAGCCCAACCATTGGACGTCTGAAGCGTTTGGAGAGGCTCGGACGAGGTCGGGAACAAATATGTTTGGTGTGTTCAGCTGCGTCGGAAGCTTTCGGAGCCGCGCGGACGTTGTCGGATCTGACTGTGCATGCGAAGTCTGAGGAGGAGGGCCGTCGGACGTCTGAGCCATTGGATTCTCTGATTGGTTGTGTGCCAGCTGAATGGCCGTTCTGATTGGCGGTGTGCTGGCGAATCAGCGCGGTGTGTGGGAGGGGCGGAATACTGTGTGCGCTATGTTTTTCTATGCACTCCGTTCCGTCATTCCCCGTTTTCATGTTTTGCAGTACTGGCACAGACTAGTTGTTCTGTCCGTTCAGGACGAATTAATTTGTGTCAGTCTGGTAATGCCTCGCTGCATGTTTAGTATGCAGCTGTTTTTTATCGGAAATAGTTAAGTTTCGTTTTGATCGAAAGCAAAGAGAGTTGCGTGCATAAGGTTCTCGTTTACAACTCACAACACAAGCGCCACCCGCTTATTGCATCTCGCGCAAGCGCAGAACGTACACGCTACTGTGGAGTAGGCAGCACGTCGAAGCGGTGTGTTCAATGCAACTTTTCTGCCGAACGGGTCAGACAAGAGGCAACGGAGTGGTCGGATAAGGCAGTTGGACGTCTGGGCGGTGTGTGGGGGCCTTTAAAATACCTGTGTTGGTCCACAAAAACACCCTGAGACGGTCTGATTCACGTGAAAAACAGCTGGTTTGTTCACTGATAACACGGCTAAAGATGGTCAGAAATGACCTCACAGACTCTGGTTGCCTGTTTGCAGCCTTGTTGTCTTGTAATACCACCTTCCTACTTCCACCTCCTGATGGGAAATTCAGCTAACAATCATATAATGTGAACGTGATGTGTGGTAAAACCTTGGACGTATTTGTGGTTTGCAGACATGATATTCTGGAGACTGAGCTGCAAATATTCTATTACAAAGTTACTGAAAGCCAATAAAAACATGAGTGAATGTGTACCTGTCGTCGTGGCCACCATGTTGATGAGCGTGTGGACCGACTCCATCAGCTGCGCCTGCTGCCTCTGCAGAGCCGTGTTGTTGCTGCTGGCGACTCTCAGCTGCCTCTCTAAAGCGTCGATGGCCGCCATCTGAGTCCTGACGACAGACTGAGAGACGAACATTCACTCCTGTTGAACCACTTTCTCCTGACCTCAGACTTCATACATCACGTTTATGACTGTTTCTGTTTACATCAGCCAGCTGAGATTAAAGTAGCTTGACTGGACAGAAACTTCTGCACACTCAGGTCAGTGTAATTTACAGTTATGAGGTCAAGCTTGGCTTTATAAATGTAAAACACACGCCGACTGATTCTCATAAAAACGTCCCTGAGGTAATCCAGACACTATTAACAGTATATGCATGTTGCGTCAGTGTAAAACACACAGATGTGACTGTTATCGACGGTACCTGCAGTCTGTTCTTCTCCTCCTTCATGCCCTCCAGCTCTCCTCTCTGCTGAGACTCCAACTTCTGAACTTTACTCTCCAGACGACTGAACAACAGACACAGAGAATAAAATTAGAATTTACAAACACTTGATTCAAAAACAGGTCCACTGAAAATGCTCTTCTCTAGTGTCTTTTTGGTGCCAGCGTGCAGAATATTACTGTGTCATCATCACAGAATACCTCCAGGAATGTGTCATATTAACATCAGGCTGTTTAACACGAGGGCTGCGTGTTTGTCGGAGGGAGGACACGAATCCAAACTATTTGTACAGCAAATCTGTCTGTAATGCACCAGAGGTTGTAACTCCTGAGCTACTCCCTCCTGTTAGAGAAGCTGTAAAACAGGGAAATAAAGATTAATACCCCAAACCATCATTCTTTCTGCCAGAGCGGACCGCGGTCCACGTTATCTCTGCAGCTGAACCAGCAGAACAGCTGCTGAAAATAGACTCTGCCTCGCAGTTAGATCAACAACGTAGGAGCCAAATGAATGAAACCTGATGAAGGAGTGGCAGCGGCTTCAGAGCGAAACGTGGGACTCTGAACGTGGCTGAACGTCTAGTTCACACTCACATCTCTGGCTCAGGAACAGGACGTGAGGTGGGGGGTCTGCGGGAGTCGGCTGGGAAAATGTGTCTCCTTCTATAATGTTTCCCACAAATTTGGATGTGTGTGTGTGTGATTTAAAGCATAAAACACAGTCTATCAGCTGGTGGCCATTATCATAAAAATATCTCAGTTCCTGTGAGAAGGCTTATCATTTTCCAATAGTTCATCACAAAGAACATCTTTGTGATATTTGTTGAAAATGTCCAAACATCCCAACAGCGTTTCATCACTGTACCTGCTGGCCTGCACACACTGGGGAGACAGCAGTGAGTGGTAACAAAAGCTACGTGTGTTGTTTGTGTTGTTATGATAATGTTGAAGGTTAAAGAGACATGAGGTGATGCAGGACCTCTGCAGCAGCGACTGACTCTCGTTCAGCAGCTAACAGCTAACAAAGGGCGCCGAGTCGCCCTTTCAGACTAACAAACGTTCTTGACAGCAGTTGTGTTAATATCGAATATTGTTGCATTTCAAAGTTGTTCATTTATCAGTGTTCGTACACATTTTTCAAGGTCAAATTCAAGCACTTTTAAGGGTCATTTTCAAGATTTTCCAGCACCTTATTGCTGGGGTAAGATATGCTACAGGAATATATATATACTCATCATTTTATTCTTCACTTTTTATCACAGTTATGTACATTGTATTATGCTGTAAACATCTAAAATTATGTTTCAAAATAGCAAAAACTTCCGAAATTAACTATCCAGTCTGATCCCACTTTTGTAAAAGACACAGAGTTATAATGTCAAGCACTTTCAAGCACTTAAACTAAAATCCAAGCACTTTTCAGACCTTGAAAACACAACACTGAAATTCAAGCACTTTCAAGGATTTCAAGCGCCCGTACAAACCCTAATTTATGTATCAATTAAGAGAGCCTTTGAATGTAGCAAACAAGCCAATCACACACATCTTGCAGAAGAGGCTCCTGGGTAAATCTAAAAATGTATAAATCCTGTAAATACCTTCTTTCTCTTACCTCAGAGATATCTAACATCACCTGAAGATTTCTAATCATTCTTTATAAAACAGGGAGGATGTAGTTGGATTTAAAGGCTCCACTGTTCTCCAGTAGTTCACTCACATGTGAATATCACTACATTAACACTCAGACATGTAACGTGAGATGTGCTAATAAAACATTTGCAGCTTTTCTAACCGAACTGTACGACACAAAGTCCAGATTGTGCTGAAGTGTAGCAGACGAGTACGACATCCTCCTGCATCACCCTCTAACCTGCAGCGGCATCACGTCGCTGCTTCACGCTGACGACTGAGATCACTTTACATCAGCAGGTGAGACTCTGGTCACATTAAGAGCTGAAACACATTATCAGCTCCTGCTTCTGATCACTTCAATGTGTTGACCTGCAGGTGAACGAGGCAGCGCCGCTTACTGTGATGGAGACCGATGGGGAGTCGCTGATCGTTGGGGGGCTGCGGTTTGTACAGCGTGTGTGTGTGTGTGTGTGTGTGCAGATTAATGAGTCCACCACATCTGCAGTTTGTTCTGATTATAAACTTTGCCAAGGGAACTTTTTTAAGACCTACACATTATAACCTGGCATTGTTAATGTGGCTCGATGTGTCAGTTTATAGCGGTTTACATGTATTAATCACTTTATTGTCCGTGTGAGCGGATTGTGACGTGACGTGAAAAATGAGATATGACAATTATAAAACCTTCTAATAACAGGGTTCGTACACATTTTTCAAGGTCAAATTCAAGCACTTTTCAAGCACTTTTAAGGGTCATTTTTAGGATTTTCCAGCACCTTACTGCTGGGGTAAAATACGTATCTAAAGGAATATATATACTTGTGATTTTTTTCTTCACTTTTTATCACAATTATGTACATTGTATTATGCTGTATACATCTAAAATTATATTCTATAAATATTCAGAAATTAATTATCCAGTCTGATCCCAATTTTGTAAAAGACACAGAGTTATAATGTCAAGCACTTTCAAGCACTTAAACTAAAATCCAAGCACTTTTCAGACCTTGAAAACACAACATTGAAATTCAAGCACTTTCAAGGATTTCAAGCACCCGTACAAACCCTGTAATAAGCTTAGTTCTTTTTAAACACTGTGACAAAAACTACAGTGCAGAAATGAAATTAATGTGTCTGATAATGAATAAAATTCTCTTTTGTTTGGTGTCAAGACACTTTAACAGCACAAAGAAAGATCTGACTCATGTTCTGTGAGTCTATTGAGAATCTCTGCTCTAAAGCTTTACATTTATTTGAATTGAAATGTTTTCAGATATTGCAAAATGTATAAAATGTTCATCACAATTTCCCAGAATCCAAAGTGACCGACAGTCTCAAACCAAAAGACATTTATGAAGCTGGAACCAGACAATGTTTAATATTTTTGACTGAAAAATGATTATGATGATACAATTAATTATCTTAATTTTACTTTGATCAACTAATCGACTGATTGACTGACGTACACAGTGCAACAGCTGAACAGCCTCCTGTGTCTGTTTCCTCTTCTATCAGGAAACAATAACCAAAAACTCTCCTTCTAGTTTCAGATCATCTTTTAACAGCAGCACTGAAACTGTTTCACAGCTCAACAGATGAAAAGAAAACCTTTCTGGAGATTCTTAAGAGGAAAATCCGACCCTGCAGCGGGCGTCATCATGCAGTGGGTCGGTGGAAAACAGCTCATCAGAACTGATCCACCTCATTAAATCCTGGTTATTATTATTCACACAATAATCAGAAGCAGCTCTCTGAAGAGCAGCCCATTACTGTCACGACCTTTCTAAAGATTTCAGGTAAATTAAAGGATTAAATGCTTTGCGGTTGAGAAGATTCTCCGAAAACCTCTGAGGCTTTTGGAAACTTCTTAAAAACCTCCGGGATTATCTGAGGAATGCTGTGTGATGAAATGAGACCTTACACCTTCATCTGCTGCAATTTAATTTACTGATGCAGATGTCGGCTCGCGGGCTCGACAGGTTCAACTGAGCTATGTTTTAACTGAACGGACAGAAACCTGCGTCAGTCCTGAGTCACGGCTCGGTATGATCGTATGATGTGTGAATGACGATGATGTGAGCTGATGACTCTGAAAGTCACGTAGTCTGATCACACCTCAACGTGTCGTCTGGACAAAATTCTCCTCGTTATCACAAGTTGATGACATGATCAATATGCAGGGTTCGTACTCATTTTTCAAGGTCAAATTCAAGCACTTTTCAAGCACTTTTAAGGGTCATTTTTAAGATTTTCCAGCACCTTATTGCTGGGGTAAAATATGTATCTACAGGAATATATAAACTCATTATTTTTTCTTCACTTTTTATCACAATTATGTACACTGTATTATGCTGTAAACATCTGAAATCATGTTTCATAATAACAAAAACTTCAGAAATTAATTATCCAGTCTGATCCCAATTTGTGAAAGAAACAGAGTTATAATGTCAAGCACTTTCAAGCACTTAAACTAAAATCCAAGCACCTATCCGACCTTGAAAACACAACATTGAAATTCAAGTACTTTCAAGGATTTCAAGCACCCGTGCGAACCCTGAATATGGCTTTTATTTCCTGCACACAATGTAAATCACTGACTAAATGTGCCAGCTGACCATCACGGTAAGCAAAGGAATAATAATCTGTTAATTCGACTAAAGGACAGACTCGATGTTCGCTGCAATTAGATGCAAAATAATGACATCAAATATCGATATCAGCGTCTGCAGTCAGACAAAATGAGATGGAAAATATAAAATATGAGCAAAAATCCAAAGTCCTGCATCAGCTGTATGTTTGTATCCACTGACACAGAGAGAAGTAAAACACTCGATAAAAGACTCTTTCTCTCTCTTACACACACACACACACACACACCCCCTGTTTGTATTACATCTGTTACTGTAAACAGAGAACACGCTTGATAATGACTCATGGCCTGTTTTACGCTCAGAGCTCCGTCCAAGTTCACCTCACAGTGAAAAATAGTGAAAATATTGTGATTCTAAATATTGGTGTGTCTCGCAGCAACAGCTGTGGACGTATTTCCATCATCTCTAATGACTTGCTTGTGTTGCCTGTTCAGTTGTGAAACCACTGATAAGGCTCATATCTGGGTCAGAGGAGGGTGGATGTCATTTTTCCCGAAGTTATTAAACGTTTTAGACATCAGACACAAATTACTGTTCGAAGCAGGGTAATTATTAACGTCTTTAAACTTGTCTGGAGGGGATTTTTAACAACTGACCATATTTGTTAAATGTCTCTCGACTTAAAAACAGTGATGGAATGTAACTAAGTACATTAACTCCAGTAAATCTGTTTTATATACCTTTTTTTTTCTTTTTAAACTTCCACTTCAGCTCATTTTAGGGGCAAATATTGTTCTTTTGATACCAGCTCAAAATTGGTGCTTAACTCCTTTCACATTGCCAGATTGCGACTTTGCCTTTTTGTTTTTGTGTCACGTTCATCATCACTAATGTGCCTGAAAAACCCCAGAAGACATTAAAAGTATCAATAAAGTTCAGTGTGAAGGAGGTATTAGACTCTGCTCTGTGGGAGAAAGTCATTTTAAGGTCCCATGTCACGCTCCTCTCAGGTTCTTACCTTTATTTTGGATGTCTGCTAAGAAATGTTTAAATTCATACTGTTCAGAAACACATTATTTTGTCCATGTGACATCACAACGTTACTAAAGTCCTGACGGCTTGTTTAAAGCCAGTTTCTCAATATGGACTTTGTGCATTTCTCCCAGGGTTTTGCTACTTTGGCAGAGTTTAGATCTAGACCCGCTGTATAATAACAAAAATACACATATATCTCTCTACAATATGGGACCTTTAACCCTCTGAATCCCAAGCCCACCGGCGGGCTCGAAATTCCACTTATTTTTAAATGACTGGCATTTACAAACCATTTGTCCAATCCAAAAACCAAAAGAACCGGCGTAATCGTCAGATTCTCAAGTTTCCGAGGGTACCTGAATGTATCACACGCAAAAAGCGCAACATGTCTAAACAGGCCGGAGAATACGGGGGAATTTCATGACATTTCATCAACCTCGCTTTGATTGCCATGTCTTCTATAAAAATTTGCAGAAAAAAAGTGCCTTACAAAACCTGTTTCAGGTCAAATTTAACAACTTATTTTTCCTATGTTCCTTAGGCCTGGGGGTACCTGAAAATGTGGTGTATACACTAATTCCTTATTTTTTAAATTTTTAAGAAAGATAAAATCACAAAAGTTCAATTTCCGTTTTTTCTTTTTTCTAATGATTTATAGCTTTTAAATTTTGGTACACTGCATGAAGACATAATTGGGTTGCATCAGCCTATAGCCATGGTTGTCCACTGCTTGGGATTTTGAGGGTTAATAAACAAGTTTTAGTAATGATCTGTTAGTCAATAGTGGGAACTTTCTACCTGTTCTTGGCTCTCAGCTGACTGATCTCAGTCGTCTGCAGCAGCAGTTCCTTCTCCAGCTTGTTGGTCGACAGAGAGTTCTCCAGAAGCTGGATCTCTATACGAGACGTCTGGTTCAGCACCTGGTGGAGAGACAGGACGTTAAATCCAGGAAATCTGATTTCAGGTGACGAGATGATGAAATCAGCAGCTCGTTACCTTGGCTTCCACCACGTTGAGTTTGCGAGTCTGCTCCGCTGTGTGCGTCAGGAGGTTTGTTCCGATCTCCAGCATGGTGGCGGTTTGGTTGTGGACGACGTGCGGCGGTATGTTAGCGATGTCCGGCTTCATTTTCTTCTGAATGACGTTCTCCAGCTGTGGATTAAAAAAGACAAACACAACAGAGAATAAAACTGTGTGCAAGGAAAAACACAAGACAGATGACGTCTTTCAGGATTGTTCTTTCTTTCCGCATTATACAGTCAGTGAAACGAGTTCTGTTGAGTCTTTCCAGAAGCTCAGCGTAGAAATACTTGATTGCGAGCGCTGAAACCTCCCACTCAGTGCATCAGGTCCACCAAATCAAACATGAACACTCAAACATGTCAGGAGGTCTGGTATATAAAGCCGCAGGTCTCTACATCTCTGGGAATATCATCCGATGCCAGCTCGCACTGCCATGCTGCAACCTTTAACCCCTGACAAATAAATAATCCATCCATGCAGCCGCGGATTCATCCCTCAGGCTCCACGACTTCAGGATATCAGCGCCACTGAGAAGCACAGAGAGTTGATAAATATATCGCTGCACCAACAAACAAATTGGTCCCAGTGGGACGACCAGAAACCAACCACTGTTTGATGAGTCACTGCGAGCCAAGTTCAGGCCGGATCACATCTGAGTCTGCTAAATATCACTTTTCTTAGATGAATCCAAACACAAAACTGTTTAATCATCACACTTGTTTTCAGTTTGAGGAGCAGAAGTTTCACAGCTGGACTTTCTGCCGTTTCAATAACTCCAACAGAGGAAGAAGCCGTCCCATCTACAGATCGAGTCACGTCATTTTCAGATGACACATTCTCCAAGTCAGCCTTTTATTCATATCATATCAATAACTTATCCTCAAACGTGTCATATATATTTGATCAACGTTTAGACAAGAAGCAGATGGCGACACCTGCAAAAATCAATCACAACCTAAAAATCGTCTGATCCTCCGTGACGCAGAAGCTTTCACATCCTCTACAGTGAAATCATGAAAACAAAATGTTTACAGAACTGTCCTTCACACCTGGACATAGATTTGCCTCATTAATCGAGAGAATATAGAGAGAAACACCTGATATATGTCAGATTTCTTTCAAGTAGTCAAATATCTCACAACCAACTTCACTTAAATTCATTCTTCAATTAAATCTGTTCACTACTTTGAGAAATTAAACACAAAAGAGCCGTTTCAGTTTGATTTAAGTGTGTTTGTTTTGACTGCTGAAGGCCGACAGCCGACTTGTTTTTCGTAAGTGCTGACTAATCCTGCGGTTTCACCAGCGTTATGTTTTCATGCTTTTATTCCTTTCAACTGCTGATCTTATCCCCGCTGATTGACTTTATCACATGCATCATTCTTCATGCACGCTGACGGCACTATTACTCATTTTCACTACTCAATTAAAGTTACTCAAGAGTTATTATGTTTAGTCTGCTTCAATTCAGCTTCAGATTGAAACAAGAATCGCTCTGTTCAATCAGAAAATGATTTTACGAGCGGAGATACGAATCAAAGTGGCCTCTCGGAGGGACTTTTGTGTGAGCGGGTAGATTGGGCTAACCTGGAACAACGACAGAAAGCTAATCAAATAATCAAACGGGGAGAAAATAGCTGGAACGAGCTGCTTCGTTTCTCCCTCCTGCTTTGCTTCCTGAGATGCTGCGCAGATAAACTCTGACGAAAGCCAAAATCTCCACCTGGCTGCTTCTCAGTCCGACCAGCACGGAGACGAGGGGGGAAACAGAGGCTCAGAATAGCTGCAACGCTTTGATTACACAAGCACGAACACCAAATGCTGTCAGTGATCGAGAGAAAAAAGATTTAAGATCCAAAAAGAAGGAAAAAAAAAATGAGAATAATTGGAACAAACAAGAAAAGTTCAGCAGGTTCTTTTTTGGTCTTTTGTTATTTTTTCATCGAGTCTCCAGAGACACAATGTGCTGACTCTTTAATTGACCCTTATTTCCTGCTGTAGAATTAGAGCTACACACACACACACACACACACACACACACACACACACACACTTCACACAGACAGAAACTGGCATACACTCATACAAGCATGCAAACACACACAAACACACACACATGAACTACACGAGCTGACCAGCGAGCTACGCAGACAGCCCCACGTATGGAGGGCTCGTTTCTGAGACGCTAACTCAAACCACATGTTGGCTTCGCTGTGATCTGGCCCTCTGGGTGACTTCACAGAGGGAGGTGGGGGGAGCCGGGTCACCAAACAGCCCAGATAACAAGACTGACGCACAGGCAAGTAGCACCGATACAGATCTGGGGTAACAAGTGCACGGTGGGTCGCTGGAGTGTGTCGGGATCTGAGCTGGCAGCTCCAGACTGGAGTGACTCCACCGAGGACGGCGTGTAGTTTGGGAAAACTGCTCAATGTGAACCATGTTTATGTTTAGTGGTGAAAAAATATGCACACATTGTTTCTTCCAGTAGAAGATCAGATACTTGTGCAAAAACAAAGTACTGATTGAACTTCTTTACTCGAGTAAAAGTAATAGATTACAGGCTCTGACATGTACTCAGAGTATCAGAGTAAAAAGTCTCCCTCTGAAGGACATTTGTGCTCAAAGCTAACTGAAGCTCACGTCATATTAATAGAATTGAGAGACTATTAAAGTTAAAGGTAGAATCAGTAGGATTTGTCCCAGCTGTTCCTGAACGCTGCTCTTTACCAAAACTGAAGTTCAGAGGATGTTTTGGATGATTCAGCAGAATTTATTCAAGTATATGACTGAAGAAATTCAGCAGAGAGAGGCTGAGCTGCAGAGAGCAGATGCTGGTGCTATTCCTTGATCTGCCCTCTGATGCCAACAGAAAGTGAATCATTCCGCTGCAGTGACTTTTAGCCGAGGCAGCTTCTGTCAGGTACTGTGGCGAAGCCCTGTTAGAGCCCTGTGTGCTGTCACGTGCACAAAGTGTTACTCCTCACTTTGACGGAGTGGTGTCGAGACATTCCTCTGGATCCTGAAATCAAAACCAAGATCAGCATGGCAGACTGAGTGTTTTTGTCACCTAAAGCTTGTTTTTACCTACTACATTATCCACAGTGTCCTGGTAGTCGCCTGACGCCTGCTGCAGCTCTGAGGAGCACCTACAGTAGTCTGGTAAACTCACTTCTTTCTGACTCCAAAGAAACAGAAGTGTTTAATTTTAAACTTTCAGTTTCTTTTGAAGACTTTTACAAGAAGTCACACAGATCCTCTGGAGACACTGAGGGATTTATACACTTTCCACATGTGCAGTTGTGCTTCCAAACACCTGGAAACTGACTTATGTGTGAAACTGATGGATTTTACAATGAGCGACAACTGATCTTGTTTCACTTCAGTTCATATCTTTTTATCACATCGCTTGAAAGCCTTCAGCTTAAACAATGATATAATATTCTTGGAAAAACCTCTTGAGCTTGTTGTATTATTGCAGCGTGTCTCTAAGTATCAGAGCGTCCAGATGTTTTGGCTGAAGCTCAGAGTGTTATGAAGCAGCAGAACAAGCCAACAGCCCGAGGCTTCGCTCTCTGAGCAGCGCTCCACTTGACACACTGCAGGGAAATATCCCTCTGAAGGGTGCCTGACTTTTACACTCCGAGTCTCTGTTACCCTCCAAAACCTTCATTCCTCTTCTCTTTCACTTTCTGTATCTCACATGTAAGAACTTATCTCGAGGTGTGCGAAGAATTGCTTCATCTCTGACTGGAAATTAGCAGTTTCTGATTCTCAAAAGATTTTGGGGGCGTTAATAACGTCTCCAGCCACTTCAGTTGTTTGGGAAAATACTCCGGCATTGATCAGAAATGTTTAGTGGACTACGAAACACGCAAATCTCCATCAGTATGGGGGGGAGGAGATAATGACTGCGTTTTAATGTATGTGTGAACTACAAACACATGCACAAACAGGACCTATAAACATGCATTAGTGGAGATGTGTCAGAGGGGGCTGCCTGTATGGGGCGCCAAGGAACAGTTAGGGTTCTAGTGCCTTGCTCAAGAGCACCTTGGCAGTGCTCGGGAGGTGTACTAGCATGTCCCTAAGCCAAGTCCCTGCAGCCTGAGCTCCTACCTGCCCTTCATTTAGCTCAACTCAGGGTTGAAGTGGTTCATGTCCAGTGTTTATATGAGGCGAATGAAACATGAAACAGATCACTTTCACTTTCTTTACTTTGGTGCTAAAGTAGTTTTTAATGCTTTTTATGGGAAAACTAAATTTACGGCTGAGGTAGGAGTGGGAAAGCGGCGGCGTGGGTTCAACTCAGTTCTGTTATTTTGAATCTCGTTCCCACAGGACGGCAGGACGAGGGCTCTGAATCTGAAGTGGGCCGAACACAAACAAAGATGTTCCCAAAAAAAATCATGATTGAATCAAAGCTTCTGTTACATGTTCTCCTACACACACACACACTCACGCCCTCCAGTTAAACTTTGTTTAATAGGTTAAATTAAATATCATAAAGATGTGTACTTGTAAACGTGCCTGTAACCGCCAACATGTCCATCAGCCAGGACATTTATTCAGGTATCGTACTTAAATACTTAATAAAACCTTAGTCTTTGATTACTAGTAAGTTCCATATATTGTTAAAGTTTTAAACTTTCTGTCCGCTTCAGGTCCCTGTCACATGTTTCTGATGTCTACAAGTTGTTTATCAAAGAGATACTTCTAGGGCAGGGACGTTGACATGAATAATTTGCGTCGACACGTCGTCCCAAACAGGAAGTGGTAGTACCTGTGGAGGCTGAGAATAGCCTCCCTCACACAGAGACGCTGCATTAACGCCGCAGCGGCGGTTCCTCAATTCTCCACCGTTGGTCGTTCACACAGAGCGAAGCACCGCTGGAATAAAGACGAACCGCCATGTAATTCACACAGAAAGCTGCGCTGCCGCTCCTAAAGAGACGTGATGGTACACGTCATGATGATGATGTCGGGGTGTTTCCCAGGTGTCCCCCCTGTCAATCTAAACCCGCAAACCGTTAATAATGTGTAGTGATTGAGAACCCGGCCCCCTAAACATCCTGGAAGATGAACGAGTTACGTTGTTTGCGCTAAATTACATTATTACATAATCGCCATCAGTAAACAGGTCGCTGCGTGACTCTGTCACTTCCGGGGACGGAGGCTGTTTTCTGGGGGAAAGTTCACTGAAGTCTCGGTCGGGAGGGCTGACCATCACGGTGATTTCTATCAACACAACCACTTGAGTGAGTTAAAGGTTTTTGCCGGTGACAGACGCTGTTTTTCGGGCAGAAATGTGAGAAGAGTTGGTAGGACAGGCGGGACGACAGACGTTGCTCCGCCTACAACTGCGGTATTTCTTTCCTCATATAAGTTACCAACGACAGTTACAGTTACTACGTTACTTTTGTTTGGTCATGCAACGTTAAATTAATCGTTAGATTAGTCGACTAATCGAAAAAATAATCGCTAGATTAATCGTTTGAAAAATAATTGTTTGGGACAGCTCTAGATATTTCACCTCTAAACTTCTCACATGGTCCCTTTCAAATCATCGTCACAGGCCCAGAGTGGTTAAATAATCAATACTGGGACAAAACACAAAGATTACAACAACGTTTTGAGACTTCTTTCCTTTACTGTTAATCCACCTGTCCACCTGTGACTGCTGCAGGACACGACTGTCAACATGTTGCTACTGTTTCTACCTCCTGCAGCCGCGGACAGATGCTTCACTGACTGGATTTCATGATCTAACTTCAGTGTTTTTCCCACAGGACTTTGTGAGACTACAGTATGGTGGGTGGACCTACGACCTCCTGGGGGGTCCAGAGACATGATTCCCCCAGACGAATGCTTTGCTCAACTTAGCGTTAAATGCATCAATCTGGTGCAGCTCTGTCGATGATATGAAGTGAAGAAAACAATAAAATCAACCACTGAGCTTTGGCTCTGACGCCTGGTAATTAATCTAGCTCTCACAATGTGAAAGAGCTTTGGCTTTACAAGGTAAACACAAGTCAACACTCAGAGTCGACTGGCTGCCAGTGAAAGACGCTTCACTTAAGCAACGGCACAAAAACATGTTTTTCAACACCAGTTATTGAACTGATCGGTTTAGTTTATTTAATTTAAAACAAATGGTAGTAAACCAGCTCTGGCAAACTTTAACTGTTCTCTGAGGAAGTTTAAACTATTTATGCTCCGTCAGCTTTTTATTTTGTTGCATCATGGTTTACATAAAAGTCTCAAAGTGATCAACTCACAGCCAAGACAACTGTTTCACAGACACGTCTGAGTTATTTTACTGATCTGCAATTAAATTTTTACATCTTTCTAAAGAATTTAAAAACAAAGTTCGGCTAATTTAGTTTAAAACAAATCCAGCTGGAGCGAACTTGAAATGTTTCCTGAGGATGTTTTAAACTATTTATGCCCAGTCTGCATTTTATTTTGTTGCATCAGGATTCACATGAAGGTGTTGTAAAAGGAGAATAATTCAAAGCCAAGGCAACTGCTTTAAAACCCACCAGAGACACATGAGGAGAACAGATGAGAAGAGAAGAAAAAAGAACAAGAAACTAAAATCTGTAACGTACTACATGTTATAATGACCTTAAACTGTGTGTTGTGTGTTTGATGATAAACAGTCAGCTTGTTGAAGGGTTACAGCTCCGTTCATGAGTAAATGAATGAATGAGTGAGTGTGTGTCAGTAAATGTGACAATCCACAATGTATATGTTGGTGTGTGTGTGTGTGTGTGTGTGTGTGTGTGTGTGTGTGTGTGTCTCAGGCTGCCGGGTCACGACTACAGCCATGACAAACATCTCAATCATCTCGCCACAATCAGGACCAGATGGGCTAAGTCAACACAGTGGTTTGTGTGTGTGTGTGTGTGCAGTTGTGCAAGTGTACAGATGCACATTTTTAAGGCTACAAGTGTGTGTTTGTTATAAAACTGAAATGTCACTCGTTTGTTTCATGGTAATATACTTCAGTGCTCCTGTCTTGTGAGTAAACCAGGTTAAAGGTCCCGTCAAGTGGAGCTCTGAAATGTCTTCTTCTATATCTCACTTTCTCTTTAAACCTGAGGAAGAGATCAGCATCAGTGTTTCCTGACAGGTTCCTCCGTCTGCAACCAGAGTCACTCCCTTGTTACACCACATTACACTACTGACACAGTTTTGAGCATCCCGACAGATGCTTTCATGTCTGTCAGTCTGTGGACAAACTTTGACGGAGCCACAGAGTCACAACAGAGCAAGATGCAGTCATGAAACTTGACGGGTGTAGTTGAGATCAAAATGAAGGACGAGTTGGAGGATGGGTGTGGATCCACTCCAGGCTCAGCGTGTTGTGTAAAAGGAGATCATCTTAACGATTCTGCTCACTTCAGAGATTCAGTGTTAAAAACAACATTTGTCTTTTTTCCTTTATCAGTTTAATTTAACAATGTCACATTTTTTTCTTCACTAACATGGACTTGTTTCATTCGTCCTGCCAGACTTTTAGAGACCGGGTCTCCAGACGACTCAGAGGGTTGAAGTTACAATCAGTTCATGAATGCTCATCCAAGGGCAAAGACACGGCACGGTGAGTAATGGCTGGTTAGGAAATATGTTATTTGAGATTTATTGCTTTAGTTCAGGGTTATAACTTGTCCTGCCGAGTGACCGTCTGGTTCAAGGAAAATGTGCGACAGGAGGTGAATGCTCTGATGTATAAAAGAGGGTTTGAGACCCGGTGAAGAATGCAAACAGAGAGATAGTTTGGTTGGATTACAAATGTGATTCCGGAGAGCAGGCTGCAGGAGAAGTGTAGGATAAATAAATGAAGTGCAGCGGCGGTTCATTCACTGTACAGAACAGTACAGAAAGAGACGTTTAAGTCTCTGTTGAAAGACACGTCTGTAACATTACCTGTATGTCCCAATCTATTTACTGTGACAATAAATAAAGCCGACGTTTAATGAAGTATTAATGGCCGGTGTTGTCATAGCGCTCCTCTGTCAGCGTGTTTGAACAGATGGTGCTGGACGGACGCCACTCGATGATGGAGTCACTGACTGGATGATAGACAGTGTGGGTGTGAGTGTGAGTTTGGTAAAAGAAGAAGAAGAAACTGTGATTGTGGTCGGAGATGTTTCGGTTCTCTGTGGCGAAGAAAGACAGACAGTGACGGAAAGAGGAAGCGAGAGAGAGACTAATAATGTGGCTTGTGAGAGAGCAGGAGTTACAGTTAGAGTGCCAATGATCATCAGGAACGTCTGTGGGCTTTAATTTCTCTGCTGAGACGAGTTAATCATTCAGGTGAAAGGGCAGACGGACACTTTACACACTTCCAAAGATTTTAAAAGCCGTCATGTGAGAAGCCCAGAGGGTCATCTCATCACCGAGATTACATCTGAAATCATTTAAGGTTACGTTACATTCAACACTCAACTACAACACACCTGTCTTGGGGAGCAGATATGTTTTCACTTATTGAATAAAGTGATTAAGCATGATGGATCAATTACACCAAGAATCCCAGCTGTTCAGACACACAATATTAGAGAGGTGATGATAAGGTGCAGTACAACCTGCATGATCATCTTAACACTCGTGTATCCAACAGAAATGATTCACCTAGTTTGTTGAAGAACTTTCAATTTTTTAAATATCTTTAAGTCCATTTGTGTTCAATATGTTACTTCCCATCGTTACTAGAATGGAGATGGTATAGCACTCTTAAAGGGATATTCCGGTGTAAGTTTAATCCATGGTCTAAATCACCATGAAACTATGTTAGACTCCCTCTCGAGAGATCAAGTTAGCAGACCGCTAATTTACAGAGTTTTATCAACCTCAGAAACGACCGCACGACAACAATACACTGCAGTAAATGGATCCAAATATAAACTGCCACCAAAAAGCCACAAATAATGCTCAGAACAGCACCAAACTTCAGCAACAGTACAAATAGGGTCTCAGCACATAGTCCGGGGCATCTAACCTCCGCTAGCTTAGCTGGATTTCTACTGAAAAGCTAAAAACAGTCTTCAACTCTCCCGACACGACGATTACCGAGTGCGGTTAGAAATGCTCAATTCCGTTCTTTTCCCTGTCCGCTCTCGATAATAACTGTTATAAACTGGCAGGTAAGACACATATGAACTTTGATTGCTTTTCCATGGAGTCATAATCATACATTTTCATCCATGAGCAGCGGAACTCTACTGCACTTGGTAATCGACTCGTCGGGACTTCCCGTCAACAGGAAGCTGCTGCAGAAGAGTGGTAAATTTAGTCAGCTTTTCAGTAGAAATCCAGCTAAGCTAGCGGAGGTTAGATGCCCCGGACTATGTGCTGAGACCTTATTTGTACTGTTGCTGTTTGGTGCTGTTCTGAGCATTATTTGTGGCTTTTTGGTGGCGGTTTATATTTGGATCCATTTACTGCAGTGTATTGTTGTCGTGCGGTCGTTTCTGAGGTTGATAAAACTCTGTAAATTAGCGGTCTGCTAACTTGATCTCTCGAGAGGGAGTCTAACACAGTTTCACGGTGATTTAGACCATGGATTAAACTTACACCAGAATATCCCTTTAATATGCATGTCATGATTTCAACTCTAAATCTGATTTAAATGATTCTACAATTCCCATCATGGAAATCAAAAGCAGGATAATTTTTTCCCAGTATTTCTCTCTCACTAGTGAGACAATCTAACAACTGAACAACGACACAGCTCCCCTACTGCCACTTATGTTGTGTGCAGACAAACAATCAGCCAACAGAAATGTTGGGTTGATTTAGTTTATTTTCTGAGCTGTTGCGGTAAAACCGAGGTTGTGAAAATGTACGTGACAGTTGACCGGGCATAAAACCAAATCCTGTGCTGGGAAAAAAGTACTTTGTTTTATTGAATCGAGTCGGGACACTGAAATCAAAAGTCAAATTGAATCTACATGTGTCCAGTTTGACTTCTAAATTTGAGTTTAATTGCTCTTGTATAGTTTCTTTTTTTAAATTCAACTTTTATCCTACATACTTAACTTTTCTCAGTTTATCTGTAATAATTTCTGTCCCTGTGCTGCTGCAGCATCTAAACTTTTCCTCTCTGGAGATCAATAAAGTTTTTATCTCATCACATCTCATCTTATCTGCAGCGTCCAGGGTCTGATTCTGTTCCTCTCCTTCACTCTCTCCAATCACTTCTGCTTCTCTTCAAAGTGAAACTATGCAAAATAAAGCCAAATATATCCCCCTGAGTCATGAAAGCATGAAAAGGAAAATAAAAAAGACTTTCATACGTCTGACTACATTCAGGGTTTTGACTACCTGCAGTCCCCAACGAGTCGATGGAGGAGAGGGAACGTTTTGAAATCTGTCGTTTTAAGGCCGATAAAAAGGGAATGTTTGAACCCCTCGGTGTCTGTGGTGATTGGCCGCATGCCAGG
Source organism: Sparus aurata (assembly GCF_900880675.1). Lineage (NCBI taxonomy): Eukaryota > Metazoa > Chordata > Actinopteri > Spariformes > Sparidae > Sparus > Sparus aurata. Next base: position 3,730,161 of record NC_044192.1, on the reverse strand, counting down.
TGTGTGTGTGTGTGTGTGTGTGTGTGTGTGTGTGTGTGTGTGTGTGAGTCAGAGAGAGAGAGAGAGAGAGAGAGAACAAGGAGAGGTTTTCCAAGAAGCCCTGCGTGGTTTTGGTCAGTTTGGCATTCGGCCACAAGTCACTGGGAATCTCTCCCTCTTTCACTCCCCCTCTTCCTCCCTTTTCACTGCTCTCACCTCCTCGTGTTCATCTGTTATTCATCTGATATCTCACCCACCATCTTTACACTCCTGCACTACTCACTGCTGTACCCTTTCTCTCCATCCATCCATCCTCCTCCATGCCCAAAATTCTCTCCATCTCTTCACAGTGTTTTGGTCTCTTTCGTTCTTTCTTCTTCTTCCTCCTCCTCCACCTCCTCCTCTTCATCTCCTCTACCCCTCGATCTGTCTGTCCTCCCTTTGTCCCTCAGCTTGTCTACTTCTATGGCAACTGAAATCTCCCACCATGCCAACTCACTGCTGTAGAGAGATGAATGACTCTTTAAACTGGGATTTGAAAACAGAATGAACAGCCATTCACTCTGTCTGACACACCACACACACACACACACACACACACACCACACACACACACACACACACACACACACACACACACACACACACACACACACACACACTCTGAGTGGAGGAGTATTATAACCCCGTCCAGCTGATAACAGGCTGTCTGCTCTGCTAACTAATTCGGTGGCCTTTTGAACAGGAGATAGATCTCACTTACGGTCTCCTCTTGGCTGTTTGTCATCTCATGTGTCGCGTCTCAAAGTCCGGCTCAGACCCAAAAATGGCTCCAGGAGACTCTGAACACGGGCCCTGATTTTAACAGCAACCCTATCAGCAGATTAAGTATTGGCGTTGTACGTTTCTACAAATCATGAATCTGTTATATTTCTACATGTTGTGACTGTGCTGTGGTTAAGGGACAGTGTGTAATATATCAAGTTTTTAGCGCCATCTAGCTGTGAGGTTCTACACTGCAACACTCCTTTGATCACCCCTCCCGTTCTGAAGACGCTGGAGACGTTCCGGAAGCTACGGTGGCCCTGACGGACAAGAAACTCATTTTCAAAATATGGACTCTTTCCCAACAGCGTCGAGTATTTCTACTGATTCAAGTAATGAGGTAAAGATGTAGTTAGTTAGATGTTAGTTAGTGACGAGCGCTTTCGCTGAGCTCCCTCTCAGTTCCGCAGTCAAGCTAGCTCTGAGCGAAAACGCGTTTAGCCTTACTACGTAGTACCACGTAGTGCTTTGTGTCCCTCTCGGCAGTCCATAGTTTTTTTAAAACCGGAAGGACATGGCGGCCTCCATAGAGCTTGCCCGTGCTATGTATATTCAGATAGGTAGTTCTTCACTCAGGAGGATAAGTCAGATTGCTGGCAGAGGTAATTGTACACCAATGAGGACTTACTTATGAACGAAGACGTTGATTTGAGTTAATAAATTACTTAAATTGTTACACACTGTCCCTTTAAAGTCTGGTTAGGTTTAGGCACAAAAAGTCGGTCTGTGAAGCAGAGAGGAGAGAGAAAGATGTTTGTTGGACTCACACAGTTTTGTGCTGATGGTTCTGTCAGTTGTTCCGTAGAACTCCTGCTGAGTCAGAGTTCTTTCACAGATTCGAGGAAAATGAGAAAAAATAAAACCATCAAATAAGATGAGAGTCATAAACATTGAGTCTGAAAGGACAAGAGTCATCTTCGTTTTCTTTAAATTCTATTTCTGCAGTATCTTAAACTAAATCTTGTAAATCTTGCTGATGGCTGCACATCTGATCGTGTGAGGTCCGAAACATGTTGAAGGTAACCCAAAGACTCCAGAGCTATATGTGTGTGGGTTCGATATTTGTATAACGTTGAGCTGTTATCTGAGTGTAACCGATGACCATAAAACACTCCCATCAAACTCTCCATGAAAAATGTTGAGGATTTGCACACAGAGGGGAGCTGGAGTGTGTTTTTAGATGCTTACATTTAATACATATGGACATATGTTGACATCATCACTTGGATGTAAAACAGAAAACCAGGCAGTCGAGATGTTCAGCATGAAGAATGTTCTCTGCAGGATAGATTTGGTCACAATGTGGTGATAAAGATTTTAGGGTTTTGGATTAAAATGTTACAGACTTTGATCGACGCTGCCATCACATCCTGAGCATCAATTTCAAAGAGTTTTAATGCACGTTTTTCGTTATACAGTAATTTGATTAAAAAGAGAAAATCAACAGAATTTCAATTATTAAAACAACCGTTAAAAAGTTGTGTAAGATGCGAAGCTGGCGACTTACAGTATGACATCTAAACAATCATGTTTCTCTCTGTAGCTGTTATCACTGTGCTATCATCCCATACGCTTGTTTATTTTAAAGCATTTTGTTTATTCCTTGTTTACTCATAAACGTTGGTGGTCTGTCGGTCAGAGAGACGACTCTGTTTGTTTACCACAACAGCCAATGGATGGATTTCACTCGCAGACCCTCACCTGATCCCAAGACGCATCAGACAACAAATCAGCACGTTAATCTAATCGCAGTCCATTTAATCTGCAGGAAGGAAGATTTGTGGATATAAAATACACCTGTCAGCTTAAAGTACAGAGCTCAGCCGCAGTGGACTGACACAGCAGAGACTCTGTTCGCCGAAGTCAAATCTGGGTTCACAGGAAAACGTCATTAGAAAAAAATTCAATTCAATCATGAATTCTATATTTTTTTCAGCCAATAACTCATTCACATTTGCAGCCAGAGGAACCCAAAAGTTTCCTGATGCATTTTTAAAAACAATCTTGAATTTTACAAAACACAAGCGTTTAAATGTTCTTTCATTATTTAATTACAATTTCAATCTAAGATGGGTCATTTTCAGGGATTCAGCGAGTTTATGGCTTTTTATAATCCATACAAGCGAAAGGGAAACCCTGACTTACTGTCTGGATTTAAAGTAGTTCACTCTGTGGTGATGCTTCTGAAGAGAATGCAGAACAATTCTAGGTGATGGCAGACTTTTATTGGTGGTGTGTTACAGCGGCTTTTATGTTTTTCTGACTTCCCACTTGACTCTAATGCCTTTAAACCCAAAGTTCCTCCTTTGATATTTATTGCACAAGGAGCAGCGCAACACATTTGTTACTTTCAGCAGGCTTCAATTGAGCACTTAATGCGCTGTCTTCAAGTCCAGTCTTGTTGAGCGTGCATCAATATTAGCCGTTAAAAGAAACGTAATACTTCTGGAGGGAGCATTTTTTTTCAATGAGCAGTCACGACGTACACTCACACACCTGACTGGGCTGCACAGTTTGCATTATTGGTTCCATGATGCCAGATTGAATTTTATGCAACGTTCTAAAAGTAATTCTAACTCCATAATTCAATCAATTCGAGAAAACCTGCTCTTACATGGAATAATTCAACTCACACAAAATCATTAAAAATATGGACTTCAGGTACTTCGCTCGTGCCCAGACCGCTCTGGCAATAGTCTGATATGGTTCGATGTCACCAGGCGGTTATAGGGAAAATATGTAATACTGTGATTTGGGTGAAATGACCCTTTAGGCCTGCAGCGAACGCTAACAGACTCCTCAGGCTGCAGCGCTGTGGGCTGACTGTCTGCTTGATACTGACTCTGACACTCACTGTCCAGACGCGACCTCCCCGGAGAGATTCACAAAGTGCAACACAGACAGCGTACCCTCTCCACAGCGTTTGTTTCCCCTCGAGAGGAAACACTTTCATTACAGACACTGCCATCAGCAAATCAACAAACCGAGCATCCTGCAGTACGCAAAAAAATTCAATACACAAAAACATGTCAACAATTTCTGCCCAGACGTGCTGTAAACACTTCCTCTCAGTTGTTTGTTCATATGGAGAAACTTTCCCCCCAAAACTCACTTCATGCTCTCTGTCCTGAGCTTGTAATTACACGGAGGTGCGGGTTAAGGCTACATTTGATTGCGCCAGCAGATTCCAGCCGATTAATTATGTGTTATCATAAAGTTAGAACTGAGCCTGAGGTGGATTTTCTGTTTTCTTTGCAATTCAGATGGTGCTGGCTTCCCCCAAACTGTGCCTGAGTGCTTTGACCCGGCTGCTCGGAGGGAACGAGCAGCGGCGGGCCAAAAGGAGAGATTCCTCTCTCAGACTCACATAAACAAACACTGAATGGCCAACAGCACAGTAAAAGAGCGCTGAAGGACTGAAATGCCACCTCAGTGAACTTGAGGTTGGGAGCCTGTCTTATCATTGGCGTCATTGGTATGTTTTTATTTACAAAGACATTACTGGCAAACGTCCTTTTTACTTGTCTTTTTATTTGGGATGTGAAACTGAATTTAGGAGAGAAAGCTTTTATTTTTTTTGCACAGAGGGAAGCAAACATCTAGTCAAGAGGCTCGAGTCTCAGCTGCGTTACGTTTGGAGAGATGAGTAGTCAGACAGGTAGTCAGACGATGTAGTGCATCCAGTCAATTCTTTAAAATAAAACACCCTGTGAATGCTCAAAACAGATAAATAACATGAGCGTTTATAAACATAGCCATCTCATCCACTCAGTAGAATCACGGAGTTAGTTAGAGTGTGAGTAGATGCACGTTTGCTTCTGCGTGGTGATACATAAAGAAATAGTTACTACGTGAAACTGCTCACAACATGGTCTGTAACTGGGTCATGATTTCTGGAAAGAAACATTGCTGTTGAATTTTTCAAATATTTGGGCGCTTTGAGCACAACAGGGTCATCTGGTTCTATTATATTGGCATGAGGGCAGACATCTCGACAGCCGATATCTCCAAAACTCTGCAACTCACACCAAAACAATCAGGATGGATATGCAGCACTACAGGTGAGAGGAAACTTACCTTTTGCGCAAAATATGTTTTGATTTTGGGTGAACTGTCCCTTTAACAAGATGTTACATAATAACTGAACCAAATGGAACGTACGTTGTAAACATGTTCTGCTTTTCATAAGTAAAAAAAAAAAAAAAGTTTCATAAGTGTGAATCAGCTGTGTGATGGCTGCTCTGACATACATGCTTCTCTCAGCGTGGATCCTGCTCAGTTGTTGGGTGCCACAGCGCTCATTTGTGATGCTGTAAAGGTCTCAGTGTGTTAAACTGTAAAAACAAACATCACTGAGCTGACGATGTGTGCTGACTCTGATGCTGGTACAGTGAACTGTACTCGTCCTGGAACACACAACTTGTCTCACAACGCCAGCTGTTACAGTGTAAGAAATCAGACACTTTCTAACCTGTTGCAAAAAAACCCAGTAATATATTTTCAGCTACCTGACTTACAGATTTGTTCTTGTCTTAAAACCAACCTCCTCCACACAAATAACTCGGCTGTGTGAATGTACAACAACTCAATGAGGCTCTCTGCTATAAGCAAACAACACACTCCAGCCACTAATGTTATAAGTGTAGCTCTACAGCCCTAAAAGCTTCTGATGAACCACTGACCACTGCAGCATTTAGCATGATGATGACTTATTCTCTTCACTGGAAATCTCTGTTGAACTTCTGCTATATTTAGACAATTTAGGCCAGACACCAGCAGACGCTGTTGTGTAGGAGGCCAGTTGGCTTATCTGACCGTAATTTCCATCTTCAAGTGGGCCAAAGTGATGATTTGGCTTGTTCAACCACTACAGCGAGAGTATCCAACATGTTTGATAACAGAAACAGACAAGAAGTCCCAGAGGAGTTAAGTAACACGAGGCGACCATTTAACAGAGACATGCCAACCCCAACAAGCAGCGGGTGACAGGAGTCCATCATGACTGTGCCAACCAGCAATAAACCACTGGGTCTGTTCCACTGGCGTTACTGGCTGTGCCAAGTCAAACCATGCCACATTGATTTGCCTTTCCATTACAAGTTTAACCAGTCTGAATTAAGCTTGAGATAGACCTTCTCAGACCTCCAAGAGGACTGTGGCGGCCTCTTGATGACGCAGCCAACCGGTGATGACTCCCCATCTTCCTCTTAAAGAAGCCTGTGTTGAGAACTCATGTCACGTCTTCAGTTTTCTCTAATTTTGTAGCTTCTAAATGATTCTGTGTTCTGAAGTTCAGTTTCTCTCCTGCTTCCTGTTCTGTACTTCGGATATCTGCTTTATTTTACTGTCTCATCACATTTTGCTTTCACCAGTTTCAGGTGAAAGCAAATCATTTCTGATTTTGTTTCTCGGTAAAAGCTTTAAAGAATTTATAGGAAACTAACTGAGTTTATCATCAAATCAACAGAGCATTGTTGGCAGCTATTCTTCAACAACACTGTGGTGTAAATAGTATTTACAAACCCTCCTTTCACAACTACTGAGGACAAAACGGATCATTAGTCAAAGAGCAGGTGGCTTGTTGTGGTGGAAATGCAAATCCCTGTTGGACTGGCGCGTGGAGTCAAACCAAGTCAAGCTGAGTGTCGATGAAGGTTTCTCAGTCATCCAGGTCATTGTGATTCTAAGTTGCTGTATCGTAGGCAACTAGGACCATGTTTCAGCTCCTCTCTAGTTAGTTAGAACTAAAGAACCTCTTGGATGAGAAGTGAAACGTCTTCCAAGACACTGAACACGTCCAGTTGCCTACAATGCAGCATTTAGAAGTCAAGCTGAAGCCAGCATGAAGTAAAATACAGGATTTCTCACCTAAGAATTCAAAGAAAATTCTCCAGTTAGAGCATTTCCCCTTCTCAAAATGAGTCAGGGGATAGAGATATTTTACTGTTCTACTGGATTGTTTCACTTTGACGTGTACGTTAAGTTTTGTGAACATTTTTGGTCCTTAACCCTGTAAGACCCAAAATATAGAAAAACCTAAAAAAAAAAATGTTTTGACCCTAACAACATTTGGGATAAGTAAGTGTTAATACAGAAACGTTACATATTATATCTTTAAAGAGAAACAAAGCTCAGATTCTTGTTTCACATTAGATATGGCAATTCACTTTCAAGCTCTCCCTCCCCTCAACTGACACACTGCTGTGACCAATGCTTGATAATCAATGCTGTCGAACATTAAAAAATAAAGCAACCCCTTTTAATTGCCTTTTACTAAGTATGCACATACATATATGCATCCATATCCCAACTAATTTTTGAGAAGTGTAAATGGGTGAATAAAAGATGCTGGTCAATAATTTGGTTGGTCACTGATCTTCTCAGCGAGGGTTGCTCTGACAGAATGTCTGAACTGAAACTAACTGACAGCAAGCAGTGACAGTTTTAACTGAATTCTTCTGAGCTCCGAAACCAAAACTAGGGGGATTACATCCATATAAATATACTGTAGTATATCAGCCAGTGTATAACACAGTGGGGGAAACACCACTGGAGCGGTTGGACCATGCAGCCATGAAACTTTCCACTGAAACAACATACATGAGGTAATTGAATGTGTTGAGTTGGGGGGCACATCAAATGAAGGGATAGTAAATCC